>NC_071466.1:29450444-29753474 GCF_028500815.1 Rissa tridactyla
TACTTAATGCACCTCTCACTGCAGATATGTCCTAAACAAACAGCTGACTTATAAACATTAAAAAGATTCTATGATAAATGTTAACTATTAACAGATAGCGCTGATCCGTGCCAGTGTTTCATATCACTGGTAAGCAGTACACGAGGCGCTTGTCCTTTTATTAGCATGTGAATATATTAATATTATACAAGTGACATTTAGGGAAATGAATAGCCCGTTATTCCATAGGGCTCTCATTAAAGATAACCTCTCCTGAGGTTGCTCGATGGCAAAGTTCCTAAGTGGATTAGTAGGAAGCATGGAGAGAATGAATGAACTTTGCAGTGACTACTCTTAATAATGACTGCAGGTAATTAAAAAGATTAGAGGTATCTGGAGAATTCTAGGTCTAATAGTGGTCTAACAGTATTTTAAAAACATCTAACGACAGAGTGAATTGAGCTTTAAAAATCATTTAGCTGGTCTTTGCATTAACAAGTAGCTTTTATGTGATGGAGGAATTAGAAGTTAAATATTGGCTCAATAAGTCTTTAAAGACTTTTGCTATTTGCAGTGTTGGCCATTATTAAATAGTAATGTTTATGTAAATTGTAGTGTAGAAGCCTTTTCAGTACCGGAAAACGTTACCCTGCAAATCCATTAGCTTTCAGCCACCATGTTCACAAAAAGTACAAGACAAAATACATGCTGGAGGCTGTGCTACAAGCTGAGTACAATCCAGGCGCTAAGACGACACGGTCAGGTTCAGGAAGGTGTCGCTACTCACTTGCTTTCCCCTGGGAACTCAGCGAAGAACGAGAGGAGAGCCAGCATTTCTGGGGAAAGGACTATCGGCCCAAATAGCAAAGGGTTTTATTTTTATCCTGGCTCTTAGTAGACTTGTGTTCTCTATATGTAAGTGTTTAAAGTGAAGATCTCATCTGTCCAGCTGAGGATCTGATTTTCTAGGGTGGGATTTAGCTCATTTAACTGATGTGTGCCTATATCTTAGGGGTGTAATGAAGTAGCCCTTTCTGAGGAAGTCTCTTAGTTCCCTAGATACTCAAAAGGAGAAAGACAAATGGATTTAAGGCCACCAGAAAAGGTAATGTACACCTAACTCACGTGCTCAAACTTAGCTCAAACTTGTAAGAACTCCCTCTGGAGGTTTTCAGAGTCACCTACCACTTCCCATGGACAACAAAGTGAATTCAAGCATTTCAGAAAGACTCATCTTCACAGCCTTAAAATACGGCACTGTTTGATGCATAATTTGGGTGAGCTGCACCCAACAATGTATTTCAATATATAAATTACAGTGTCTTGGTGAGGACAAAAAAAAGCCAGCTACAGATTAGAACCACGAAGATAAAGGGATAAATTTGGATAAAACATTTCTTTGTTGACTGATTTCATAACAGCAGAAAAAGTTCCGCATTTCACATTGTAGAAGCCCACAGAAGGCTGGGATTGTATCAGTTTCTTCTCAAGCTGTGGTACACCTGGAAGGAATACTAAAGCAGAAAAGACATAGTGAAGCCAAGCAGACAGCATCCCTTACACACATTTGAAGTGGATATAACAACTCTGTTGGCAGACGTTCCAGCAGAGCAGGGGCATCAAGAGTTGCTTATTCCACCACCTACAGCCTCTGAGCAGGTACAGAGAATCATACCAAGATCCATCAAAGCAGTAACAATGAATAATTATAACAACAACAACAAAAATAACATGTAATTTCCCATACTTTTTTGTATTTTAAGACAGAAAAGCCATTAAATCCACTAAAGCCATACTGTCTCACAGACAGCCAAGGAGCAGCAGGAATGGTACTGAGCTCTGGAGGCCCAACTGGACTAAGCATTGGTCAAGCCATGTTACCTCAATGTGCCCTTTCAGAGGCAACCATACCCATCCAGAGCTCTCTCCAGACCTTCAGCCTGCTGCTCTGGATAGCTAGCATAGCTGACTGTAATGCATTAAAAAAAAAAAATTAAAATGGCTTTGTAAGGACTTTTTTTTGTGTTCTCACCGTCTGAAGACTCTCCATGCAATTTTCTGCTTTGCTGTTCCTTCATCTTTTTTTCAAACCTCCTCTGAAAAGAACTTTTCTGTCATCCTGTTTCTCTTTCCCTGTGTAATGCTCTAGCGGAACAGTTTATCTTTGCAAAACATTTTGAGATGCATTTTGCATGAAAAATACTGTCCTGAGGAAGGGCCAGCTCATACTGTGCTGTTTGCACAGAAAGCGAGAAGGAGGAAGAGCAATAAAAGAGCAACTTAATTACTTTGGAGCTGCAGCGCTTCCCACGACCACGGCCTCTGCGTGAGGTCCTGACGCAGCCACCAGAGTTGACTGCGAGAGGCATGATCTTGCTGACAACTCCTCTGGTGCTGCTCTACCCAATGTCACCGAGCAGCTCACGGCAAATGGACAAAGAGCGGCAGGACATCAGTGATGTAACCCAAGCTAAAAAAACATCAGAAAATACCAGTGACCTTCGAGAAGCACAAAAGCCTTTCTGCCCCATTCTTCTCTGCTGAACAAATGTGTAGCCTCTTCTAGCGACACTGTTCCTCTCCCCTCGAGAGGTGCTTTATTCAAGAAAAGAGTGAAAAATCAGAGCACAGCTGCAAAAAATGAATTCCCACTCATTGCCTGAGTGCTGGTATCTTTTTGTAGCTATACAAGCTAGGATGTCACGACCTAGCCTATATTACATAGGTTGAGATTGTGAGACGTACTGAATAGAGCTGGATCTGGCTCCTGAGTTTCTCCCAGAGCCAAGGATTACTAGTGACTATGCTGATGCTGTGGGGTAAGAACATTCATCAGTAGAAGGACTTAGGAATTTCCTCATTCCTCAATGGATTAGGCTTTGAACTACAATCCACTAAAGTAAGAAAAGTCCAAGGGATCACAATTTGTTTTCTTTAGAAAGCACCGTTTTTTTTGGCCAGTGCTAGCAACTGCATGCCTGGCTTAGCAGCCACTTCAGTTCTGTTGCATTTGCCTTCCCTTCTCCTCTTCCTCCCGCTTGACCTCAGGGGGAAATTCTTGCTGTCTGTCCCAGCTTGCAATTCCACTGCTGGAATAATTGAGCTATAAGAGACGTGCTTCTCTTGGCATCTTTCTTTTTTCAAGATTCAAACATTTTTGCTTTACCACTTTTGCTTCTCCCGTCTCCTTAGAGTTTTGTACCTGGGCCCCTGTCTATATGGCAAAATCAATGTTGAGAACTTTAATCCACCATCCGCCTCTGTTTACATCCAGTGACATCCCAGACACGGGACTGGTACCAAAGAGCCCTCTAGTCTGAGTATACAAATAAGAAAGTATATAGAAAATTCTCAAGATTATTTTTTAATGGTTTCAGCAGGATTCTTCACCTCTAATCTAATCATTGCCAGTAGTGTGGTAGGTGTCTACAATATTCCTTTCATTACAGTTTCAACCGGCTTTGTGTGTTATTGCCTCAACAGCTCGTGTAACCAGCAAGTCCACTGTCAAATGTGCCCTTTTCTGCAGCGGCTGCAAGTTGAACTGAGCCAGTGGTCTGCTTTCAGGTGAGGGATATCACAGCACTAACTGATACTCTATTCTTCTTGTGTTCATATACCATGCACATGACTTTTCTCCCCGAGAAGCCAAACCTAAAAACCCAAAACCCTCAAACCATAAAAACACTGACTTCCTTTTTCACAGGTGAGATACGGAGAGGGCATTTTTGAAAGACAAATCCATGTCTTTTGTATGCCACTGCTTTCACGGGTTATTATCAAAGAGGAATTTGGTTCATTCTTTGGGAGTGATTTTCCCCTTTAAGATTTGTATTTTATTTACTTATTCATATGTCGTGTTCAACCAAAACTGACTTTTTTTCATGGCATCCCAAGTTACTCTTCTACTGAAACTCTATAGACTATATCAAAGAAAGCACATCTCACAGAAGTGCCTCCGCAGCACATTACAAACTGTGCAGCTCCCAAAGAGCAATTTAAAATGAAGAACAACCTTTTCCAACATCCTTTTCAGAACTGCACATGGACATTAGCCAGACACAAGACTGAGCTGCAGCGGGTGCATTAAACTCCCCATCTGCTCTTCACAGTGCTCATCACTGATTTATAACCCACAGTAAAGTCATTTGGCCAAAAAAAATCATAGTGGATGAGACAAGTGCACCAGAAGACAGCTGAGCCTTTCCTCCCACAGTGTCCACGGAAGGAAATGTGTCCCATCCAGACAGCTTTTTCCCAATATTTGATTCCAGAGTATGTGATATCTGTAGGTAAGTCACTCTCCAAACGAACAAGTGAAGCCAGATTTTGTTCTCATTTACGCTACTGTATAGGCATTATCTCAGCTGGTCTTGGCATGACTATTAATTCAGTCCTGCGTAAATGATGTCAAAGTATCCTTGAGGGCCTCAGCAGCTTTCCTGAAAACTTGGAAGAGTTTTCGGAAAGACACCTGCGAGTTTCCACTTCCCCGGGAGCCTGTTTTTCTAACCCACTCCCTCACTGTGCCCAGCCCCTGGTTGTGGCGCTGCTATCTGACCCTCTGCAGACTCTCTGCCCCTGAGGAGCCCGCATTTCCCATGAGCTGCTTTGCCCACTTAGGTGTAGAATCATAGAACTGTAACATGGTTAGAGTTGGAATGGACCTGAGAGAGCATCCAATTCCAACCCCCCTGCCATGGGCAGGGACACCTCCTGCTAGACCAGGTTGCTCAAACCCCATCCAACCTGGCCTTGAAGACTTCCAGGGATGAGGCATCCACAACTTCTCGGGGCAAAGACTTCACCTGGTCTCTCTTTGGAAAAGGATCAGCCTCTGGAGCCCGAGAGCGACACGTTTCAGCGGTCTATCCCACGGGGCGCCCGCGGGACGGCAAGAGCCAGGTGTCGGCGTGGGTTTGTATGATGACCGATAAATCCCGGTGACTTTCATCCTCCCAACAGCAGGAAGACGGAGGGGGCTCGTCCCCCCGCAAGGTGAAGGAAGCACCTTGCCCGGACTCACACACTGAGCTGGCAGCCTGTCCCCCAGCCCCCGGACCCACCGCCTCCCCACGCCTGCGGCCCCGGGGGCTGGGGTCGGCGGCCGGCGGGCGGGCAGCGCGGCGGGGACGGGCGAGGGGCGGGCCGGGGGCGGTGCTCCCTCCGCGGCCGGCGGGACGGCGGCGGGAGCCGGAGCCGGAGCCGGAGCCGGGCGCGGTGAGCGGGGCTGGGTGCGGGAGGGACAGAGGGAGGGAGGACGCCGCGCTGCCGGTTACGCCGGAGCCGAAGCATTTCGGCGGGGTCTGTCCCTCTCCCCCTTTAAGGGGAGGTCGGCAACTTCGGGTTTGGGGTGGTTTTTTCTCCCCTGCGCTTTATTCGTGCCCCCGGGTTTTGAGTTGAGGCTAGGCTGGGGAGGGCTGGCCCGGTGCGCTGGGAAGTGTCGCTCACCTTCCCGCAGCCCCGAGCACCGCTGCCCATCGCTGCCCGTCCCCGCCCATCGCTGCCCGGTGCCGAGCGGTGCCCTCCCGCCCTGAAGCGGGTCTCCCGAGCGGGTCTGGATGCCGCTGTGCCCTCCGCGCCTCACGGGCGGCTGCTGCTCCGGCAGAGCCCTCCGAATGTTTTGTCTTTCGTGTTCCGTAATCAAGGGCATCTGATTTTCACAGGCGTTTAACCTAGGTATGTGTTAGGCCTGTGTTTGGTCGTTCCCAAACGCGTTTTGGAAAGAACCTGGTTTTTGTCCTTACTGACTTCGTGGGTTGTCAAAGTGCTTGAATTGAATGAATACTTTTCCGTTTTGGAGAAATTGCTTTTGCTGGCGGCAGAGAGGGGAGCGCTCTGGGAGAGCGTGGGGACAGCGTCTGGGGGTGCGCTGCTTCGGGAAGGAGGGATGCCGAGAGAAGGGAGGCACGGGTTGGTTTCCATTTCTGAAAGATGCCGCAGACGCGGGGTTTGATAGTGCAGAGCGTTGGGTCATCACTGTGCAAGCACATTTTTGGCTCTGGGGGTATAAGCGTGGATTGCCACCCGTGTGCTCTTTCACATTGTTTGCAGGAAGATGACAGGAAAGGAATTGCTCCCTCTGCAAATAAATTGTAAAATGCCTATCCGACCTACTGGGAGAAGAGCTGAGCTTAGACAGCACAACGTGGAAAAAGAAAAACAGCATGGATGCACAAAAACATGCCCTTTCCAAACACTTTATGCCTACCTAAAAGCTGCAGGCTGTTACAGTATCGTTTCAGTAGGTAATGAAGTTTGGGACAGAAAGCAAGTGAAGCAAACTCTTCCTACCTTTGCAAATGCTAAACAGTTAGACGGAAATTGTGAAAATAGTGGTAAAGGGCTGAGCATTTGCCATGTTGATTAACATTTATATAAGCAAAGAAAATTAGGAATGCACACTGAGTATTATTAAATTTAAATCTCTGGTAATTGTAGCAGAATGGGAGAAAGATGAATAGGAGAAATGTATAAAATCTGGACCATATAGAATGTACGTGGTGCTGGCAGTTTTATTCTGATAAGGGATCCAGCTGGAGGGCTGATGTCTGTTTCCTTATGATTTTGCTTTTACTGTCATTTTGACCCCGCTCTGACTTTTCCGTGCCTGAACAGACTGAAATGAAGGGCAATCTGAAACCACTGGCCTCCTCTCTGCTATAATGCCTAGAAGGGCTTGTCCCCCTTAGGGATGGTCACTGCTGGTTGTAGCTGGGTACTGGCTGTCTTCCTTCCCCACCCCACCTCATCCTCGGACTGGGTCATCCCTATCACCCAAGGTGGGGGAAGGAGAGGCAGGCTCTGTCACCCCCATCTCCCTTGTGTTTCCCCAGCTTTCCTCTGCTCTGGTGTGCAGGCTTGCCTGCCTGCAGACTGCTTCTTGCTATAGCCAGTACGTGTGCATTGCTGTCAACAGGAGAAATGCTGTAAGACCTTGAACTGGTGGGGAAGGGGTCCTGGACTATTTCAGCATTCAAATCTACTCTAGTACTATCACCAAGTAGGTGCGTATTATGTATATGAATATATCTGGCTTAGGAAGTTATTGCTGTTTGCATTTTCAGATGTAAAAGGCTGACTGGGACAGCTTGTGTCTGCCAAGTGTCTTGGTTCATAATTGGGTCTTACTGGTGCAGCGCAAATTATAAATGGTATTCTGTAAATTCCCCATCAGAGGCAGGAAGCAGTGCAGTTTTCCTCCTGGCGCCCCATCTACGCAGAAGCAGAAGAGGAATTAGCTCAACGAGAGAGAACATCCAGAAGTTACTGAAAAATGTGGTGTTTCTGATAGGTTTGAGACTTGGAATTTAAATACTAAAAAGTCAAGACATTTTCACCTCTACCTCCTGCACTCTCTTGCAAGCATTCCTCCCCTTGTGTCTTCATGGCTGCGGTTACCTCCTTTTCCTGGCGTGTGTGAAGGAAATCCTGTTACGGCATAGTCGATCCACGGCGCTGCTGCAAAAACCCACCTCTTAGCCTGCCGCTTCGGCTGCCTCTGCCCTCTTTGTCAGTCCTGCTCCCCCTTCTCCCCTGTGTCGGACACGTCAGTCGCAGGCTTCAAGTGTCCTCCGTAGTCTCCCCGTACGTGATGTCCCACCTCTTTACCAAGACATACCCCCTGGGCTTTGGTCAGCCCTCAGCATCTGTCTCCCTCAAGCTACCACCTTTGTATTTCCCCGAGCTTTGCCTTGTGCTTACTTGTAGCTTCGTGTAGGCACCTTATCCATCATTTCATTAATTTCCTTGACATGTCCCAGCACGTCTGCTTTTGCTGTGATGCCTTCAGCGGCTGTCTGGTGAGATGCTGAGACAAGCCCTCACCCGTGCTGCCACCATCCCTGTCACTGGAATTAGTCTGGCTCTGGATTTGAGCACAACAGTGTCCTCTAAAGCTAGGACACCTGCGAGGCAATGTCGCACACCAGCAGAAGCTCTCCTTCCGTAGTCCATGTTCTCCTCACTCGCTCTTTTTGGCATTTCAGGTGCAACCCTGCCCCCTTATGCTTACACATCACAGCGTGGTTCACTGCAACCCCCTTTGCAATAGTGTCGTATCTTTGCGTAAGTTATTGCAGACTGTTTTGCAAACTGTGACAACGTGTCAATACCATGCGCACAAATACAGATACGATAATGGCACGGACTCTTTGTCAAGGGAGGCCCTGCAGCCTGCGTTGGTAAAATCAGGAATGGCATGAGGATGGAGATCTTTTCTGTTACACCACCGAGGGGAAACAGAGAATCAAAGGAGAAGGCTGTTTTCTTACGTCTCTTGGTAAAGCAGGCTGAGGCACCGGAGTCAGGAAGCAGAGTTACAGCGATTGGAGTTACTGTGATAGCACATCTGTGCCTCAAATTCCCTTGACATTTAAGTTCACAGTACGTAGTCGGTACTGAATCTGCTTTTTTGGGGGGGAGAAAAAATTCTGAAACAAAATGATATGTTAACAGAGGTTTCTGATGAATCAAGCGTACAAAATTCTGTCCTAGCTTTGTATTGTGCTGAGATTTCTCGGGAGGTTAAAATGAAATCTGCCTTGACATTTTAGGGTTTGATATGGACCATATACTTTGTTTGTTTTTATAAAATATATTGAAGCCTGTGTGTCAGCTGACTTTTACCATAGGAAAGTGTTTTCTTATCACTCTGGACTCCACTTACTGGGTCACAACTTCATTAGTTAAGAACTAATAATCCCTTTGCTAGTGAAGTTAAGGGCCACTTACTGTTCAGCAGAGGCCCTTGCTGAAGTCTACAAGGAGGGCTCCTGAGACTTGCTGGCACGATGTGCCCACCAGGGGTGGACATGACCCATGGAATGCGAGAGACGGAGGCTTCCAGCTACGCTCCTGTGTGCAGCCACCTCATCCGTCATCTGGCAGGATGCTGTGCCACAGCACTGAGGGGGAAAATAGAGACCTTAAATCCATTCACTTCCAGATTTAGCCAGATTTTGTCCTGAAACTTTATTCCTGGTAGGTGAAGGGGACCGTGCCTGATATTTCAGCTTTTTCCCCCCGTTCACCTGGAGGGATGCTGAACCTGAGGGTCTGAGCCCTGCAAGTTGTTAGCTTCACAGGTGAGTGTGATGGAGAATGAAAGCAAGCTCTGATACCAAGGACTGCTTGCCCTGGGGCTTGATATTTTATCTGGTAGGTTTTGCTCTGAGTAAATGATGATGTGGAGGAGCTGGAGCACTGCCCCATGCAGTTTCAGGAAGGGTGAATGCAGCTCACAGCCTTCCGCTGCATCGGCCGCTTTCCCCCAGGTGTGGAGGCCTGTGCTGGTCCACTTGTGTTGAATACAAAAGGTGGTTATCGGGACCCCGTGCTAGGAGTCAGGTATGAGCTAACAAAGCTCGTAATTAACTGTTGTTTGTTCTGAGATTAATTGTATCACCACCGCCCCACATGTGCTGGGTGGCATCTTCTCCCAAGAGGCTTATCAGTGCTGGGATACTCCACACAGCCGATTGCAGCCCCTGCAAGGAGGGGTGGCAGGAAGGGGATGACTCAACTATGAAAGGAGATGACAAGACAGAAGCAGTTGAAATATTTTCATATACTTGTTCCACTGAGGGAAACGGGCTTTAACTGTTTTTTAATTTTTTTTACCTTCCTTTCTTTTTGCCCTGTGAAAATGTACATTTCTACTTAAGCGGCCATGCCACCCTACACTACATTTTCTCTTTGGACAAAACTTTCAAATTTTGGGGTTCCAAGAAATCAAACAAGAAGTCATTCCACAAAATGAAGAAATTAAGGAATCCTGATACTCACCAATTCCTCCGTCTCCCTTGGCTAACCTTGCCGTGGACCTCCTTTACAGCCTGCTGTCTCCATGGGCACCCGCGGTCTATTACTTTGGCAGTGACATCTCAATGGCAGTGTTTGACTGTAGAAGTCAATTACTGAGACCTAAAGCTATTAGGAGGAACCAAATGGCTATGTGAACCTTCATGTCTCCCCTTCCTGATCATCTGCTGTCATTAAACTGTAGGAGCTTGACTGTCTTTGAGGTTTCTGCCTGGAGCTGGATTTGTCTGAAAGTGGCCAACAGGAACAAAAGTTATTCAGAGTGGGAATAAAAGGAATAAAGCTGGGACTAGACACTGAGAAGTCAAATATGACCCATCACTGTGGTTAAGGAAGAGTGGAACTTTGAGGTTTATTGGGTTAATTTTTTTTAGCAACCTGTAATTTCTCACAGGAAATTTTCAACAAAAGTGGGAAATAAATATTAGCAAACCAACACAGGAAGGACACTAATTTTCCTGGCAACTGTGTGTCCCCTGGGTGATGTTCAGACTCACACTCCCATGGGAGGCAGGACCATGGAGGGTCTTGTTTCCCCATCTGATGTCCCAGATGTACAGCCATGAGACTCCTTCCCCATTCACATCCCAAGAGATACAGGGAACAGATAGGTCCCTGCTCCCTGCTTATCTTATTGGCGATGGGGAGTGTGTTTGGGCCAAATCCTGCTGTGCCAGAACATGGTCAGTGAGAGCCTTGGCTGTAGGCTGCTGCTGCAGCTGAGACTGTGAAAATAGCTGTGAAGGGCATAAGACCGGTGCAAATGATGTTCTGGTCCAAATATTTCTGTGTTCTTCAAAGGTAATTAAAAGCTCAGACCTCTCCATCTCACTGTGTACGCTTGTCATTTGAATATGAATGCACGCATTTAAAGAGCCTTGAGGATGTATTGTGTTTTGCACTGCATCTCCCGAGTGTTTAATCAGCTCAAGATTTGGTAGGCTCTGTTCCCTTCGCCTTGCCGGGGATGGAGGCATTGTATTGAATGAAGGGCTAAATGGAGAGGAGCAGCGCTCTGTGTGTCTGGGGGCAGGCGAACTACAGAAGATCCTGCAGAGACAAGAGAGAGCTGGAGAAGAAGCAAATTCATTTATATTTGTCTTGTTTGAAGATACAGTCCCTGTTGCAGAGATCTGTGCCTCTTTTCCCGCTCTAAAAGAAACAAAGGGAAGGGAAAGGGTCTCTGCTACGAGCGGACAAAACTGAGGGGCAGAGGATTGAGCTCTTTGTGACACGAGGCAGATTTGCCAGAGAAAAGGTATACGGGGGCTGTTGCATCCCCCTCTCCATCCCAGTACCACCACCTGCCTCAGCCTGTGTGCTTCTGGGCAATGGGGTGCGTGCCCTCCCATCCGGAGGCCGTGCTGGGTCCACCCCGGGGAAGCCGACATCGGGGTTCACCTGCAGCCTCCCACCTCTCCTTCTACACAGGGAGGGGGTCAGGGAGCCATCCGGCTCCCCTTGGGTGGAACATTAGTATAATCAGTGTTATCAAAACATTTGTATTTCAACAATGCCGACTTTTAACAGCTGCACCAGATAATTTTCTTTATTGAACTTGGACAGGCTTAAACCGTAAGTGATGCAGTGATTGAAGGGATGAAAGCAACACAACAATGCATTAACATTCATCCCCAGAGATCTGCTTCTCTAATGCAGTTCAAACCAAATGTGCTGAAAGGGTAGAGCTCCGAGATGTGTAATGATTGTGCAAGCGTCTTTTCTTCCCCAGAGGGAGAGGATCTTTTTGAAAGTAGCCCTACTTTTGCTTCAGTCTGTGTCATCTGGGATTGTTTCTTCATATACAACCAATTTAATTTGCTTTATTAAAAACAGTTCAGGGGCCACATTTTAATTTTAGGTATTGAACGAATGTAGCACGGACAAAATCTGCTAGTTACCCTTGTGCACAGACAGTATTCAGTTTGGGCATTTCAGGTAAGTGGACTTAAACTGCAGATTGTCTGAAATAAAGAGAATAAATAAATAATGGTGTGTAGTACAGAAAGACCTGATTCCTGGCAGAAGTCTTTAGGGGATTATGTGAAATGAATTGGAGGGCAGATACAGTGCTCCGGTGCTTAAGGCAGTGCCAGGGGACAGCAGGCTGTCTTGGTCCTCAGGCACTCTGCAAAAGAAGAAGAGAAAGGTGTTATCAAGGCATGGCTATAAAGCAAAGATGATGAGATAAGCATGGTTTTTATATTATTCATGCAGTGCTGTAACTGGACAGCAGAAGGATGTGGCCAGCAGAAATAAAATACAAGCCAGGATTCCAGTTTTTTTGTTTTCTTCTGAAATTTCTGTCACCGAAAGCAGTCAAAATTCAGCATTTTTTCTCCCTCTTTTTTTATTAACGCAGTTATTACTAAGCTCTTCAGCTTTAATTTGCTTTTTTATAGGGGCTTTACTCAGCATGCAGTCCCTTTAGATCTGGGCGTGATAACTAACCACATCCTGCGCATCGGACATTTGGCTTGCATCCCCATATCTGCCTGCTTGTAAGTATTTTATTCATCCTCTTTGCTTGTTTTTCTCTTACTTTTAGGAGCAGATTCAACTGACAGGCTCTGGGTCTGATCCCGGGTCATGATGCCTTTGCTTCACACTACTATATATAACTCTATAATGTGCAGATCCATGGGAAATGTAAATGATACAAGCATTTGATCCTATTGAATTAATCTGAATTAATCTAAGTATCCTTATGACTCTGAGGTTCCTTTTCCCAGCCCCACACAAAACCCCAAACAAAATATAACTCAATTTTAACCTGCAACCAAGCCATCTGGGCCCTTGTCTTCATAGATTTTAAAAGTCGTAAATTTAAATCATATTAAATAATAATAAAAAATGAAATTAGATCATAAATTAAAAGGAAGACTTTGCTTGTGGCAGGAAATAGTTTTTCCTTTTCCTTGTGTGCACTGTTTTATTGAGTCAGTTGATCAGACTGATCCTGTTTCCCAGGCAGAGAGGTAAGAGAGATAAAGGGATTCTGTGCTCTATCTGTAACAGGAAAAAGAAGCATCCTACTTATTTGTGGTCTTTCAATTGCTGAAGGCATTTATGCAAGAATAAGAAGTATCAAGGATAGTATTCTTGCTAAACTCCCGTCTAGCAGACATTCTTTGCCTTTCCTACCTACATTTTCAATGGAATAAAACGTTACTCACTTCTGTTCTGTCTAGAGCGACTGACTAATTTAGTTGCGTGATGTTAAATTGCTACATTTTTCCAGTCTTAGAGCAAATTGCCTTTCAAGGCTGAAGGGTTCCCTGTATGTAAAGTTCATTCAGTGCTTTAGTATGAGCATGCAAACATATTTTTATTGGCATTAAATGCTTGGCGTTACATGTTAGCTGGAAGGACGATATGTAGTGATATAGTGCTATATGCAGGAAATAAATGTAGAAAATGAAGGCGGTGAGGGGAAGATGAAAGAATTAAAGCAGAAGCTCACTGTCCTTTGTACGTATATCGAATTAGTGAAGATCATGAGAAACCTTAATCTTTGTAGTAAATCTGGTGAAAACATGCTGACAGCTTTTGGAAGTAATCGTTGTGGTAACAGGACTTGGGGGGGTGACACACCTTTTTGGGATGAGGAGGTTTCGTCCTGGAACTGGCACCACCGTTATCACCTGGGGTCTCTTCTGGGAACCTGCACAATCCTCCTCCTGCTCTTCCTGCCCTGATGCTGAACGAAGGAGAGGGGGTTCTGGTTTCAGGTCATGAGGGGATGATATCATTATCTGCTCACTCCTGGCTTTAACTTCCCAAAAGGGCAAAAGAGAGCAGAGAACACACTTGTGAGTCCTTTCATACAGATAATCAGTGTCATCTTTAATGAATGTCCTCTACCTCCCCTCTCCTACTCAAAACAAAGAGCTCATACGGAGCAAGCAATTTCTGCACAGATCCAGAGTACCACCTAAGCAACTAATCTCCCTGTCCTAGACATTTCCTAGACACATTAATGGCCAGTAATTTCAGTGCCATTTGCTAGACACCAGATCCTCCCCATCAGGGGGACAGTCTCAAGTCATGCCTTGTGGGCACGCTGTTCTTTGACCCTCATCTCCGTGTCTCCCTGGACACATGTGTGTGCAAGCATGGGAACTGTATCCGCAGGAGGACAGCATGTGCAAAGAAATGAAGGCTGGCGGCCAGAGCCTCCTTCTGCCAGAATCCATGGACACCTGACAGGCGAGCTTCTTCAGCTGTCCCGCGCTTTGAAGAAGCTTCTTTGAAGAAGATGGTAGAAATCTAATCTTTCTGTTGCATTCATCCTCTGCCTTTCTGTATACATTGGGCTGAAATCAGCCAAAAGGGTTTTAGTTTTTTAGGGATGGATGGCAGATACAATTAACAGCGTATTGATGTCTGACAGGACAAGGGACCTCACTGTTGTAACTCTTGTAAAAGCACATTAAGCTCTCCTCTGGTAGGAGCTGTTTACAATAAGAAAATGACTTTTCAGAATACCTTCTATCCGTAAAGAAAAAGTTGATGGGAGATTGTGACAAAAATGTTAGTTTATGTAGCATAAAAACACAGGTTTTCTTTGATGTCAGTTTGTCTCTCTGCTTAAACATTATGAAACTTCTGAAATAGCCATATTTCTCAGTTTGTAGTCACAAAAAGCCAGGAAGAACCAAGAAAACATAATGTTTATCTATGGTTGATAATCTCCCAAGAAAATGAATCTGCCAGACTTATCTTTGCTCCCTGCTCCTCAATTTTTAGGGCCTCAGTGGTTGTGGATATGCTCCATTAAATTATATTTCACTGAGCCTGGAGAAATAGAGTTGTTGCATCAAGATATGCAGAGAAATACAAGGCAGGCAACTGGTTGGTAAAGGATTTATGACATTGGGACTATGAAAAAGCTCTCTGTTTACTGCATGCCATCCCGGAAAGTGCTGCAATCTCATTTAACATTCACCTTAGACTGAACTGGGAGATGACTACTGTCTCAGCGATGCTCAAGATTAAATTGCATGTTACATATAATTTGACACTCAGGGGATATGATAATTGATGAGGCCTCTGCTCCTGACCCCATTTCCATTTTCTGAAAAAAAAACAAAAACCAGGTTTTATGACAGGTGCCATCAAAGATACAAAGAGTTGATAGCTTTGGCATGGCCACCCAGGCATGATACTGCATGGTACCTGGGATTTACCTCTTACACAGTGATGGCTTGCTTAATCCCTCACCTACCCAGTTTGCCCTGCTTTTGGTGAATGCCAATTTGCCTGTCTCCCACTTACCACGGGATAAAAGAAATGATGAAAAACTCCAGCTGAGCTTGCCTGCAGTATCTGTAGGTAGCCCTGCCCTTGGAGGAAGAGTGGTTGTCCTCCCCTGTGAAAAGTGATTCATACCGAAGGCATGAATGGTGGAACAATGCCCAGCTGGAGGAAAATACTTCAATAGTGATTCTGGTTGAAAAGTGAGGATGTACAAATGACACCACGAGCAGAGCCTTTCCTTGTGTGCCAGATCTCATATTTGGGGACTGACGTAGCAGAGCAAGGTTTTGCTCCCTTGTGCATTTAAAACCAGCAGAGTGGGAAGGTGGTCTGTGCCTTCTTGGTACGGTGAGTAGTTTTGCTGAAATGAGTGAATCTCTCCAAGCAGTTTGCCCATTAGAGCAGCAAGGCTGTGTAACAAGGGAGGAATAGCAGCGGGAAAAGTCAGATGGTGTTGGAAAGGCAGAGTATGACCTGGGACTTCCTACAGTGGTGGGGTGGGACTCGCTGACTCAGGAAGCCGCCTCAAGCCACCCATCCCTGTCCTGGGATTGCAGAGGTGCCTCTGAGGTAGTAATCTGGATCCAGCTACACCACAAAATCTGAGTTCCCCAGCAGACAGGTCCCGGTTCTCCTGTTCCAGGAGTTTTCAGGACTGGTTATTCGGGAAGCCTTCTCCTGTCAGAGTCAGGGTTCCTCTCCATCTCCAGTCATTCAAAAACAGCACTTCAAATTCAGTCTTTGCGCTAAACCAACCCAGCTTTCCAACAATAGATGAGGGAAAGGTAGGGACCGATACAGAATTTGAAAACTTTGGCTCATTAGTTGAATTCCATGATGGGTTTACGGCTCTCAGAAAGACAATGGATTTATTGGGGTCAGCCATTCTTAATTTTGCCGTTACACTTCAAAGTCAGTGACAAAATTCCCAGTCATTTTTTTGGGACCAGATTTGGGCTAGATGTTATAATGGTGTTCTGTTCAGTTTTCAGAAATGCTCAAAACCAATTTCCAAACAAGAAGGTGAAGCTGACACCTGACTTCATTGGGGGTTATTCCCCTGGAAGGATTAGGGTAAGAGAGACAAATGGTTATGCCACTTACCTTCGTCTCCCGGCAAAAGCAGGAACCTGAGCCGAAGCGTTAGCTGTGGTGCGCTGAATAAAATTGCTTGTGAGTTCCCCTCTTGAAGGCTGGGAGGTCTGATTCGCGGCGAGGCAGAGGTTCGGGCAGCCCGAGGACTGTGTAGCTGAGTTTCGGTCCAGAACAGCATTTGCACCCCTGCACTCGTCCTGGCCACTCTCCAGCGGGGTTGCAATGCTGGAACAGCACCAGGGAACATCATCAGGGATGAGGGTGGGATCCATTTTATTTCCGTACACGTTTTGTACCTTTCCTATGAATACTACTGAGATGTCAGGAACTCAGATATGTTCACACTCTGTAGGATTTTGCTGTTTTGCTCCCAACAGGGTACAGATGGCTGGTAAAAATCCTTTTAGACTGAGTAGGACCTTACACTTTAGGTCCGTATTTTTAAATGCGTGATTAAAACAACACTTTTTTTTTTTTTCCTTCCAAAAATATTACCCAAAGAGCCACTTTAACTGAAGCTACATTTTACGGTGAGATTCATTTATACATCACATCACTACGCAGTGTGAGTGAGGCAACTAGGATCTGGGCCATAGTCGTTTGGAATCAGAGTTTACAGTGTCTCTGATCTCACTACGAAATGCTCAGTTAAAAATAGCCCAGTTGACGTTGTAAGACCTATAAAGGCTCTGATCTAGCAAAGCACTCAGATCTCTGCTCATCTGTGAGGTTCTGATTAGTCCTTTTTAAGACCATAAATCTTCCACTAACTTCAAAGAAAGTCCCATGACATAGTTCTCCCTTGTACCAGGGCCAAAACTGTTAATGGTAAAAGTAGAATGTAGTGGATTTCAAATTTGTGAAGAATTTAAAGGCTTTTAACTTCTGCCATGTTAAAGAATTTATGTGAATTAATTCCTTAAGTTATTCTAGAGCAATTCAATTAATAATGGATCTGCTTTTCATTATGACGAGTAATCAAGGATAAGCATCTTCTGTATCAAAGCTTATCTTTTAAAAAGGATAAATTAGCTATAACACACTTAACTACTTCCAGAACATGAAATGAACATGTATTGTTCCATTAGTTAATTTTGGATCACTAAATTAAAGACAGTTCAAAAGGAGTATAATCTCATAAGGATCTCTCTTTGTTCAGTCTATTGTGACTTATTTCACGAGGTACATAAAATACTGTTTCTTGTGGGGCTAAATACTATTAGGGTCATAAAATGGTTTTGTTATAGTATATTTTATGCATCAGTATGAGTTATATACCACCAGGGTAAGAATAGTTTTATCTGGTATTTGCAGATGCAGTTTTGTACTCCTGCATATCTTGTAGCCTATCAGGATGCTTGATTGAGACTACCAAAAGCTCCGTAATAAAACAATTAATGCAATAAATAAACAATAAAATAGCATCTGGAATGTAACCTTTTATCCATGAAAATACGGATGTGTACGTAGTAGTAAATTAATCCAGGTCAGGGAATAAGCCTGTCATCATCTCTCCTGTGGAATTAGCAAGCACACCTCCTGACGTGGTTTTGGCCAGCTAGCACCCGCCAAGCCTGGACGTATTTGGGGCTAGGATTGGCCATCATTCATTCCCAAAGGCAGCTGTGATTTGGCCATCCTGTCCATGTGGATAAAAGGGAGTTTAACTGTCTTGATGCAGTGTGCCACACAAGTTGTCCCCGAGACCAGAGAATAGCCTTAACCTGGTTTATGTAGTCTAGATGTAGTTCTGAGGTATAGAAAATAAATTGGGGTTTAAAAAAGTAGAATTAGATTCTACCTACTGCTTAATGTAGTCCTTGTTTACTCAGGCACTTGGGTCTTTTCACAGCATATAGCATAGCCTCCTAAATTTAATTTACAGTGCAATAGTACAGTGGGTAACTATGCAAATAGCTTCAGTGACTGCAAAGCAAACTTCTTAGCATTTTCAGTGGGTGCCTCCAAGGCTTCTGTGTTCTCAGAGAAGAAACAGCACCAGCAGAAAAGTACCTTATCCTACTTAAGGATCCTTAGTCCAGGTTGGGTCCCACCTAGTGTCAAAAAGTGTCAGCCTCTTGAAGAAAGAGGTGCTTTTCTAAGTTAGCAGAGGTAGCACATTTAAAGGAAAAATGATAAGGCAGACCATTGCCGGGAACAGTGCTGGGACCCTTGGGTGGGAACTCAGAGACAACCCAACAACACTTGGGCAGTTGAGCGACACATAGAAGGAGAGACCACAGACACTCACAATCATTACTTCAAGGGCCTGATTCTGTCTTTCTGGTTGATGCTGACAGTGTTTACTCTCTCTGTCACGATAAAAATCAGTGAGATTTTTCTCAAAGCCTCTAACTGTGAGTTAGAGATAATTGTATTGAACTGGGACCGCAGGATGAGGCTGAAAGCAAGGTCAAGATGAGAGGGACCACAGTGGGAACATAGTTCTGTATGGATATTGTCTCCTTCGTGGGAGGAAAGCTCGCTGCCTTTCCTTGTGGTGCCTGAATATCTGCAGTGAGAGGTTGACCATGGATGGATGGACAGAAATATTGCATGTGGAGGATTATAGGCAGAAAATGAGCTTCATTTCCTACATGCTTGCACCTTGCAAAGGCAATGGATTACACCATGAAATTCAGCTATAGCACGTCAGCTTTTTGCAAGCAATTCCGCATCACCAAGCCTTCTCTTACACTTCCAGACTGCACCTGGGCACTAAATATGTCAGTTTGAAGAAAAGCAGCTAAGCAAACCCTGGTCTACGCGTCCTGTGCTTTTCTGACCTTTGCCAGCACCTGAGCTTCCAGGTTCAAACACAAAGTGGCTGGAGGCACTTCAAAGATGGGATCTCTTCCCCATTTGCATTCGCTGCCCTTAGATAGTCTCCTGGTGTTTGCTGAGCTGCCAGGGCTGCTCATTCCCTCGGGATTTTGCTGGTATCACAGAATCACAGAATGGTTCGGGTTGGAAGGGACCTTAAAGTTCATCTAGTTCCAACCCCCTGCCATGGGCAGGGACACCTCCCACTAGACCAGGCTGCTCAAAGCCCCATCCACGCCTACATGTTGTAGGTGTCAGAAGCTGCAACACTTCACAGAAATGTGCCTGCCATTGAGATCCCTGTGGCAGCATTACAGCAAGTTGCATTTTGATCTTTGAAACCATTTGATCCGTTTCTTATATAGTAAGAAGGCAAGTCTGGCAGAATTTCTCATTCTGGGTACTTCTGCCGAGGCAGTGTGGAGTAGGTGACTAATGGCAGTGGATTTGTCATCCATCACGGTGTTGAGCAGCCTTGCTCATCTAAATTGCGAGCTGAAGTCCTGAGAGGGATTTTTGTTCCTTGAATAGCTTTTATCCACAAGACAAAACTGGATTCCAATATGCCTGTCCCATATAAAGTACATTTTTGATTGTGCCATTCCTCAGTTAAACAACTCATAGTGGGGAAGGGTCAATTTTAATTCATTGATGGGTAGGATTTCTCCTAATCCCTGCATTTTGGGAAACAGAGATATAAAGATATTTGTTAGCTAATGCTTTAAGAATTGAAGCTTAATGCTAAGGAATAATAACTTGGAACTCTTAAGAACTAGATTGTCTCAGGCGCACATTAAATCACATTACCTCCTAGTAAATTAATCTTGCTTTTTTTTTTTTCCCCTTGCAGTTCCAAAGGATAACATCTTACGTTGTCCTGGGCTTGAGCAGTAAAGGATAAATTTCATCACTGGCTGACTTGTTATCTCTTCCTTGCGATGAAGAAATGGTTGCCTAAAATAAACCCTTTGTTATGCTGCTAAACCTGCCTTTGAATCCAAGATCTGTTGTGATTTTTAAAACACAAACCCAAAAATGTCAGAACTCGACCCGTCTTCTGGATTTGTAGGAAACATGGAAAATGGGACTTTTCTGGAGCTGTATCCCACATCCCTTTCAACTTCAGTGGATTCATCACCTGGCCGTTTATCCAACGTCTATGTCTATGTTTCTATATTCCTTAGTCTCTTAGCTTTTCTCCTTTTGCTATTGATCATTGCACTTCAGAGGCTGAAAAACATAATTTCTTCCAGTTCCTCCTACCCAGAATATAATAGTGATGCTGGAAGTTCTTTCACTAATTTAGAGGTTTGTAGTATTTCTTCCCAGCGCTCTGCCCTCTCAAACCTTTCTTCATGAAACTAAATGAAAGGAAACGCACGGGGAATGGAAGAGCTTTGTCTAGTTTCATGGGGAGGTAGTGCATGCAACATTTGCCTTAGAAGACTATTATGAAGAGGTGGCTTTTAAGGTTTCCTTAGTTGTTGGGTTTTTTTTCTTTCTTTTTCTAGTCTTCATTTCCCCTTTTGCTAATGTTCTTCTTCATTTTGGACAATGGATAATGACACGATCATCGTTTCATGCCTGTAATAGTGATGCTGTCTTTTTCTCACACATACACGGTGTTCATCGAGAGTATTCCTGCCAAATTGTAATACAGTTCTAACTGGATGTGTCATTTTTTTGCTCTAGTTGTGACCCTTTCCCTGGTTTTGTATGAGTAGTGTGCTGACTACTTTTCTTTTTCCTTTTTCAATTAGATAAGGACTTGTGGATGAAATCCCTATTGCAAAAGTATAAAAACTCAGCTTAAATTATAAATACTGGGACAATTTAAAGTTGTTGGTATTGTTTCTTTTTTAATTTTCATGTCTTTTTCAGTATTTATTGATGTTTATAAAACACAACTAAAATCCATTTCCTGAAGAATGTTACTTTTGTTTATTTGTACTCCTAACTCATTCTGTATAAAGTCTCTGTATTTCAGTTTTTGAATATCTTTGGTTAACGTAGTAAAGTGACTATAATAACAATGCTCGCTGCTGAATGTGTGGAGGTGTTTTTAGGACCCCATTGCATCTAATTTGCTTGATGACTTGTTCCTCTAGGGGGCAGCTTTTGCTGCTGAATCATAAATATCACACAACTCCTTCGCATCCTTCACTGATACTGTAGTTTGTTCTTACTGGATACCAGTACAAAGCAGTGGTTTCTTTTACAAGATCTGCATACAACAACCACAGCTAGCAACGGAATAGCTCCTGTAACTGTCCTTTAGGCATGGGTGTTTGTACTGGTGAGGACTTTCTGGGCCGGATTGTGTCCTGTAATTTCACAAATGCACACTGGGGTGGAGAGGGGACACAAGGATCTGCGTAATGGCCAAGCAGGCTTGTGCTCTGACACTCAGGGGGTGCAAGGTGTACCTGCAGAGGGTAGAATCATAGAATAGAATCATCTAGGTTGGAAGGGACCTTTAAGATCATTGAGTCCAACCATTATCCTAGCACTGCCAAAACCACCACTAAACCATGTCCCTAAGCACCACGTCTACACATCTTTGAAATACCTCCAGGGATGGTGACTCGACCACTTCCCTGGGCAGCCTGTTCCAATGCTTGATAACCCTTTCAGTGTAAAACTTTTTCCTAATATCCAATCATCTAAACCTCCCCTCGTGCAACTTGAGGCCATTTCCTCTTGTCCTATCGCCTGTTACTTGGGAGAAGAGACCGACCCCCACCTCTCTACAACCTCCTTTCAGGTAGTTGTAGAGAACAATAATGTCTCCTCTCAGCCTCCTTTTCTCCAGGCTGAACAACCCCAGTTCCCTCAGCCGCTCCTCATAAGACTTGTTCTCTAGACCCCTCACCAGCTTCGCTGCCCTTCTCTGGACTTGCTCCAGCATCTCAATGTCGTTTTTGTATTGAGGGGCCCAAAATTGAACACAGTATTTGAGGTGCAGCCTCGAGGTACGAGGAGATCAGAAGGAAAAAGGCAGTTGCTCTGCCCCTTTTCCCCATCACCATAAGGAGAGGCCAGAGATGAGAGGGTAAGAAATGGATGATCTTTCACAATCTCACTCCTCTTTGCAATTCTGGGTTATGATTTCCCCCCTGCCTGAAATGTAACCCACCACTCAATTTCTGCAGTAAAATAACTAGCAGCATCGTGAACAGTATATGGTGGTCAGCTGGGAATTAAATCAAGCCAAACAATCAAAGAAATGATTCGAAATGCCAAGTTTGACCTGCTGGGACTGCAGCCCCACACTGTGCTGTGCCGTTCCTCGCTGTCCTCCCTGCAGTGTGTGAGCACAGCCCGGCCCTGCCACTCCACTCCATGCAAATTTTGCTCTCATGGCGGGATCCAAGTCACTGGAGAGACCCAAGGAGGGGTACGGAAATGTCACAGCTGTGACCGACTGCTCTCCCCACACGGCACTATGGCCCAGATGGCCGAGGGGTCAGGGAACTGCAGAAGACCTCCACACCAGATCTGTTACACATACTGTCCTGCATTCTGCCATTAACTACACAGGCTTTAGAAGAGAAATGGGGAAAGCCACGTGTAAATATAATCATTAGAAACATGTCTGTTCAGTGCCAAGCCACAGACAGATGATGCTGGAGTTGGTGTTTCCAATTTTTAAAAGTGAACCTACATTAAGTGGTAATGACTTATGGTGGTGATTAGCTCCTTACAAAGGTCAAAGATCTTGCTGACTAATAAAGAACTAAAGCCTGCAGGTTCTCTGAGCCAAACCGGTTTGATGAATGTATTTAGTCTCTGGAATATTTTATTCATCTAGACAAAAAGTCCTTGTAAGTCACTTTTCACTGTAATTGATGATAGCCCTTGGGAAAAGACTTAACTATTTTAAAGGGATCAGGAAACATTATTTGCTTTCTGAAAGCTCTTCCAAATCCCAAACCTGCAACAGAATGTATTTGTGTGTTGACTGGTAGATAAAAATAAATGAACTGTAAATCAAGATGGAGCAACTGTTCAACTATCTTCTCTTACCTACAGAGTTGTAAATTTGTTACTTCCTTTGCTGCAAATGCAGGAATTTAATCAGAACCAGAGATGAGACCACAGTCTGAGATGGGTATTTATTCCCAGAGATATGTTTCCCATTACGATTTTATGCTTGTGGATGTAGAGACATTTAATGTTAAATACAGACTGCTGAAAACTGATTGGCTTTGTTCAATGATCTGTTATTAAACTTCACAAGAGCAAAAAGTGTTTTTCAGACTGCACAAAGTAGCAAAGGTAACTGAAACCACACATTTGATTCTGCTTTGTAGTTTACTAGATGCTATTCATTTCTTTTTCCACTCTGCAGTGACATATGGGACTATATACAGTCATCGTGATTTCAGCTGAGTTGCACCTGTTCTCATCAGGACAGATCTGAGTAGAAACAAGTTGGATCCAACAGAATAGCATCAGGAGAAGCCACAGGCAAAAAGCACAATGGCATTTTTGAGGATTAGTAAGTATTTATTCTTCAAGATAAAAAGAAAAAATAAAAAAGAAAAATAAACAAAAACATACCCAACCTGAGAATCTGAGCTTGTGTAAACTTGAGCTAGAGCTGCAGGGATTTTCCACCAAGCTAAATTGAAAACCAGATATGGTTCTTGATTTTCATCAAATTTATGTGATTTGTACCTCACCCTCTCTCTGTCTCCCTTTCTTTCTGTCACTTGCAAACAAAACAGATATGGACAGGCTGGAGAAGTGGACAGAGGGGAATCTCATTAAGTTCAGCAGGGGAAAACGTAAAGTTCTGCACCTGGGGAGGAATAACCCCAGGCACCAGGACAAGCGGGGAGCTGATCAGCTGGAAAACAGCTCTGCAGAAAACAGCCTGGGGGTCCTGGTGGACAACAGGTTGACCAAGGGCCATTAACACACTTGCTGCAAAGGAATCCAAGAGCATCCTGAGCCACATTAGGAGAAGCACTGTCAGCAGGTCGAGGGAGGTGATCCTTCTCCCTCCTCAGCAGTGGTGGGACACCTGGATTGCTGTGTCCAGTTCTGGGCTCCCCGGTACAAGAGAGATGTGGAGCTACTGGAGCGAGCCCAGTGCAGAGCCACTAAGATGATTAAGGGACTAGAGCATCTCTCATATGAGGAGAGGCTGAGATAGCTGGGACTGTTTAGTCTATAGAAGGCTCAGGAGGATATCATCAATATACAGTAATACCTCATGGGAGGGATGAAGAAGAGAAAGCCAGGCTCTTCTCAGTGGTGCCCACTGACAGGACAAGAGGCAGTGGGCACAAACTGAAATACATGAAATTCCATCTGAACACAAGAAAACGTTGTACCGTGAGGGTGGTCAAACGCAGGCACAGGCTGCCCAGAGAGGCTGTGGAGTCTCTGTATGTTGACCTGGGCAACCTGCCTGCAGCTGACCCTGCTTTGGGCAGGAGGGCTGGACTACGTGAGCCTCAGAGGTAGCCCATCCATACTGTGATTCTGTGATTCATGTCAGTGCAAAAACTCAGTGGTTTCTAGCTCGCTGCCTCCTCCTGATGTGTTTTATCAGCTCTGGAGCTGAGTAAACAACATTTTTACCAGGGGGTGATTTGTTCAATAACTTGTTACTGAGGAGCTGCTCTGTTCCTCCTCCTGCCTGTAGCCACACACTTCTCCAGCTTTTCTACTGCTTTCTTTTGTGGAGTGGGTTCACATTTCACAGTCGGCTTTTGCTGTGTGTCCCTTTTATTTTTACTAAGCCCTCTGACTGCAATAGCGCCATCAGCTTCAGTAACACATGACTCCAAGACTGCATGGCTTCAGCTAGCTGCAAAGTATACCTTGAAATCTGTAGAAAGAAAAATACCAATAAAGCATGGATAAGGAAAGAACAGAAGGAGTTTCTAGATCACACAGAAAAAAAAAATATTTTGCTTCAGTTCAACAAATACAGTCCATTTAATTGCATTTAGTCAAATCTCTTGCACTGCTGGCCACCCTGGCCTTACTGTCAGGTTAATCCATCATATTCGTCCGTCCTCAATGTTACTAAGTTATTCCCACTGCCATCTTGGAACAGCGTCGTGCTCTTCACTTAGCAGCTCTTCAACTCTGTGGAGAGTTTATTCTTCCGAATAAATTTTCTGCTTTCAGCCCTTCTCTGTCTGCCAGCTGAACTGAAAGGTTTGTCTCTCCAAGCTTAAAGTCTTGCCAGAACTTCCTACAAATACCTTTTAACTTGGGAAGAACTCTTACTCCTCTTCCATGCAGCTTGTTCACCCTCCTCTTTCACCGTCTAACCCTGTAGTACTCTGGCGAGGCTGAATCCCCACGGAGCATCGTGCTCCACTGTACTTGACCATTTTTCCTTCAGAGGCTTTTTTTTTCGTGAGATCACTGGGAAAGACATCTGCATGGGAAAGTTATTTACACAGTCCATATACCTCCCATTCTTCTTGACAGGACTATTTTCCCTGCATCTGTTATGTTGTCTAAGGAAACATTGTGAATTACATCCCAGCTGCTTTCCCAGCTGAATGGCCTTTTCATGTCTGCAGCCCCTCGTACGCTCCCAAAGACAACAGCCCCACTCTGTGTCTAGAGCAGAGGATTACATGCCCCAAATTCAGGGTGCAAAAGTATCCTGAAGAAGTCCTTTTTTTTTTCCCCCCCCTTTAAGAAACATGGCCTTTCTCTTGCCTCTGTCTTTGGCATAACATAGAGCAGCCTTCAAGCTGCTTTACACTAAATGAACTATGTGATGCCAGCCAGTCTGACGTGCAAACAAGACCCACCTGCAATCACAGCCCCGCTCTCACACCATAGCTCCATAAAACTCCTGGTTCTGCCAGACCACTCATGAGTGGGGTGGCCCAAACTGGCCAAGAAGCTGTCCCAGGCTGGGGCTCGGCCAGGGACACTTTGCTGATACTACAGGAAGACGTTTTCATGGCTCCTCCCAGCACTGGAGACAAAATCAGCATCCCATGTGTGTGCTTTCAAGGTCAGGTAAGGGCATTAGTGTAATCATGGTAATCACCACCCAGGTGACAGCAAGCAGGACTAGGTGAGATAAGCTGTTTTTCACTTCTTTGGGTGTTTTCTTTGTTTTAGATCAGTGGGAGCTGATCACCCACTGTAAGCCTGAAAATCCTGGCAGGTGGCCATCAGCAGGTCTAGGATCTCTATGAGCCTTCAGGAAATTGGATTGGGCTCCTTTGCATGGTTTAAGTTCTCCTTCTGTGCCTTCTGGACAGCAGCATAATGGGTGCATTTCTTTCAGCAGTTAACACACTTGCCAAAAGATGCAGCTTTAATACAAGTAACTTCTGTGAGCAGCTTCAGTGAAAAAATTAGAAGCAAAAAAAAAGTCTGGTTTTTTAATTATAACCTAATGTATAATTTTTTTTCAAAGAGAATTCAGAAGTTTCCTTTGGAAAACTATGTTTTTGCTAAAATATCTATTTGTAAAGAACAGTGGGAAAACTATTTAGTTGAATTATTAAAAATGGATCATTTTATTCCAGCTGTGCTGACATAAGTATTTTTGCCCACAGATTTTTCTAAGACATTTTACTGTTTTAAGGGGCATATAATTACTCTATACTTTTATTCCTCTGCCTTAGCGTCAATAAACAGGTGTAGGTGTCTGTCAGTGAAATTATGCCACAGGTATTTACTTATGAAGCTGCACTTGTAATACTGCATACTGGTTTTGTTGTACAGACCAAGTCCTAGGATATGTTTACATTCATTCTTTTTGTCATAAAGTATTATTAGTAAAGTATAAGATGGAGACTAAGCTGTTAATGAATTGTACCTTCACTGCCCCTCAAACACACAGATCAGTTTGTCTATTGTCTTAGAATATTAGTTACAGCCAATAAATCATTTGCCTGGCTTTATCTTGAGCCCAGGCTCAGCAGTTACTGACAAGTAAGAGATAAATGCAAAGGACATATTTATGTCAGAGGTTCCCTGCATGGTTTGCTCAGGGCGAATCCAGCTCCTTGGATGCTGCTCCAGTGCTCGGAGCCACGTGGCAGGGGCTGTCTGCCGAGGTACCCCCACCACTGTGCCCCTCTTCCCTAACATCTTCATGGGGATGCAGAAGATGGAAGCAAACACTGAGGCTTGCAGATGATATTAAACTAGGACAAGCTGCAAACACCTACCAGGACGAAGGAATAATACAAAGACACCCAGCTAGAACAGAAGCATGGCAGGGAGCAAAATGAGATGCAGCCTGAAAAACATGCAAATTAATGTGTCTGAGGCAGAAGTAAACTGAAAAAGGACCCCTGGTGGTGGGAGAAACATGGGCAGCAGTGACAGAAAAGCATCTTCTGGTGAGATGGGGTGATGAATTAAGTACAAATGGGCAATACTGCAGCAAAAAGATGAGTAGGGCTGCCATCCCCTTGGAGGGGCACCGTCCCCCTTGGAGGGACACGGTGCCTTTTCCTCCCATCCTCAGTGCTGGGGGCCACACGGGGACAGGTAACGGGCAGGGGTGCACTGACATTAGTACCTGGGCAAGTAACTTCAGCGGCCAATGCACGGGAAGCCCCCCCTTGTTGCATACCTCTTAAGACCTCCCCTCCTGCTGCAGCTCTGGCTGTCACTGCTCTGTGCACCAGTCCTTCGCCTTTGGCAAAGTATTTTCTGCTCCGGGGCATGCAAGAGTCCTCCTCCTCCCCTTACGCTCGTGCTTTTTTGCTGTCTCTTTGCATTCGAAATCTCTGAAGGATTGCTCAATAAACCACACTTCATCTGGGATGCCACCAAAAGGCTTTCACAGGCTGTCATGATGCCTCTCCGCACAGCCAGGGCTGCAGGGCAGGAGCCAGAGCAGCCACCTCAGGGCAACCCCTAACAAAGCCTGTGGGTCTGCAGCCCCTGCTGACCCCGAGACACCGAGAAGGCATGGGGACTGCTGTGACCGATGGCGTAGACAACCTGGCCTGAAAGCCTAGACCCAAGTGTGGCTTCCCCAAATGCGGATTGTACCAATGTTGTGGCCCGACAAGTACCTTGTCTTCTGGAGACACTGAGTTGGTGTATCTCATCCCACCACCTGCTAACGTAGCTGTGCGCTTCGGCACGTCTGGAACTAACTGCTTTTCAAAAAACAGTTATTTACAAATATGGAGAGGGCTTTTTCGATGAGAAATGCCTCTATCCTCACAGTGATTTTGCATGCTATTGTGACACTGTTGGAAAACCCACAGGACTGTGCCTAGTCTCTATGGTAAAAAGGCTGAAGAATGAGTAACATAAATTTTCAGCAGTTTCATTAACATAACAGCTTCTTGATTGTTTTCAGTTTCCATTCATGCTATGAGAGGTTGGGTTTATTCAGAAAATAATTCCTGAGTGAACACGTCATTGTATCTCTGCAGGGATAACTTTCCTTCATTAACTTTTCTATATTTGGGGAACTTGCAAATACACTATTCCAGATTACACCTCTATGATATACTCATGAAGAAATTACCAGGTTTGCAATTTCAGCCGTCAGCATGAAAACAAGTGCTTGTGAGGGAAAAGGGTAACACCAATGTCTGATCCCAACAGTGTGTTAAGGACTGGGTTAGGTTTGCGAGAGAATTTTGCTAGACCCAGGTGGTCCCAGTTTCCTGGTGTGTGTTACAAGGCATGGAAGAAACTGTCAGCCCTGCTGATGCAAAGCGAGGGGCAAGTCGATACTTTGCAGCAGGTGAGGGGAGCTGCTGTGGTCCTGTCCTCACCCAGAATGGGTGTCCAGCACACAGACTCCCTCCCACACTGCCACACTCTCCCCCATCCTCTGTTTTTGCACAGGCTGGTGGCCCAGGGCAAACCCGGTCCTTGCACAGATGCTCTGGAAGGACTGTGCCTGGGATCCTGGCTTGGGCAAGTCCATGCTGCACGTGGTTGATGGGCTCTGTGACTCCAGTAACCTCCTAAATAAACTCCATCCATTGCCATAGGTGTGTTTTCTACCTCCACATGTTTCAAAAGAGCAAACCCAGTGAAGTGCCCCCTTAGCAAGTGTTACACACCTTGCCCAAACTGTGTTCTCAGTTACTGATGTGAGGCCAACAAAGTTGTTCTGGAGGCACACAACCAACGACAAAACAAACATCTCATCCTCTGTTGTTTCTCATAACCACACTTGCACCGCACCTCTGTCAGCCCAGCTGGTGTCTTCAAGTGGCTTTCTGTGGCTGTTGGCATGTAGGGTCAAATGTTACTGACTAAAGGACTCTGCCATCTCCTCTTGAATCTCTGTTTTTTTCAGCAGTTCAGTTTCAGAAGCAAAGTTTTTTTCTGGCTTCCGTATCATAAAGACTGTTGCAGGTAGATAAAAATGTTGATTCATTGATGCACGCTTTAGCTGGCCTCAGTAGGTTAACCTACATGCATGTATTGAAAAGGGACCCTGGGATTACGTATGTAACATAATCAAGCCCACTCCCCAGAAAAACTTCCAGAAAAAAATACTGGTAAACTCTCCATTGTGTTAGAAAACATTGTAGATCATGTTGAAGGTAAAGAAGATTGGACTGACAGATTTATAATTGCTTGGATCTACTGAGAATTCAGAACAAGGCAAGCTGTTTGACCAAAGGCGCTTTCTAGTGTCTAACTCATCAGCATTCATTAAGTGGAAATGTAGGCTGCTGCGATGAAAAAGAATATCAGATACAGTAGCTTGAACCTCGGCAAGATCAAAAGCAATTAGTTAGGTACTAGAGTCAGAGTGCTTCATTCCAAGTGGAAGAGAAGACAGCAAAAAAATATAGCTTTGCATGATTTTGCATTACAAAAAATGAATGTAATTTTGTAATACAACGGTGGTTACAGAGAGAAAGGGAATGTGGAAAAAACAGTAAGACAGACAGACAGACTGGCTGATAAATGCTTTTTTTCACTTGGGTCCTCCTAGCGTCTGTCATCCAGATTTGTTCAAAACGGCCATCAAAAGGGCAGAGCTCTGCTGCTCCTCTCTCCCATGCCCTAATCCATCTGAGTAGATGTCCTCATAAAGTCACTCTGCTGGGATGATCTTCTAGGATGGTTTTTAGTTTGCTTGGCCAAGGACAGATCCCAGCAGACAGAAAAGTGAAAAGCAAAAACCAAGGAAGTTTAGTCAGAATAGAACCAGATACATAAAGAAATGGATGCAGAAAGACAAGAGGAAAAAAAATAGAAGAAATATTGCTTTGTGGCAAACCACCCACTAGCTACTTCCTATTTACAACTAGAGACCCACCAAGCAAAATAGATAAGTGGAAGGGTAATTAGGAGAACGGATATGATTAAGTGTTTGGGGAGCACGGTATCTGCTCTGCCCGTGTGTTCGGCTGCTCCAGGAAATGTGCCAGAGAGAACGGAGAAAAAGAGTCATCTCTGCAGACAAGAAATAATGAGCAGGTTGACTCTGCCTTCAGTGGCGCTGGGATCTGTGAGCTTTGAGTGGGGTTTGAGCAAGTCAGGATCTGCTGCTCACCTCCTTCCACCTACACCCTCTCCAGGCAGCCTCAGGGACTGTCCTGGGAGCTTCAGGTGCCCACAGCTGGTGGCCACTGGCCACTGCCTCCCCTCTCCCCACAGCCAGGATGTTGCAGAAGCTGCTGGGAGATAGCGTGACTCCCCCTGTGAACGTCTGCATACTGACCAGCTATAAAAGCTGTGGACAGCTTCATGGTCACCTAACGGAGATATGTGGCCTATATCTTGCTTGGAAAAAAAACTTTTATAACCTTTTTCTTCCTGCTTTGTTGGTTTTGTTTTCTTTAAAGCTAAGACATAAAATTAACTTGGAAGAGCAGACCTCAATTGTACCTGAAGATACTCACTTCTGTTACACCGCCATTGCCTGCTACTACAGGGACTGTGGCAAAGGGAATAAAGAAATATAAGCAAATGAGAGCAAGGCGGAGTACAGGAGTGAGGGACTGACTTTGTCTTACATCATTCCCAAGTATCCCAGGATTTGCAGTTGATTTAATCTGTTCTTTTTTGAAAATTAAAACTGTAAAGAAATGACGATAGAAGCAACCCAGCTGTTCCCCCCAGCCCTCACCAGAGCTGTGTTTGCCCACATAGTTTGTTCTGTACAAGTGGGTGCAAGACGACCCAATGATGCATCTGCTCCTTGGACCCAGGCCAGCGCTGGTGTAGGGGCCATACGCCTGCATGGGTGTAGTGCAGTCCCAGTCCTATAAGCCTATATAACCTCTAGAGCAGATCTCCTCTTGACCTTCTAGCTTCAGAGCATTAGGAGCATCGTAACCATCTGTATCCATCCCTGCAGACACATGCTTTCAATCTTCTTTCTGTTGTATTGGTATATATATCAGGTAATAAATTATAGGTACATGCTATAGAGACTGTGAAACACTATCCCTGGAGATACTCAAAACTCACCTAGGGAAGGCCCTGGGCAGCCTGCTCTGGCTTTGAGGTTTCCCTGTTGTGAGCAGGCAGTTGGACTAAATGATCTCTATAGCTTCCTTCCCATTTAATTTTTCTGCGATTTCATAATATGAGTTAATTATCTGAGACAACACTGAATAAGCAGAGAAGAAATTAATGTAGAAGTGCAAAGTTTGCCCATTGCTATTGGCCGTAACACCAGCATTTGCACTTAGTAAAGTCTAGTTTGGTGTAAAACTTAATATGGATTCCATTACAATTCAAGCAGTTTCTATCATTATCCTTGATAGTTTTATTTCATAATGTTGTAAAAGTCCCACTAAAAGTAGAAGCCATGCTAGTTCATACACTTCTTCTAGGGCAAAGAGAGGAAAGTGATCTTTCCAAGTCTGTGAAGGAGGCCACCATCATTCCTGGAGCCCTGAAGATCACTGGCCCTACAGTAACTCCAAGCCTTCAGTGCAGAAGTGGATTTTTGGTATGTCAGCACTCTCTGGTTCCTGAGGTGGGACACCAACCCAGCCTGTCATACACTATCACTTTGCCTGTTCTCTTCTCCAAAAGATGTTTTGCAGATGTATTAATGCACCAGTTTGTGTCTCCGCGTATTGCAACTGAGAGAGGCGGGAAAAGAGTAACGCTATGAGCATGACTTTCAATGGCATTTTTCCCAGTTAAATGATTAGCTTTCATTGACTTCATTACCCCTTGTAATTTGTATTATAATAGTACTCCAGGTGACTGATGCCTCACTGTGATGGGCATCCTGAAACACAAAGACGGGGCTCTGCCCATCTCCACATCACCTTCATCAAAATGATTTTCACTTAAGTCATGTCCATGTCTCAACTCCATTTAAAATCCGTCAATGACCACCGTGCCTTTCAGTCATTATTTTCATTGGGAGGTCCTGTTATTACTCAGTACCATTCACCTTATTGTCTTCTGCTTTGCCCTTACAGCTAAAGATAGATAAAATTGCTATGCTTAAAACAATGTGGCAGCTCGGGAAGCAGGGTAGGAGGCTCTGGTTTCAGCAGAAAGAAGATTAGACACTTGTATTTCTGAAACAAATGATGTGCAGGCAGCGGGCAATGATTCTACTGGAATTAACCTGCATGCAGCCAAACCTGCAGCCAAGTCCTATGCAGATACTTCTTATCTTTTTCCATCTTCTCCGTTCACTGAAAAATACAAGTTAAAATTTACTGTGATGAGCTTCATGCACTTCTTTCAAAATTGTTTGTCTAAAATAAAACACATTATAAGTTGAAATGTTTTATTACAACTTTTTTGAAACAAGCACTCTTCTGAAAGAAAATTGTTTTGAACTATATTTAAAAGTGATTCAAATATCTCTGATTTTAAAAGAAATATCCAAAGCATGTCTACACAGATTAAATGAAACAATTTTTTTTTAACCTAAAAGTAGATATTTTTTTTTTTTTTTTTTTTTTTTCAAAAATAGGGTCATGTTTTTGTGAAGAAAATTTACTTCAGATTGACCTGTGATTAATTTTTTCAATTATTTAATTCATCCGGAAAAAAACAAAAAGTCAGTTATTTATAAAACCTTAATTTAATTTTCTTTCTTGACTTGATCCTAATGCACATTTGCACATAGACCTCCTGTTGACCTCCATGGAAGTTACGCATCTAAAGGGAACGCAGAACCAGAGTCAGCAGACAAAATTAGTGTTTTTCTAATTGCTTTAATTGGTGTTTAATTTTTCCGCTGTTTAGAGCCCAAGTTACTGACTTTTAATGGGAAAAAAGAAATGCATGCTGGAATGAGAATGTAATCAGATAAGAAGAATGGTTAACATTATATTAGAGCTCCAGAAACAGAGCAATTGGTAAATGTGAATGTTTTCATTTTAGTTACAAATACCACCGATTTCCATTTCCGTTGCCACTTCAACTAATTTGCGTTCAGAAAACCACATCTCTGAAAATGTGTAAAACATCTGCTTTGAGAAACCGAGTGTCGATAACTAAACCGTGAGCACCATCATACAGAGACCTCCGGAGCCACAAAGAGGAAGACTAGATCAGCTGCGTTAAGGACAGTGAATTGTAAATTGTCCACAGGATGGATTTAATCACATTATTCATTAATTCAGCCTACGGGGGGAAAGAAGTGACTCAAAATTGTCAGCAATGACACAAGGAAATTATGTTGGTTTTTTTCAGATGAAATATGACAATGACTTTAGCTGACTCCCCTTTATGCAGGTACTTCAGGAAGGCCCATTTTGCCTATTTTCTTTAGGTTTTCCTATTTTCTTTCATTTTTTTCCAAAATTACTGCTTGCCCTAGGTACATGGCGCTTTATGCTAAGCAATCCAAAACCCTCTGGTGCAGTAACTTGGTGTGACTTCACCTCCTGCTGATTTACTGAACCTAGAAAACCTACGCAATAAAACCAGCAGTGAATCAGGAGGGTAACTTGACGGCGGTAAATAATACAGGCCCTTCCCTCTCCAGTGTACCTTTACCAATGCCCTTTACTGAATATTGCCAACTTTGTTTAGCATGCAAGACAGGCCTTCTGCTGATAATAGGTAACATCTGCTTTAGATCAAAAGGGTAGGGAACACATACTTCTTGCAGGCAGCCTCTGTTTGTCCTGGTTCTCTGCAGCAAATTTTAAGTGGAGCTGGTGTACAACAAAAGTCACAGCTGACAAGATGTATTTTTAGCCACATACCTCTCATCTGGATATTCATATACAGCACTCATTTGGGGTTTGGATTTGTAACAGTAATGATTCTCCAAGCGACTCCTGACTCCTAGTAAATTCAGTGTGCCTACCTGATGAGCACATAACGTGAAAGGTCTCTACAGTTAAATAGGGAAACGTATAAATTCCATTTGGGGCAATATGTTTGCTAGGTGAATAAAGATCAATTACTTTCAGTGCTTAAAGGTGATGCCACAATTCTTTACAAAGCCTTTGTATGAAAATGCTCCCATCATCACTAAATGTTCTATCACTAGTAACTGGGACTGTTTAATTTCTTCATTTCTATACTAATCATTCTTAAATATAGCTAGATTTCCCAGGGTGGCTGCTACAAAGAAAAATATTCAGCCCTGAGGTATATACAGGGCCCTTTTCCTATATACAAGCACTGGGAAGGATGTATGATTGAACACGGGATTCTCAGAAACTTGCAGATTACTGCTCCTAGAAGCGGGGATGAAGAACGTAGCGTAATCCTTTCCTTCCCCATCCTAAGTGTAGGACAACCTGTGCTTGCATGCGGGGAAATAACTGCTCTCTCACAGTTCATAGCTACAAACTCAGATCTGGAGAGAGTCTTTTTGCCTTAGACACCAAAAACGATTCCAACCTTCCTTTAAAAGGATGAAAAAGTTGCCCATCATGCTACAAGGGCTGGTGTCCAGCATCATAGCAAAGCTGGCAGCCAGGAGAAGGAACTGCCAGCACATACAGCTCGGCCCTTTGAGCCCCACAGCAGAGGCGCTGACTTGTTCTACGGAATGCCCCACAGGCATTAACATCAGCAGATGGGGGCTTGCATAGTACGGAAAGACTTCAGGGAGTGAATTTGCCTGATTCTAGCAGGCCCACAACAAACCCAGATGTGCTAGCTCAATGTTTAGGCCTTATAATTTTCCCAAACCTGGAGAAATTTTCATAGGAAACTCAAAAGGAGTATCCAAAATTCATGACTCGGTGCATGAAGGCACACACACAAAAAAAATCTTAGTGAAAAGGGAACTTGGGAAAAAATAATGCATTTTTTCCTCTTGTCTTTATTTTTTTTCCCTCTTGAAACCCTGGAAAAAAATCATCTCAGTTGGACACCTAGTAAGGAACTGTCAGCCTAAAGAAATAATATCTGGCAATACAGCTGTAAGCGTAAACAGGATTTTGCAATGGAAAACATTGTTAGTTACATTAACAATAATTGGGTGCTATATCAGATCCATCTTCATCGAAGTTTTACAACATAATCCTAATAAAGTACAGTATGATAAAATGATTAACAGCTCATAGTTAAAGCAGTAGAATATGCTTACCATAAATTAACACTTGAGAAAGCAATAGTCATGGTTCCTTGAGGGCATTAGACATATTGAGACTTCTCTACTGGCCACAGCTGTAATACAAGAGCTAAAGAAATGTATTAGTATTTTCTATGAAACATCTGCGTCCGTAATCTGGAAGTAAAATTCTGAGTAATTTATATCTCTGGGCTAAAGTCCAGTGAAGGAATTGTTAAGTAATCCTTCAAAAGCAATTTCCTTTAGTAGAGGATGTCCATGAGTTTTAATGGGTCGTAAGTATACAGTAGCGAGGATTTTGTTTCATGGTATGGTTTTCCTTCTCTGAAAGGAAATAATTGACAACTGTTCTTGAATACACTTTAATACACTTTATGATTCAAATGAATTCCTAGAAGCCAGGCTTTATGGGACGGGATCACCTCAGAGACGATTCTTTCTTTCTCTTAAAACACTATAATATGCATTCTGAAAATGTTATTTTCAAAGTTCTTTCAGCTACTTTCTATTTTGTTTTCATAAATCCCCTATCTGAATAGTTAGACCTCTGCACCACTGCATCCTGGTTTTCTGGAAGTCCCCAAAGATTTGTGGTTTTGCAGGGTTGAATTACAATGTGTTAATTAACAAATCATCCTTATTTATTATTTAGGGATCATTTTGGTCCCCTGCAAAATCCAGGAGTAAACTCTGGATTAAAAACATTAAAGAAACACTTTCAGTCCAGGTTTTTGGACTCGTCAAGGCTTTGATCACACAAAGCTATGGCCTAAAAGAAGCCTCCCAATGATGATTTTCAGAACCTATGTATGAAACACAGATTTGTCTGACATCCTGCAAATGTTTGTTGACAATGCCAAATCGGTTCATTTTACTTTCTCTCACACACACATCTACATATTTGTGTGCCTGTGTGTATGCCGCCAAACTCCTCCATCCTCCCAGTCGCTTCTGCTGTTCTTCTCTGAATTTGTCAATCGCTTCCGGGAAGACGCTCAGCGTCCCACACAACGTTGCAGCTCCTGTCACCCCACAGGCATGGAGAGCATTTGCTGGATTCCCACTTTGCAAGGAGGTGCCTCTGCATAAACAGCCCCAAATTGTCCATATAACATGACAACCTCACATTTAATCATTTTTTGCTCCTCATCTCACGAAACCTTGTTAGACTGTTGCCCTGGTTTCATGCTCCTATTGGGAATCTCTGCCTCAGCCGAGCTTCCCCACACACTGTGTCTTACCTTTTCCCAGTTTGAACTTCATTTTGTTTTGTTCTTGCCACGTTTTTCATGAATCATTGTTATTTATTTGCCCATGGCACTGTAAAGCCACAAAAGAGATTGCCTGGGGCCCTCTCTGTGTATTTGAAGTGTTTCCAATTAAGCAGAATTCAAGGAGCAAGTGCAGTTATCAGTGGCTTAACCCATGGATATACAAAGTACAGAGAAACCATCACCCCTATCCTCCAAACCATCTGGGTGAGTCTAAAATCAATCAGCGCCATTGAAAGCCTGGACAGAGGGAAATTGTGCGTGATATAGTCAGAAAACTGAACCCTGGTCCACTCCATTAACCCCAAAGCCATCGTTTCCTTTAGCATCTTTTCACCACTTCTTGGCCTCCACTGTGCTCACCTTGTCCCAGTCAAGCTTGCCCTTGGGATTTATAATACTCTGTTTACTCCATCTAGATCATTAAATAAGGTGTTAAACAAGCCTGCATGTAATACCAGTCTTAGCAGTAAGTCACCAAGCACCAACTTGATACATAAATGTTTATCATTACCCTTTTGTTTACAATTCAGGGAGTTTTCATCCCAATCAAATTACCTATCAAGACAATTATGAGAGTAATATTTCATAAATTACTCTAGTGCATTACTAAATTGTAATTATATTGGTGTAAATTGTCAGAGCTATCAACAGAATTAGGCATGTTACATCTGTAGATCTGCTGCTGTTACCTCCTCTGTTTTTCTTCTCCCTAATTTGCCTGTCTGAGGCAAAGCTAAGGCCTAGGAGCAACAGGGGAGATTGGGCAGAGCCACGAGATACTGGGGAGAAGATCCAGCTGGGAGAGTTGCAGACTGCTGCATTGGAAAGTCTACAGTACTGTCCTCTGGGGCTCCTGCTTTCCTTTCACAGATCTCTTGGAGTTTTCCTCCCTCTGCATTTTCTCCATTGCATGATGAGGGATGGGAGCTTATCCCCATCCAAAGGGAACTTAGCCAGGATCGTTCCTCTCTTCCAGAGAAAGCAAACTACATTTGACTTTCCCTTTTTGTTCATATACATCTTGGAGCACAAGCTGCCTGGCTAGGGAGTTTCCTGCTCCCTGAGGCCAATTCCACCAACTAACAGACAGTCCCTGCAAGAGACCTCCCCTTCATGCAAGATACATGGAGTGACAGCATTTGCTTCGCTGCTCTTCATCCACTTCTTCCCGGTTCAAACCTTAAAAAACTCTTGGAAGTCTCTTGCAAAATGTGCCTTTTCTGCCTTGTCTCAGCAGCAGACAGTCTTTGGCCAGGAAGCACATCCAGCTCCGGGTGCATCACTAAAGCTGCTTGGTATTGATGGCTTCTCCCGAGCACTGTCTCAGCTGTCTCGGGGTCTGCCGGAACTGGCAATGTGGCTGCTCCCAATTAAACCCTACATTTGCTGCATAAATGCCACAGTCCCCATATGACCTGAATCTAGTGACTTTTTTATGTTTATATTTTCCGGGAGTCCATGTCTGGTTTAGCAATTAACAGGTCTTTTATTAGATCTCCTTTACTTCCTAAATGCTCTTCGTTTTCTTTCTCATTATAGACATAATCTTTTTAGCATCAGATAAAACTCTTCTTGTGCGAATTTAGTCCCCTCACCGTTTTCTGGATGTTTTCCTTTCTGGCAGCCTTTTTCAGATAGGAAGTGGCCTTCATTAAAATGTGTTATATTTTTCATTTGTCCTTTGATCGCTTCCAGCTACATTTCTATTGGCTTTCCTACTTACACCTTTTCCTTAAACGCCTTAGCCAATTCTCTCTCTTCATTTTGTTTTGTTTTGTTCTTGCAGGTTTTCTTTAATCTCAGTTCTTCCGTGCAGCTCATTAGTCTAGACCTGAAGAGGAGGACGGTGGGGAGGAAGTAAAATAAAAAGCATTCCTGAGATCCCAGCCTTAAGCACGAAATTAAACACTTCATAAAAGGAGCAGCACCTTCTGGTACAGATTGCTTAGCAGTGCTACAGATAACCCTACTCCTGGCCACTGAAAGCACTCAGCTTCCCAGCTCATGGCGTGCAACCTCTGAGCACGACAGATTCAGAGCATAATACACACCTCCACTTGTATTTGGAGAGAATATTTGCTGAAATTGCTATTAAGCAACAGAAAAAGTATGAAAGTCGTGGAAGGGCTCTATTTTCTGCAGAATCACAAACTCGCCTCATCACTTCTGCTGGGGTTAGACTTGTTTTCCACAGTAAATTCTGTCCTACCTAAGTTGACAGTGAAGGTTTGAACCGAGAATCAGAGCCACTCAACCAGAGCAGCTGAAAAATAAATACTTCAAGGTATTTTGTCATCTCAGAGGCATTTGCCTTATCACAAGAAGCCATGCCCTGTGAGGTAGCCGAGTACAGCAGTAATGTGTTTTACTTTCCTTTCTTTTAAACATTAAGACTGTGACAGAAGACTACCTAAAACAGGGAGTATCTGAGTCTCCCTAAAGGAAAAGTCAACAGGGCATGAAATACTACATTGCAGGCCTGACTGCATTATTCAGGAGTGGGGGAAAGCTTTAGTTTTATTTTAGAGGACTTAAAATAGTGTTTTCAAATATGTGGCTGGTCACTTTGTCATCTCAGCAGTCAATGATAATATCTTTTGTGATGACTTGCAAAGCTACTTCTTAAAAGGAATAGATAATTTTAAATTGAAGCAAAATGCATGAAACAGCAATAAAAGCAAAATCTTTTTGAGAGGATTTTTGGAATATTTCACCATCCAGCTTGGATCTCACTGTGGATCTGAGGCATGAATATATCTACATACATGGTAAAGAAATGGGGAAGGTCATTGAAATCAGAGAAGTGTTGCACATACCGCATGAACAAAAAGCCTTTGCCAAAATATTACTCTTGAAGTCTCTGTTTACCTGCTCATCCATTTCAGGAAGCAATAATTTTTCACAGCGTTCGCAAGATCCTTCCTGCTGCAGTCAGGCTGTGCAGCCATCACTTACCATCCACGGAGCCACCGTGTTGGGCAATGGAAACCATTGGCTCGCAGGAGTCACAGTTAGACTCACCGTGAGGTGTACCAGACCAGGACACCTTTGCTGTGTGTTTCAATGGACTTTTGGCTTTGCTGCGTATTTGATTGCAATAGCACGCAGGGCAATCCTTGCCCCCAGAGCATGCCCGGCCTAAACACAACAAGAGGGGAAAAACGCAGCTATTTTTCTCCTTTACAGATGACTGATTAGGTCATTCAAGTGGGAAGTTAAATGTCTTTCCCAAAGTCATATTAAAGGCATATGGCAAATCTAGGAATTGGACCTCAGTATCTTGAATCCTTGGCCAGGGTCTCACCTAGAAGGATCTCTCCTCCTTTGACTGTTCAGTTAGAAGGCAGACATGCTTTGCATCTCTCAGCCCTGTGTCTAGCACAGCAAACAGAAGCTACATACACTTGGTGCTAAGTAGCCATATCTTTTACACATCAGCAGATAAAAGGTGACAAAACATTACGGTGTTAAAAAAGGCTCAAGGTGGGGACCTGCACTATCAAAATTACTGTGAAGTGTTTCAATTTTCATTCTCTTGAAACAGGGTTTTTTGTTTGGTTGGAGTTTGAGGGGGGTGGGGTGGTTTGTTATTAACTGCTAGTTAATCCAGAGAGAATAAACACCTCCTACTGAAGGTGAGATATACAGGTAAATACACACAGTGGATCTATTCATCTAAACATAAACACTCTTGTAAATGGTCAGTTGTGTAACTCTCCAGGCTTCATCAGTGGTATTGACCAGGTTTTGATCACCTAGACCAGGTGCCAAGGCACTGAAACTGTTTGTAAATACCCACATGTAGAGTCTTTATCTGCAAGCTGAATCCCACCCTAGTTATCTGCAATGTAGATATCCACTTCTGGAGTAGCCACTCCAGTCTCCCTGGACAATTAATGGAGGGAAATAGGGTTAATGGAACAAAACATTCCAAGATCCAAGGCATCTGACCTGATTCAGATGCTTGTTTTCTGAGGAGGTGTTTCATGACTTAGAACCGATTCTTGGCAGTCGAGGGAGTCTACACTGAAGAGCTCAGGTGTTGACACTGCAGAGGTTTACCCTGGGACAGATGACTTCCACACACCTCTGCTCTCTGAAGGCCTCGCTTCCTAAACTATCACAGACAAGCTGTCGACTTTGCATCTCCCTTTTCTGGCCATATCAAGCCCCACCAAACAGGGATCAGAGACTTCTCTTTTTGTGCAACAGCTGAAAACATTAGTGGAGATAAAGTTTCATGTTTGCCTTTTTAAACCCATAAACTCCACAGCTCCTTTAGCAATGTCTGCTGGAGCAACTTTCATTCACTTCATACCAACTGGAAATTAGCCATTAGATAATTGAAAATAACAAGCCTCTTCAGCAATGCGGTGATCTCCAATGGAAAGATTCTTCTTGTGTTACCATCCACCCCTGAGATAATGTAACGAGGGAAAGCTGTTCCGTTCTCATAACTTAAACCAAATAAGGATTGAAGCAGTTTATTGATTTGTTAACCACACGTAACTCACCAGCAGCACATTCGGGATCAATATCAGTAATACAACAGATAAATCACGTCTCCTGCAAGAGAAGAAAGGTCCCTCCACAAGCCCCACTACATGTACCCTGGGTGTGGGTCCCCACTTGTTGCACCCCATACCGTCACGCCACCCACTGAGCACAGGTTCCACAGGGCATCCTATGGGGGACGATGCTCTGTTTGATGGAGGTGGAGGTTGCAGTGCTGGCAGGGCAGCTTCTGGCAGTGTCAAACCAGGTTTGACTATTGCTGGTTACCCTCCAAGGTGTCTCCCCCACCCTGCTACCAATTTTCACACTTCTTTCATACTTCTTTTCAGGCTGATTCCTTCTTCGTTTCAAAGCTCTCTTTGAAGTTCCCTGGCCACTGTTTAATCCACTGATGGTCTCTCTTCCCCTTTGACACCATCAACTGGGGGCTGATGGTCACCTTCACCTTTAACGTAATCAGTTAACATGAACAAATGTCCTCCAGACAGTTTTGTGTAGTCAACCCACAGACGCTATTTATGCTCACACTCTTGTGTTACCAGGTGCTGTTATTCAGGCCATTTGCCAAGGGTGGGCTGTGTGAGCACCCCCACAGTTATTTTTAAAAGTGTTGTGAATATTCATTTCTTCCCTGTATTTTTGTTGTTGTTGTTTAATGGATTTTGTGGTTTAATTTTGTATCTTTGTGGATGCTTGAAACTATGCACTCACCTGTACACTTGTTACTCATTGAATCACTGTCAGCAGCACTTCCACCAAATTAAAGGTTGCATATTTTTGCTTCTGATAATTATAAAAGGAAAAACAACTGCAACCATGCCCAGGACACTGAGTTACTAAACTGTTGGTAAGACATACAATACAGAAGCCATATTATCATCCATGAGTTTCGTTGCAGCCTAGTGGGCTGAGCAAAGAGTGGGAAGCTAAGGAATCCTTTGCTTCCATGCTTGCCCTTGCTGTTGCTGCACCATGATACATCAAACACAAAGCCAGTGCAGGCTGTCAAACTCTACTGCAACCTCTTCAGCTGATTGAATGGGCATTCACAGCAGTGGAGGGATCTGCTCCAACTTCAGGGGAAACAGCAGCTGCACCTGGCCTTAATAAACCAGCATCTCATGCTTCCTATTAAGAAACTAGGGCACCAGAGCTAGCACATGTCATGGGAATGTTATACTCTGCTAATTTTTGATCCTCTGCCATCCTAAGCTTGTTTTCAGGTTCCTTTGGACCATGACAGGAACTAACAGAATCTCATGGATGCTTTACTTTATACACTTCTCATCCGTGCCAGCTGCTCAGACTGCGTCTCCTGGGCCTGCCCCATTGGCCTCGTAGCCCATGCTGGGGAAGCCGGACCTGACTCCTCAAGCCACCTGAAGTTACTGTGCAGAGGTTCATCTCAGGACAGGACTGAGCCCAAGCAGAATGCACAGGCAATTTTGCTCAGCTACTTATTGAGTCAAAGTACGGCTATAGCACAGTGCATCAAATACTGGCATGGTTTGGTAACAGGCATGAGGAACAAGCCAAGGGGAAAAAAAAAAAAAAGAAAGAAACTGAGAGAAAACAGCCAGCTATTATCTGCAAAATGGGAAAATCAAGGCTCCAAGCCAAGTTATACAGTGGTGTTATGAAGATTTAGAATTTATTAACCAAGGGGACTAAAGAGTTAAACAAACTTTTCTCAAGAAAGAGATGACTTGCTAGCAGGAAGACCAACAGAGACACTGACAAAAGGAGTTACCTGATGCTTTGCTTCGAAAAGTCTTGGAGGAACCTAAATCTTAGAAAAAACTAACAGTATGAGCTTCAACAAGGCCAAGTGCCGGGTCCTGCACTTGGGCCACAACAACCCCATGCATCGCTACAGGCTTGGGGAAGTGTGGCTGGAGAGCTGCCTGGCAGAAAAAGACCTGGGGGTTCTAATTGACAAGCAGCTGGACATGAGCCAGCAGTGTGTCCAGGTGGCCAAGACAGCCAATGGCATCCTGGCTTGTATTAGAAATAGTGTGACCAGCAGAAGGAGGGAGGTGATTGTCCCCCTGTACTCAGCACTGCTGAGGCCACACCTTGAGTATTGTGTCCAGTTCTGGGCACCTCAATATGAGAGAGATATCGAGGTGCTGGAGCGAGTGCAGAGGAGGGCAACGAAGCTGGTGAAGGGCCTGGAGAATAAATCTTATGAGGAACGATTGAAGGAGCTGGGACTGTTTAGTTTGAGGCTGAGGGGAGACCTCATCACTCTCTACAACTACTTGAAAGGACATTGTAGAGAGGTTGGTGCTGGTCTCTTCTCACAGGTAATTAGGGATAGAACAAGAGGGAATGGCTTTAAGATGCAACAGGGTAGGTTTAGGCTGGACATTAGGAAAAAATTCTTCACAGAACGAGTGGTCAGACACTGGAATAGGCTGCCCAGGGAGGTGGTGGAGTCACCATCCCTGAATGTGTTTAAGAGTCATTTAGATGTGGTGTTAGGGGATATGGTGTAAGGGAGAGCTTTGTAGAGTGGGGTTGATGGTTGGACTCGATGATCCCAAGGGTCTTTTACAACCTAAATGATTCTATGATTCTAACTGATCTGGCAAGGAAGGTCTAGGATCAAGGCTCTGTTTGCTTTAATCTTGTTCTCTCTGCCTGTTACATTTCTATGAATAAAAAAATCACAGTAGTCTGGGAAGCAGCTGTGCTGGGTTGTCTTGATATCAGAAAATGTAAGGGTGGCAACCTGGTGTGATGCTAATTTTGAAAAGGACTCCATGGAGCTCTGAGGAACTCTAGGTCTGTAATATTGATACCTCTACCAGGCAAATTAATGGAAAATATAATGAAGATTAGAATTAGTGGACACCTGGATTAAAATGTTCTATCTTAGAAGAATCAGCATGGGTTTTATGAAGAAAAATCTTGCCTTAAAACAAGTTCTTTGAGGGGGTGAACAAGTATGTGGACAGAGGTGATCAAGATCGTCCTACCTCCTTGGATTTCCAAAAGAATTCTGACTAAGCCCATTGCCAAAGATTGTTTAGGATACTAAGCCGCCATGGAGCAAGCAGGACAGTATTTTTATGGACGAGTAAATGGTGAAGAGATAAGAAACAGAAATGAGGAGCATTTGCTCGCTTTTCAGAGGGGATGGAGATGTGTGGAATCTTTTTGCTATTTGACATAATTTGTGAATGAGCTTGAAGAGGGTGATGGTAATAGGCAGTTGTGATATTTACTGATGAAGCTAAGTTACTCTGGGTGGTAAGGATTAAGTCAACTGGACCCAGTACTGACCCCTGGGGAACACCACTCATCACTGGTCTCCAACTAGACTCTGTGCCCCTAATCACAACCCTCTGAGCTCTGTCTTTCAACCAGTTTTCTATCCACCCCACTGTCCATTCATCTAACCAACACTTCCTAAGCTTCCCTATGAGGATGCTGTGGGAGACCGTGTCAAACGCCTTGCTTAAGTCAAGGTAGACCACATCTACCACCCTCCCCTTATCTATCCATCTAGTCATGCCATCGTAGAAGGCCATCAGATTAGTCAGACATGATTTCCCCTTGGTGAATCCATGCTGAGTACTTCTGATAGCTTTCCTTTCCTCCACGTGCCTTGAGATGACACCCAGAACGAGCTGTTCCATCATCTTTCCAGGGATGGAGGTGAGGCTGACCGGCCTGTAGTTCCCCAGCTCTTCCTTTTTGCCTTTCTTGAAGACTGGAGTGACATTGGCTTTCCTCCAGTCCCCAGGCACCTCGCCTGTTCTCCAGGACCTTTCAAAGATGATGGAGAGCGGCCCAGCAATGACTTCTGCCAGCTCCCTCAGCACTCTCGGGTGCATCCCATCAGGGCCCATGGACTTGTGAATATCTAGATGATCTAATTGGTCCCTCACTCAATCCTCCTCAACCGAAGGGAAGTCTTCTTCTTTCCCTGTTACTTTATTCAATGCCTGGGACTCCTGAGGGCTGGGCCGAGCAGAAAAGACCGAAGCAAAGAAGGCATTCAGTAACTCTGCCTTCTCCACATCCTCCGTCACCATGACTCCTGCCTCATTCAGCAGTGGGCCTACAACTTCTCTGGCCTTCCTTTTGCTTCCAATATACTTGTAGAAGCTCTTTTTGTTGTGCTTGATGTCCCTAGCCAGGTCTAATTCCAAGGCGGCCTTGGCTTTCCTTGTTTCATCCCTGCATGCTCTGGCAGCATTCTTGTAATCCTCCCAAGGGGTCAGTCCCTTCTTCCACTTATTATAAACTTCCTTCTTCCACTTGAGCTTTTTCTGAAGCTCCCTGCTCAACCATGCAGGTCTCCTGCGTCCCTTGGCCGATTTCTTTCTCTTAGGGATGCACCGATCCTGAGCTTGGAGGAAGTGGTCTTTGAATATCAACCAGCTTTCTTGAGCCCCTTTGCCTTCCAGAGCCCTAGCCCACGGGATCTCTCCAAGCAGTTTCTTGAAGAGGTCAAAGTTAGCCCTCCTGAAATCCAAGGTTGTAATTTTACTTCTTGTTGTTGTTTTGTGGATAGTACCCATGATCCTGAACTCAATCATTTCATGATCACTACAACCTAGGGTGCCCCCAACCTTAATGTCCTCCACCAATCCCTCTGTGTTTGTCAGTACCAGGTCTGGAAGTGCTCCTCACCTTGTTGGCTCCTGTACCACCTGTGTCAAAAAGTTGTCATCAATGCACTGGAGGAGCCTCCTGGACTGTGCATGCCTGGCTGTGTGGTCTTCCCAGCAGATATCGGGGTGATTGAAGTCCCCCATGAGAACCAGGGCCTGCGATTGTGAGGCTACCTTCCGTTGTCTGTAGAAAGCCTCATCAGTTTCCCCATCCTGATCAGGTGGCCTGTAATAAACACCCACAACAGTGTCCCTCATATTTGCCTGTCCCTTAATCCTCACCCATAAGCTCTCGACCCGCTCTTCATCCGCCCCTAGTGAGAGCTCAATGCATTCCAAATGCTCTCTCACATAGAGTGCAATTCCACCACCACGCCTTGCTGGTCTGTCTTTCCTGAAAAGGACATAGCCATCCATGACAGCATTCCAGTCATGCGAGTTGTCCCACCACATCTCAGTAATTGCAATGAGATCATGGCCCCGCAACCGCACACAGACCTCTAGCTCTTCCTGCTTATTCCCCATGCTGCGTGCATTGGTGTATGAGCATTTCAGAGAGGGAGTCGTGTGTGTAGTTTTGACCCTTGAGATGTGGTGTGCCTTCTGCCTTTCAGAAATACTGGCACACTGGCCCACGAGCGCTGAGCAACTACACCCTGGCACCTCACCAGCAAGCCCAGTACCATCCCCACCCCCCTTCAAATCTAGTTTAAAGCCCTCTCAATGAGCCCCGATAACTCTTGTCCTAGAGCCCTTTTTCCCCTAGAGGTCAAGGTATTCCTGCCTGTTACCAGCAGGCCAGGCGTTTTGTAGATCAGGCCATGATCAAAGAAGCCAAAGTCCTGCCAGCAGCACCAAGCTCGAAGCCAGGCATTGATCTGCTGGCTCCTTCTATTTAGCCCCTCATCATTCCCCGCAACTGGGGGAATAGATGAGAACACAACTTGTGCTCCTGATCCCTTGACCAGGCGTCCCAGGGTCTTGAAATCTTTCTTCATTGCCCTTGGACTTCTTCTTGTTACCTCATCGCTGCCTACCTGAAAGACCAAAGTGGATAGTAGTCTGAGGGCCGTACCAGGGAAGGAAGCATCCTCTTCACGTCCTTGACCCGGGCCCCAGGGAGGCAGCAGACCTCCCTATGTACCGGGTCCGGCCTGCATATTGGGCCTTCTGTTCCCTTCAGTAATGAGTCACCTATGACAAGGACCCGTCTTTTCTTCTTTACCGCAGAGGTTTTGATGCAGGGGGAGGTCTGACTAGACCTTGCTGACGGCTCCAGGGTAGGAGAAATAGGAGAAATATTGTGCTCGTCATCATCCAGGTTCCTCTGTAGAGCACTGTACCTGTTAAGTAATGGCACCTGGGAAGATGGGGTAGTCATCGGGCAGTCTCGAGTGCAGCGCCTGTTGCGCCGCGCAGGAACTTCCTGCCATTGCCCCCTGTCCTCCAGGTTACCGCCTTCAGTTGAGGTGAGAGAGGATATGGAGCTCTCTGTTGCAAGGGTTCTATCTGCCTGCTGGGTTTCTGTCATGGGATGCAGGATTCTACTCCAGGAATCTATCTCCCTCTCGCATTCCCTGATGCTCCTCAACCTACTTACCTCCTCCCTGAGCTCCATGACTAATTGGAGAAGATCCTCTACCTGAGCACATCTCCTACAGGTATGCCCATCATTGCCATCCGACACTGGCGTAAGAGCAGGGCATACCCTACAGCCCGATGTCTGTGTGGTAGCATGTTCCCACAAGAGCTCCGTCTGAGAGGCGGCATCAGACCTGGTGGTTGTGGAGCTCATGGACGCCACAGTCATCTTGCGAGTAGTTACCATCACTACCTAGCCGGGTTAGCAGTCTTTCAGCTCTATCCTGCACGAACTGCTGTGCAGACCGCTGTGATTGGACTGGTGTGTCACACCCTGCTTGGCCGCCCCCTTCTCCAGCCCAGGAAGTACACTCTCGTTGTGGTGCACCTGGGTGATACCTCGGGTCACACCCAGGGAACACCCACTTGCAGCTCGTTTGCTCAGGTTTCTTTTATGAGGGGGGAGAGTGGTCCCACCCTCTGCTCGTTAACACCTGCCACCGGGGGTGGTGGCTCCGCCCTCGGCTCCTCAGCTGTCCCCGCCCCCCAGAAGGGCCGGGTACCGGCTCGGGCTGGCCCCTTTTCCTGGCTTTAAAAGCCTCAAAAACGAGCCCCTGGCCGTTTCTTTGCCGCGATTTCCTTCCCCAGCACAGACTTACCTGCACTGGAGCTGATTTCCTCGGCAAATCAGGGGAACTGATTTCTAAATTATTGCATCATCACTTTTAATTATAACACCAAACTTCCATATCTTTTCATATTTGTTGAAGTTGAAATTGGCCTGTAAACCTAATCAGAATGACTGAATTTTATCCATAGTTGAGTTGATGATACACTGAAATTATAAGGTTATGTGAATTAATGAAAGAATGAAGCAACATTATTAAGAGAGTAGCCTTGCTAAAACTCTCTTGCACGATAAAATGGGAGACTGGACAACTATGGCTTAATTTTACAGTGTTGTTTGAAAATGAAGAGTGATGTAAAACTGTATTCTAGGTTTCCATGTTTGTTATATCTTAATTACTTTCAGATCAAACACACTCCTTTTATCAATAAGAGATGTACTGTCAGCTCTGTAAAACCTGCCCGCCTTCTGAAACTCAGACTAGCTTCTCTTCTCCTTATGTCTGCTTTGATGACTATAGAAATTCAAGCTATGAATTCATTCAAGATTCATCAGCCCTAAGATCCGCCAGCTGTTCTTTTCTAATATTCATGCATAACTCCATGACCCCAGGTTTGGTGATCACCGTGTTGAGAATGCCCTTGAGGGATTCAACACATTCGATTTTACTGATGTTATGTATACAAGGTGCTTGCAGAACTGGGACACAAAAAAAAGTATTTTGTATGCAGATCGGACTGTATGTGCACAGGGAAGTGATCTGTTGAGTAAGAAGATGGTATTTTTTCATATCTGCTTTCCAGAGTATGACTACACTATAATTATTTTTGACAATACGTCAGACTAATGTACTCTGATATATTCTGTAAAATTAATGAAGCCATAGTAAGAGCAGGTAGAACAGCAGCACTTTACTGTTAAATCCTTAGTGAGTGGTTAATTATAGAATTAGGGACTTCTCAGCAGGAACCTGTCCATTTTCCTGCTAGCACAAGTAGAGTCTCAAGGGCTTTGGAAAACAGAGATTTGTGGGTTAATGAATTATAAATTAAAAAAAAAAAAAAAGGAGTAAAATAAACTACTAAGGTTCATCTGTAATAAAAGATGGAAAATCTCTTATAGAAAGAGATCAAATTATTCTGTTCAAATCAATATGTGTGCACTTGTGTCATGGTTTAAACCCAGCTAGCAGCTAGAACCATACAGCCACTCGCTCACTCCCCACAGCTGCAATGGGGGAGAAAATCAGGAAAGTAAAAGTGAGGAAAAACTCATGGTTTGAGATAAAGACAGTTTAATAGGTAAAGCAAAAGCCGCACACACACACACAAAGCAAAACAATAAATTCATTCCCATTGGCAGGCAGGTGTTCAGCCACCTCCAGGAAAGCAGGACTCCATCACATTTAATGGTTACTTGGGAAGACAAATGCCATCACTCCGAATGCCCCCCCTTCCTTCTTCTTCCCCCAGCTTTATATACCAAGCATGACATCATATGGCACGGAATATTCCTTTGGTCAATTGGGATCAGATGTCCCAGCTGTGTCCTCTCCCAACTTCTTGTGCCCCCCTCAGTCTACTCGCTGGTGGGGTGGTGTGAGGAGCAGAAAAGGCCCTGACTGCTCAGCAACAACCAAAAACACCACTGTGCTATCACACTATTCCCATCCCAAATCCAAAACATAGCACTATACCAGCTGCTAGTAAGAAAGTTAACTCTATCCCAACTGAAATCACGACAACTTGCTAAACTGATCTGTTTACTGTGACCTGTTTCTTTAGATGCCAGATATTTTTTTCTGTGTGATGGTAGTCACAAAGGAGGCACAGCTATTTTAGCTCCTTCACGGAGTCTTAAGAGCATTTATTCAAGCTTTTTTTTTACCCCAAGAATGAGTTGTCTGCTGAGAGCGCATGTCTTGCTCACTTTGAGATGGAGTTTTACTCACTGTAAGTGTGGGAATAAACAAAAACACATATTCCTTTTTTGTTGGATGCCTTCAATCCAGGAAACAATGTTGATTTAATGTTCCTGAGTCAGTAAATTCTTTTCTAAACGGAGAAGCATCTAATTTTGCCTCCTAAGGGAGGTCCCTGAGGATTTTGTTAAGGGGTAATAATTTCTGAAACTACACGGGCAGTGAAGGTAAATCCTGTATTAGCTCACTGAAAACCAAATTGAGATATATCTGGAGTACTGGATGGTTGAAACACGAAGCAGATGGCTTGGCAGCTTGGCAGACTGTAGGTTCGTACTCTGTCAGTCCACCTTCATAAGTTTTTAAAGCCTATGCTAGTTCATACCAAAAGACATCAAATAGACAGAAAATGTTGACGTACCATCAGTGTATTCTAGTAATAGAATCATTTTGAATTTGATATTTGACACTTAAAGAAGATAAGTCACTCTAGTACCTTCAGGGCAGGCCAGGGAGCCAGAAATTCACTATTTCTTATGCAGAGTGCTGTTGTCTACTTCCCCGTACAATTCTGCAATTTCATGCAATTAGGCTGAGTCAGTCCTACGTACATGCTTAGCTTTAAGCTTGCCTGTTGACTCCCCCAGGATTGAATGTGCTTCCAGGTACAGACTAACACCATTGACTCCACCAGAAAAGCTTACAGTGTACACTGGTAAGCTTGTGCAGAGCTCTCTGCAAGAAAATACAGGAGAATGCTGGCTGTATTGCTCGATGCTAAGTGAAGAAAAATGCTTGCATTAAAGTTTGTCATGCATGGTAGGCAAATAAGACTAAGTGGAAACAGGATCTTAAGACTTTTAGAGATGTTTAATCAAAGTAACACTTTCCAACACTTTCACACTCAAAGCTGTATTCTGAAAAGTGAAGCATTTACCAGCAAGGTCATGAGAAACAGCTGGTGAGATGTGAAAAATCAGTTAATCATATTCACACAATCTAAGAATAAATTAATAAGTTCCCTTTACCATGGAATCATGGAATTTCAGAGTTGGAAGGGACCTCTAGAGATCATCTAGTCCAACTCCCCTGCTAAAGCTTTATCTTAGTCTTATCATTTGACAAATCTTCCAACTGAGCAGATAAGAAAACTTTGGCAAGACTACAATACCAACAACTTCTTATTTTTAACCTGCTGGCAACAAAAACGAGCCACAGAAATCTAGTGATAAAAAATTTACAGATCTTTTTCTACATTTCTTCTACCTGGTAGACATGTAGAACATTTTAATCTCCACTATATCCATTCTCATCAAGTGTGTTTCTAACAGAGATGAGAAACCTGGCACTGAAGTGATGTTAGCTATGGGCTAGTGGGGAAGAAATGGGCCCATCACTGATGAAGGCTGTCAACATTTTCTTTGGGTAGGAAGTTGCCAGCTTCTGTTAAGGAAATGACAGTACCACAGCTACTTAAAATGCAGCTCTGGACATGTTCTCACTAACTCTTTGTTGCCCAGTTTCTACCTTTCTGTTTCTGGTAAGAGTACTGGAGAGGTAGGTCAGTGTGAGAAAAACTTCAAGTTCTCTGGCTGCCTCTGATCTTGTCAGTGGGGGCATGACACAAGATCCAGACACACAGCTAACAGAAGAGATCTTTGAAGCTGAGGGTTCAGATATTCATGATGATTTTTTAAAACCAATTTTGGATCTTGAGGACATGAAACACAGCCTCTTTTTTGCGCAGATATCTAAGGAGAAAGGAGCAGCTAAAGGGTGGCAGGGTATCTTTTTAACAGGATACTAAGTATGGCATAAAGGGGTCCTAAATAGATTTGCACCCAGAAAAGCCCCGTGAATCTGTGTCAGTACCTTTGAGGAGGACACAGTGATGCAGAATTTACAAAACGCCAGTTCAACATAGTCCACTATGTCTTAAGGTTTCAAGCCACTTTGGGATTGCCATTTGTCAGCCAAGCATCTGAAATCCTGTTCCTTTCAGTTTTCATTGCTTTGTTAACATCTCTTTGTGCAACAAAATTAGATAAGACACAAAAGTCACTATGTATAGCTTTAAAATCTCTTGCCCAAATTGTCTGCCTGTCATGGATTTCATGCTGACTTGCCACAGGTAAGAGCAAAACAAGATCCTGACATGGAGTATCCTGTCCTTCAGTGATGGAACAGGTAGAAGGCAGCTGGTAAGTCCCATTTCATTAAACAGATTTCAGAAAAAAAGCTGAGTAATTAAAGTTTCAGTACACAGTGGTCACAAATATTCATGACAGCCTCGTATTTTTATTTTAAAAGACCATTCACAACAGGCACTTTACATCATTCAAATTACAGAGCAGGATACTAAAGCTCTTTGATTGGCATCCAAATATTCTTAGGGTATCATCAACCAAAATGAAGTCCAAAATCACCCTATCTTCTTATATCAGAATAAATTAGCATTGAAAAGTATTAATAATTTACAAAGGAAACTACATAGACAAAGTGAACAAAGCAACACAACAACTCTGTCATGGGAATTCATTTCCTGAAACCACCTCTGCTTCCATGGGCTTCTAATGTCCCTTTCAGAGGTTTTATGAGTTAAATCTTGATGCCCCTCCTCAGTATTTCTACAGTCAAAAAGGCATTGGTAGTTTTGCCTCAGAAGAACATCAGATGTGGTTACTGACTTAAGACCTCCACAAGTCAAATGCTCTTCTCCCTAAAGTCCTCCTTTCCCCACAGCTGGAGGCTCATCCTCTCAGTTTTACTGGCGGACTGGGTGAGACAACTGAATAAAGATGTATATTTTTGAATTTGTTTTGAGCTTGATTTAGTTCCTTATCACATTCACAGCATATCCTCACAAACAGCTCCGCTGGCACAACTGTAGGGGAACTGCCTGGTGGCGCAGAGGCTAGGGATGGGGAAGATGGCAGTGCCTTAAGGCATCATTGAACCACAGCGTTGGATGCATGTCCTTTCACTAGGGAAGTCTTTAATTAATGCATAGCTTGTAGTAGTGCTTCTGTAAGTTATGATGATATATGCAAACAAACTAGTGGATTGATTGCCAGGTCATGTAAAAATAAGCTGGCTGTATTACTGATTTAAGAGTACAAGCTGGTTAGCAACTACTGCAAGTAGTTCACAGTTTGTCAGCCTCATTGACAGCAGTTACCAGTGCTCCTCAGACAAAGATAGCAGACAAAGATAGGCTCCTCTGTCCAAGGAATACTTTTGATGTTGCACAAAGTATCTTTAAATTAGTATTGCATATAGCAGAGAACGAAGATTTATTATTTCTGTTTAATACTGGTAGATAGAATTAGATGCAGTACTTGGAAAATAGCGCTTCCATTAGGATCACACTAATGTCAGCATGAAAATCTGGAGGTGAAATTAAATACCATTGCCAAATCCATTAAACATTTTGCTGATGGAAGGGAGAATTTTGTCTTCTCCCTCTTTCCTATGCAGCACCCACGTGAGGGTCCTGAGTGCATCGCCACCTTCACCCCGCTTCTCAGGGGTATGGCTGCCTATACATTCAAGGTATTTTCATCTTTATGCCAATTAAATTTTGTATTAATTTTACTTAATGAAGAAGCCACATTCCCCTAGAAAATTAGCCTTTTCTGAAGGACCTCATGTCAGGACACCAGCACTGGTAAATGAATGCATCTGCAGCAAGAACCATCCCTCTTCCTTCTCTTCTGTAACAAGGGGAAAAAAGATTTGCTGTTTACTCTGCTGTGGTTGGTCATATTGCTTTTTCAGCATGGTTATCTCTCCACCACAAAGAGGCTCAAAAAAGCAGCAATTGCTTATAATATGCTCTTCCCTTCATCAGCTAGAGGGCTAATTGGAGCCTGCCCAGGAAGCAGTGATGTTGAGAGCAGCACAAAAGCTAGTAGGAGAAAGGAATAGCTCAATGCCTAGTGAAGCTGCAACGCCAGAAGTCATAAGAGGTTTTAGAAACAACAAAACCAGCGTTGGATGATACAAAAACCACCTAGGTATGCTAGGTACCAACTTCTGAGCACCCGGGGCTGCCTTTACGACCAGTGATGAAACACAGGCACTGTGAGGGCATGCACAGTCAAATGGTCAGATGTTTTTAGCTATTTATTTAACAATTAACACACTTATTCACTTGGCTGACAGAAAGGGAAGCCTAAAGTGGCAGATGTAAACATCCCAAACATTATCTCTTGCATTTTCACAGATACCCTTCAAATAGAAGGATTGAGAACAGCCCTGAGGAGAAGGATTTGCGGGTGTTGGTGGATGAGAAGCTCAACATGAGCCAGCAATGTGCACTTGCAGACCAGAAAGCCAACAATATTCTGTGCTGCATCAAAGGAAGCGTGGCCAGCAGGCCCAGGGAGGTGCTCTGCTCTGCTCTGGTGAGACCCCACCTAGAGTACTGTGCCCAGCTCTGGAGCACTCCACACAATAAGGACATCGACCTGTTGGTGTGGGTCCAGCAGAGGGCCACAAAAACGATCAGAGGGCTGGAGCACCTCTCCTATGAATACAGGCTGAGAGTGTTGGGGTAGTTCAGCCTGGAGAAAAGAAGGCACCAGCGAGACCTTATAGCAGCCTTCCAGCACTTAAAGGGGGCCTACAAGAAAGCTGGGGAGGGACTTTTTACAAGGGCACGTAGCAATAGGACGAGGGGTAATGGCTTCAAACTGGAAGAGGGGAAATTTAGATTAGATATTAGGAAGAAATTCTTTACTGTGAGGGTGGTGAGACACTGGAACAGGTTGCCCAGGGAAGTTCTGGATGCCCCATCCCTGGAAGTGTTCAAGACCAGGCTGGATGGGGCTTTGAGCAGCCTGGTCTAGTGGGAGGTGTCCCTGCCCATGGCAGGGGGGTTGGAACTAGATGATCTTTAAGGTCCCTTCCAATCCAGACTATTCTATGATCTTACGATCTCCATTCTAAACGCAGGATACTTCTCCCTGCAAAAAACACTAAAAAAAAAAAAAAAAAAAGAGAGAGAATCAGGTTCACTGAGAGCAGAGGAGCAGAGGACTAGAAAGGAAATGTGAAGAAACTGTCCCCTCCTTTGTGAGGGCTCTTACATCACATTTAGAACTTTTATTTCACGAAAGGTTAGTGCCTTTTCAGAGAGATGAAACCCAATCGGAAGGTGTCTTAGCCCTATATGGATAATTATCATGAATTAAAGCAATTTGTCATGTTGAAATGCAGTTTTGTGTCTCATTACAGAGATTACAGTCAGAAAAAGTGTATCCAGTTCAGGTATTAAATGAATCTTCTCACTGATTTACAAATGTTAAATGGTCTGAGGTACCCATGCTATGCCTAGAATGAAAATAAGGTTAGATTCTCTCAGAGTAGCTACACATCCAGTTTATTAGATGTAAGTTTATTATTTTAGTCATGGATTTCCGAAGTCAGTGTCATAGAGAGCTTCATTCCTTACTGAATGCTGACCAAATGTGGCAGATATACCTTCTGGGTCAAACAGCTGAATAAACCTGCGAATGTGACAATCAGTAGTTGGCATTTTTTTACCGATTTTAAATTAGTTGGTTTGGTTTCAAAGTGCCAGTCATCTGAGGAGAAAAATACTTGTATCTCTACAAAACACTGTAGCATGCTCGCCCAACATGGAGCTATTACTTTGGGGAACAAAAACCCCACAAAAACACCTACTTCAAAGCTAGGTAGATCTACGCTACATTTGTGGTCACAGCAGTAACTGTGGCTTACACCCAAAAAGACTACAGGCTGTATAGACAAAAAGGGTAAAGAGGACTGTTATTGCCTCCTGCCTTTGTTCCTCAATTGAGGAAATGAAGGATTAATCCTAGATCCTCAAAGATGATTAATCATGGAAGTGTGGAACTAATTATGCCTGAGGATCAGAGCCACAGCGATTTGCTAAGGGTTATCAGGAAGTCTGTGACTGTTTCAGAAAAGGAACTTGAACCTGATGAATATGAATCCAAAACTGTAACTACTCTTTCTGGCTTCTGCTTACAGTATTTAGGAATCCTGAGGAGACCACTGTGACAATAACTTCTCTGATACTTTGAATGCAGCAACACAAACAAGCTACTGACAGGTGAGAGAAGCCGTGACTTTGCAAAGTACCAGTCACCCTGCAGCGACTGTTCTTGAAATTGCGGTTAAGTGTCAAGTGGTTTGTGCCTTGGTGAGTACAGGCTAAGCTACCTCACGTTTGCTGTGGGGAGAAAACGTTCTCACAGGCTCTCCCAGCAGAACAGTTATTGTGGTGCAGACTTGCCTTGTGGTAACTTGTTCATGCAGTCAGCCGCTGCTTCTGCTAGCTTCCAAGGATTAGCAGAAGACGTGCCTCATAGGTGGAAAGTGGCCACATCTTTTTATTTGATCCCATTTTTGGTCATAAAGTATATTGAAATATTTTACGGGTTTTTTTTTCTTTTTTTTGCTTGTCTCGTTTTGAATATGAAATAGGCTTAGTGCAATTCTGTGACAGTTCTATCATTGGTAAGCTGATTAGAAACCCAGGAGCAACACAGCTGAGCTCTATTATAAGCTATCAGTAACAATCACCACTGGGAATTACTGCGTACTCCTGAAGAACAAAATCCATTTAAAATCAGAATGAGAGATGCAGGACAGTCAAGGAAGCTTGGAAGGTGACTGGGTAGTGTTGTCAATTAAATGAATTTTATAAAACATCAATTTTTCAAAGCTTTACTCACTGACATGGTATAAGACCAGGTCCTCAGGGATTCTGCATCTCATCAGGGGCAAAACTTGGCAGCAAAGAGAGAGCTGGGCTATAAATTGTTCCTGATGGCTTGGTTCCTTGAAAGCCTGCAGCAGCGTAATCACTGAACTTTTCAGAGTACTTGATCACACAGCTTGCATGCCCTAAAAGAGGGTTCCAATACAATGCCTCCCACGTGCATTATCAAGTAGTGTACAAAACTGCTGCACATGCAGAACCCTGGGCATGAATCAAAGCCTTGAAGGTTGCATTCAGCTGATGAGGAACTTTCTGAAGTTGAAGGACATTTCACTCTCTCCCCCACCTATGTCTGACATCATCATCATGATTTGTGCCCAATGCAGGCCAGCTGTGCGCCGCTGCAGGAGTCTGCGAGCTGACAGGGAACAGGCCAGCAGTTCTGTTACAGAAGCAATCCTGAAGGCTCCATTCATTGAACAGCACTGGGTGACCGTACGAGAGCTCATGGTGGTGTGCCAATGGCAGACTCACAGAAGGTTGAGCAGAAACTGCCTGCATCCTTACCTTTCTTGTAGAACAGTTGATCCGATAATTATTGCTTCCTCTTCCTCCTTGTCTTCTTCTGAAATGGATTCCTGTTGTTACCTTGCTGCCATTTGATCCTTACCATGATCTCGGCCATCTCCCTGAGCAATCATTGCTGCCTCTTAATATGGAAATGTGGTTTTAAGTAAGTAGCTAGACTAACCGGCATTAATCGTACAGCAAAATTATTGCAGGTTTCCTCTGACTTCTTTTTTGAGCTACTTCCTTCCTAATTTGGAAGAATTATCTATGTTTGTAAGAGGGAACCAAAGACTCCTTATAAATCCATTTTTTTTCTCCGTCGAAATAGCTAACACACACAGCAAGACAAGAGGTCTACAACTGAGACAATTCTCTCTCTACACAGACCACCAAAGACCCTACAAATTCTCCATTGCCAGTGATCTGGGCCAGATGGCTCAGAACGATCACTTTTGAAGAATGTCTTGGAACACACGCTTGCTTGCTTCTGAATCTAAAGCTGAATGGGCTTGAAACTTATGTCAAAGGGTCATCCCAAAGCCCCAGCTCCCATGACAACCTCATCCTGGAGGTCCCTACAGCTTGCTATTCCAGTATTTCCCCAAGACCCTGCACTTAAGCATTTTTTTTGCTCAATGTGACCTCCTCTGGGGACCTAGATGCCTACTTTTTATGTAAATCTCCAGACAATGAAAGCTACCATACCAGAATTTGGCAGTGACTGACAAGGATCGCTTTACACAAGATATGGGACAGACAACGTATGCTGTTGGGTGTGGGGACGTGGGGATTGTGGCTCCTGTTCACAGCGTAACTTCTGGTTTTATTCAAGGATTCTGTAAGCTGTGTGATCACTTCAGAGGAGGGAACCAAGGTCTTCAACTTATAAACTTCTCAGCTGTGAGACTTGGGATCTCTTTGGGGACTCATCTCTTGACCCTGTTGCGCTTTCCCTCGTGGATGCTTAGAGATTGCACTTGGAGACAGCTGCTGTGGGTACCCTGCCCCTCTCACATTTACAGCCTGGAGGTCAACACACTGTTGGAAGGAAAGGGAGATGATTTGTATCCTCTGAGATTAATGAGGATGTTGAATCCAATTAGCACACGTCCTGGATGACTTAAACTCTTAGAAGATGTGAACTCTGTGAAGTACCCTTGTCTGGATGTAGCACTCAAGTGGATGGAGGTACTTAATGTAGGTTCCTATCTCTAATGGTAGAAAAGAACTGGAGTTCAACCACCCCTTTTCCCATGGACTAACTCCTGGGCTTTCCGGATTGCTCTTTGGAGATGCCCTGTGACACGCCTATGCTATGTGCAGAAAACAGAGTGAAGTGCCGGATGTTCTTCTGCTTTTGGGTTCTACCACCTCACTCCAGCATCTCAGGGCTAGCTGAGACTCCAGCATTGCCCCATAATGTGCTCCATAATGTGCTCCATGTCTTACCTCTTCACACTGTCTGCCTTGGCTCCTGACTTAGATGCTCTGGCTCATTTGTAGTTTTTTCATCAATACCACTGGCCAAAGGGAAGGGGTTTGAAAGAGCCAGTGAAATATGGTAAATCAACAAATCATTACAGGACTGGTGCCACAGACAGGGGTTTGGCTACTTAGACCATGGGACTTGCTTTGAGAAAACTGGCCTACTCATGGGCCATGGGGTCAATCTATCAGAGAAGGGGAAGAGCATCTTCGGTGAGAGGCTTGTCAAGATCATGAAGAGGGCTTTAAACTAAAGTTGCTGGGGGACAGGAACCTCAGTCCATCCCACTCCTACCAGTTTGATGCCAGTGCCAGAAATAGATGCCCAGAGCCTGGAGAAGGACCACAGGAAGAGCACCTGGAGTGCAGCACAAAGGAATTACAGCCACTCCATTCAGTAAGTCAGCTTCATCATGAGCCCAACTTAAATTCCTCTATGCAAACACATGTAGCATGAGGAATAAACAAGAGGAATTAGAGATGTGTGCACGCCTGCAGGGCTATGATCTTATTGGCATCACGGAGACACAGTGGGATGGCTCCTAGGTCCGCAGTGTTGGAATGGAAGGGTACAGGCTATTTAGGAAGGACAGGCAGGGGAAACGAGAAATGGGTGATGCCCTCTATGTCAATGACCAACTGGAGTACATGGAGCTCCACCTGGGGATGGATGAGGAGCCAACTGAGAGCTTATGGGTCAGGATTAAAGGGAGGGCAGGGACAAGTGACATTATACTGGGGGTCTGCTACAGGCCACCCAACCAGGAAGACCAAGCAGATGAGGCCCTTTATAGACAGATAGGAGCAGCCTCATGTTCACAAGCCCTGGTGCTCATGGGGGAATTCAACCACTCTGATATCTGCTGGTGGGACAACACAGCAGGGCATAAGCAATCCAGGAGGTTCCTGGAATGCATTGATGATAACTTCCTTCTCCAAGTGGTAGAGGAGCCAACAAGGAGAAGTGCTGGACCTTGTTCTCACCAAAAAGGAGGGGCTGGTGGAGAATGTACCTGAAGGGGCCCTACAGAAAAGATGAGGAGGGATTTTTTATCAGGAAGTGTAGTGATAGGACAAGGCATAATGGTTTTAAACTGAAAGAGGAGAGATTTAGATTAGATATTAGGAAGAAATTCTCTATTGTGAGTGTGGTGAGGCACTGGAACAGGTTGAACAGAGAGGTTCTGGATGCCCCATCCCTGGAAGTGTTCAAGGCCAGGCTGGATGAGGCTTTGACCAGCCTGGTCTAGTGGGAGGTGTCCCTGCCCATGGCAGGGGGGTTGGAACTGGGTGATCTTTAAGGTTCCTTCCAACCTGAACCATTCTATGATTTGCTGAGACTAGAGGACTTCTTCTTAGCTGTTTTAATACCTATGTGGGAGGCATGCCAGCAGGTATTGTGGATCTTTTTTTTTAATTAACTTAAAAACAGAGGTCTCGTTGGCTTTGGTGATGGCACCAATCAACTTCAGTTCAAACTCTCTGCAGTGGTTAGATTCCTAATTTCCACGAATGTCAGTAAAAGATGGATATTTAACTCCTTCTGTGACCTGTATCGCAGGTCCTTCAAAATCCCTGTTGCCCAGCTTTTAAATCAATTACTAATCCTATCATCCAATGCCAAGATTCTTAATTTCTTACCCCAAATCACCTCTCCTGGGTCTGGTGGTAGCTGCATCTGCAAGAAACTATGAGTAAATCATGAATCATGACAAGCCAAATGCTGTGCACAATTAACTGCCTATTTACAGTTTTAAAGAGACATTGATCCTGTTAAGGTTGCAGTGACTTATGAATAATTACGATTTCTGCATAATTTATTTAATTTTTCCTCAGTGGACATAGTCAGATGGCACTGTTTTCTCAGAGTGGGCCGCTCACAAATACATACATTCTTGTGCAGGAAGGTCTGATGCTAGAACCCAAACAGCAATCTGCAGTTTATAGTACACACTTGTAATCCCAATACCAGTAGCTGAACACTGGTATTTGGTTCTGGAATGGTTTTCATGGAATTTTCATATGCAAAACTCTTTCTTGCAAATGGCTCTACAGACTCAAGGCTTTCCTAGCTTTCGACACTGTTAATATTTACCATAAGTGATAACAGTAGGTCAATGACATACGGCAGTGTTTATATAGAACAGCTCTTTTGGATACCAATATTATTTGCCATGTGCTTTGCTTTAAGTTCTTCAGGTGAGACAGCACTGACAGTAATGGAAAATCTTTAGCCTACTGAGGATGCAGATGGACTTGACTCCACACAACACCCTCAGGTCATAAGGCACCCCATGTGGCATTTGACATTTGTGTTTTCTGCTTAAGTACTGCTTATACCTTGGCTGTGCGGCTTTCTGTAGACTTTCCTGTAACAATGAGAACCTCTGGATCAAATTGTTTTAACGGAGGGCAATCACCTCATACTATAGTTGTCAAACACAATAGACATCAAGCCCAAAAGATAATGGAGGGCACATTTTCCTCTTCTAAAATCTTTTGTATTAGGTATGGCATCAAACACTAGGGACCCCATCAGGTAATTACTTGTCCATCTTCTATTCCAAGGCATTTCACAGACTGATAGAGATCAAATGTGTTCCTGATAGAGAGAGTAGCAATCTGCAAAAAGGGATGGCCAAGTATTAAAATGCAATGACAACGTATCCAGCATCTGCTACAGATATGATGCCATACATTCCTTACTGCAGATAGAAATAAGTATTGCCTACTGCTTCAGTATTTTACTGGTGTGTTTGGTTCTTGAAGATATTTGTCTCAGAAATCTGCAGTAAACACTTTCATTGGGTCTTCTATATGATTGAATGAACTATGAGAAAAGGTGGTCACATGCTGCTGTTTCAATTTTTCTCCTGTTTTTCCACTGAATCTTTCAGAATCAATTCTTCAGGGGAAGGCCAAGTCCAAGACTTTTGTGGAGTTATGCCAACAGAGAATTTGGCCCAGCTTTCTTTTTGTGTATGATGAATTGACAGCCTTGTACCTGTAGCCAAAGGGAGCAGATGGAAGAAATTCTAGTGACAATTTTGTTCTAGTTGTATGCTTCAACAAAACACAAAATATTGCAGGGAAGTCTTTTTCTTCTATAATTTTATATATAAAATGAGGACATCAGGAAGTCAGAAGTGCCCGTTTTAGCTTACATTCAGCTCTGGAAGCCACGACAGCATGATTTCCCAGTGCCACTTTCATAAGGACCAGTGCATTCACTGTTTTGTTGTTCCTCCTCTCCAGCTTCTGATAAAAAAAAAATATATCTTCTGACATTCTGTCATATTTTTGTTATAACTACAGTGAACCCCACTGTTAGTGTGATTGAGACTAACGTAGGACGCCTGGGGTTCAATCAAGTCTCCTGCTATGGATGTGAAGACGTGAACTCAAGCCTAATCTACAGACACAAGTCTAGAGAATATTCCTTGTTGATCCAGCTGTAAAAGGATATGCACTAATGGCCAGACAGGCTGCGAGCTGCTGCCTACAAGAACCACTATGCCCTTACCAAACCAACTCAGTGGGCTAACTATACTGTTAGTCTTGATTAATACAACTGTCGTTTTGAAGAGACTTTTCTCATAAACCTCATATTCGCTAGGATGTTAGCTATTAGTCTCAATGAAGTCTCCTACAACAGCTACTATGAGCACGTTAGCTTAAGAAGGAACTGTGGTATGATCAAGAATAAACTTTTCCTCATGCTTATAAGAATATGAAATGGGCTGGACAGAGTCAGAAGAATAATCCATCTAGCCTAGGATTCGGCCTTCAAAAGGAGTTACTATGTGGTTTGTCAGCGGTAGCATGTGATATATGGCACATTTGGCCTCAGATGTCTCAGTTCAGCTATTTTCCTCTTGGCAACGACCTACCACTTCCTAGGAGCAAGAACCATCAGTAACTGCCAGTCTCCAACACCTGGTACTAGGACTGGTGCTTCTGGAAATCACAGAATCAGAATACAAGGGCAGTGATAGATGAGACCCTATGAAACACCAGTACTGCCCACCTTTTTATTCCTTTTTCTCCCACTCACTGACAAAAGCACCACCCAGTGGAGTGGAGCAAGGCTTTGGCCAATCCTGGGCCCATGGCAACAGTCAGACTTCAAAGGTGGCAGGAATGGATGGCAATACCCCTCTAGTTACGGGACATCTGGTGAAACAGTCCAGAGAGCGGTTTCTGGCACGTAATTCAGTAAGACTAGTTTCTCTTCACGGGGGGGGAAAAAAGGAAGAAAACAACAACCCCCAGGAAAACAGCGCTTAGTATGCTTGATAAAGGCAATAAGACCAGTACACTCACAGCAGTGCTTCCTCCAAATGCTCTCATGGCAGCCTTCCAACAAATAATCATTTGATGACTTCCTGAGTCGGAGATATTGTTGCTATCTATATTACAATTGTATTATGCAATTGTTTAATGCAATTGTGGTGTACACAACGGATATTTAAAATATATGTTGTAGACCATTATATACAGTACTATCGTACATAATGCAATACATCCACATTTTACTTTGGTTGAAGTTTTCTTTCATTAATTTGTCCACTCACTTTTTGAATTATGTAAATTTGTAACATCCATAAATTTCTGCAGTAAAAATTTCCACAGCTCGACTGAATATTGTATGGAAATTCACCTCTTCTGTTCGCTTTTATCTAGTCATCTGCTAGTTTCATTTGAAGTTCTCTTGCTTTTGTACTGGATGAGATAGCTTTTAATAACAATTTATAATTGTCTTTTCTAGTTGCTCATTTTCATAGACCTTTCTACCCTCTCAGTTATCTCTCTGCCAGTCTACTCACTTGTTTATTTATTATTTAGCAGTTCCATACCTTTAATCATCCTTATCACTCATCTCCGTACTTCCTCCAGTTTTACCATTGCCCTTGAGATAGAAGAACCAGAACTGTACTGAGCACCTCCAAGACACACACTGTGCATATTATTTTCTGTTTAGTTTGCTATTGCTTTCCTAAAAATTTCAATCCACTAGTTGTTTTTTGCTTTAAAACAGAACAATGAGTAATACATTAGAGAAATAACAAGTAAATAGCCTACACTATCCCTCAGCACCAATATTTTTACAAATACATCAACAAAAAGAGAGTCACGGAGAATCTCCATCCCTTACTGGATGCAGGGGGGAAAGTTGCAACCAAGGACGAGGAGAAGGCTGAGATGCTTAATGCCTTCTTTGCCTCCGTCGTCAATAGTCAGACCAGCTACCACCAGGGTGTTCAGCCTCCTGAGCTGGAAGATAAGGCTGGACAGCAGAACAACCCACCCATAATCCAGGAGGAAGTAGTCAATGATCTGCTTCTGCACCTAGACACACACAACTCTATGGGGCCGGATAGGATTCTCCCAAGAGTGCTCAGGGAGCTGGCGGGAGAGCTCACCAAGCCTCTCTCCGTCATTTATCAACAATCCTGGTCAACAGGGGAGGTGCCAGATGACTGGAGGGTGGCTAATGTGACGCCCATCTACAAGAAGGGTTGGAAGGAGGATCCAGGGAACTACAGGCCTGTCAGCCTGACCTCAGTACCAGGAAAGATCATGGAGAGGATCATCTTGAGTGAGCTCTCACGGCAAGTGCAGGGCAGCCAAGGGATCAGGGCCAGCCAGCATGGGTTTAGGAAAGGCAGGTCCTGCTTAACCAAACCGATCTCTTTCTATGACCATGTGACCCGCCTTCTGGATGTGGGGAAGGCTGTGGCCGTTGTCTATCTGGACTTTGGTAAGGCTTTTGACACCGTCCCCCACAGCATTCTCCTGGAGAAGCTGGCAAATCATGGCATAGACAAGTGTACTCTTCGCTGGGTTAAAAACTGGCTGGATGGCCGTGCCCAGAGAGTTGCGATTAATGGGGTGAAATCCTCTTGGCGGCCGGTCACCAGTGGTGTCCCTCAGGGCTCAGTTTTGGGGCCAGTTTTGTTTAATATCTTTATCGATGATCTGGATGAGGGGATTGAGTGCACCCTCAGTAAATTCGCAGACGACACCAAACTAGGAGGGAGTGTTGATCTGCTTGAGGGTAGGAAGGCTCTACAGAGGGACCTGGACAGGCTGGATCGATGGGCCGAGGCCAACTGTATGAGGTTTAATAAGGCCAAGTGCTGGGTCCTGCATTTCGGTCACAACAACCCCAAGCAACGTTTGGTGCTGGTGGCCGGCCACCTTAACATGAGCCAGCAGTGTGCCCAGGTGGCTGAGAAAGCCAACAGCATTCTGGCTTGTATCAGGAATAGCGTGGCCAGCAGGAGCAGGGAAGTGATGGTGCCTCTGTACTCGGCACTGGTGAGGCCTCACCTCGAGTCCTGTGTTCAGTTCTGGGCCCCTCGGCACAAGAGGGACATTGAAGTGCTGGAGCGTGTCCAGAGGAGAGCTACCAGGCTGGTGAGGGGTCTGGAGACCAGGTCATATGAGGAGAGGCTGAGGGAGCTGGGCATGTTTAGCTTGGAGAAGAGGAGGCTGAGGGGAGACCTCATTGCCCTCTACAACTACCTGAAAGGAGGTTGGAGAGAGGTGGGTGTTGGCCTCTTCTCCCAGGTGAATAATGACAGGACCAGAGGAAATGGTCTGAAGTTGCGGCAGGGGAGGTTTAGATTAGATATTAGGAAGAATTACCTTACTGCAAGAGTGGTCAGGCACTGGAACAGCCTGCCCAGGGAGGTGGCTGAGTCACCATCCCTAGAGGTATTTAAGAAACCTGTAGATGTGGCACTTCAGGGCATGCTCTAGTGGCAGAGATTGTAGGGGTTTTTTTTGTGTGCGTATGGTTGGACTCGATGATCCCAAAGGTCCTTTCCAACCATGAAGATTCTATGATTCTATGATTCTAGGTATGAACTGATCTTGGCATACCAAATACAAGAGCAACAAAGGTGCTAAAGGTGCAAAGAAGTCACACATATGCTCATAACTCATAGAAAGATCGCTGCCTCCTACTGTACCCTAAGGAACTGTCTTAAATGAGAGCTTTTATTAAAAATAATGCTTTGATTAACCTCATGCTTTTCTTGCCAGCATTTATTGCTCTGTGGAAGGGCTATGACATTTCCAAGTGGGTGAGCATGTGAGCAGTATTTCATAACTTACTGGGCCAGAAGAAGGTCTAGATTAAGACTTTATGGTTCTCATCTGGGGACAGCTTCCTAAGGAGCTTTAATTACCTGGCATGGGAGCTGGGACATGTGAGGGGACTGCTTACTGCCACTGTTAGCTAGCAGTCCAGAAGAAAGCTTCTCCAGCAATTCCAGGATTTTCATGTGGAACTACTTCCACATAATTACAAATATCAAGACTGATTTAATTTTGATTCAGCAAAACGCCTTTGAATACTAAAGTAATTCTCTTAGCTCAGTGTTTTCCATACAGACTTGGTTTGAGTCAACAAAAACACATGGCACCATTTGGAGGACGAGCACTGTGAGGAGGCTTCCTCAGAGTTTTCATGGCTTTGACAAGTAATTAGTGTTTGAATTTTGAGTCACGGCAGGCAGAATTTTAAGCAGGAAAACAAGAAAGTTAATATGTAAATAAAGGAACAAAGACAGATTAGCATCAACTGAATAAGAACAAAACCAGAACTGCCATGGTTACGTTATCAGAGCTTTGGAGAGAAACGCTCAGAATTTTTATGGCATACATAAGGGAACTGGGAAAAGAGAAGTTGAGAGAAATGTGTCTTTTGAGAATGGCCAATAAAGGGAAAAGAAGCCAAAGGGGAGAGGACTAATTTAGAACCACATATGGATGATCTAGAACATTTCCAGTACCAGGTTCAACTTGATTTAGTAAAGCTATTCAGAGATGTTGATGCTGAAAGGAACACTTCCAGTTCTCCGTCCTCATCTACAGAACAGATCTGTTGAGGATAAAATGGGAGAAAAACAAAAGTTTTAACAATATACTCACTTACTCACATGTTGCTCTAGATTTAGACTCACTAAACTAACCTATCACAGCCCCACCAGGATCTTGCAGTACTCACAATTCCAGGCATCCTTTTCTGAGGAAACTGGGAATATTTCCACGTAAATCCTGAAGAATACCATGGAACTGTGTGAAGACAAATCTAACTCCCTTATCCTCAAATCAAGAATATAAGTTCATTTCAGATCAAGAATAGAGTTTGCTATTTCAGCAACAGCACTCTAGACTTTGCAAGAATGAAGTGGGAAAAGAAGGAAATTAATCCTACTGAATGGAATCAGCTTTGGTGGAGTTTCTGGCCTTCCTTCCTTAATGCACTGTAATTTACTTCCTGACCCCAAAATCTCTGACAGAAGCATATTCTCCTATGCACTCAGCAGTACTTGGAGAGCAATGGTCCCTTGTTATTTTCACATTTGCATTTTTTTAATTCAGTCTTTTACTATTGTGTTTTGAGAGGGGTGAGAAGGGTTGATTTGTTAGACTTTCTTTGCCTACGCGCATTTAACAAACAGGTTTTCAGCTGTGTTTTTGACTTTAGCTTATTTAGCCTGTTTAACAGCTTTTAGCTTATTTAGATAATTTTAGCTTATGTCTTTTTCTTATGACAATTCTTGGCAATGTCAGTTGATGATTCTGGGTCTCTTGGTAGGTGCAGCACGGCAAATGACAGAGACAGTCTCTGTGCCACAAGAATTTCTGGGTAAGTACCAGACTGAACACGATCCGCTGGGTAAAACATACCTCACCCACATGAGAACAGGAAGCGAGAATTTAACACATTTTCTTTTCAAGAAATTTTTCTTGATGGCTCATACCCCGCCCCTCCCTTTCTTGCCTCTCCCCTCCTCTCTCCTCCCCCTCCCTCACTCTTTTCTGTGAAGTACAGGTGTCTTTTCTACAAATAACCTCAAATATTCACGGATAGAGCTGTTGAAACAGTTTCCCTCGAACTAGAAGCTTTTAATCTTTAATTTTGGAACATATTCATTTCTTTATATGAATATCAGTATGGATTCTTCTCAGATAGTGGGACTATAAAAGAATTAGTTTTCATACAAAACCTTTAATGTGAAAGCTCAGGTCAAGAATTTTCTGAGGTACAATTTTGTCACATTTCTTTCTTCTGGACCAGAAGTCAGGGGATGGCTTTGAAAGATAGAAATGACAGGCTGCAGGGGACAGGGAATTGCGTTAATGTATGCTATGCTTCCTGGTTCCTGCCAGCGATAAACTCCTCAGCCAAGCCTTTCTGTTGGGAAGCCTTTCTGTTGGCACACACACGGAAAGAGCAAGATGAAACGCTGCTTTTAAGAGGGAATGGAATTTGAGGTATAAAAAGCTTCAGAAACAGACCTTTGCCCCAAGATTGCTTTGTCCCTCCATGGCGAGGGCTGCCAGAACCAGCGGTGTCATGGGGTTACCCTGTTTGCAATGCTGAAACACTCCGGAAGGGCAAAGACAGAAGTTTTTGCCTGTTTCTTTTTTTTTCCCCACATGATCTGCAAAACTTGTCCCTCACCCCGATTACACCACTGTGGTCTCAGCCTACTGGACAGTCGCTGCAGTGGTGACTTGTCTGTAAGAAAACCCTCCTCTTTGTCAGATCATTCAGGTGGAGCATTGCTGTCACCGTTTCAAAAATATAATTGGTTGTATATGAAGCTACCAGGCTTTTCTTTGCTGGGCCTCTTCTGAAGCATGAAGTAGCAGCATTACCTGAAGTGCAGCTTTGCAGGAGGGATGCTTTGCTCCATCTGATTGATACAAGAGCAAATACAAATTCCCAAAGTGCTGTCCAATGAGAAGAAATCTGAAAACCCTGCGGAAAGCCCCAGTAGTTGCACAGCTACAACAGCATTGAGCATTCCACAAATAAGGAGATATCAATTGTCAACATCCCAGCTCTGTCCCTCTCAATGCTCTAGAGAGAAGGACACCACAGGGAGCAGTGCTGACCATTAAAGGAAACACTTGTGAGTGAGTATAGGGAACAACTCAGAGATAATAAGGGAAGAGGTGGAAGAGAAGACAAGTTTCTCCATTGCCACAGTGGGGAAGACACAACCCTACATAACAGAGGAACGATCCTTCTCCAGAACACAGGGGAAGGGAAAGAAATATCTGCAGAACATCTTTCCACTCAATTTGGCTGACGCATTGTATTTAAACAATAAACACTTTTTCAAACTATTCTAGCTAGTATGACCTAACTCTATGGTCCTTGACATTAATAACCCGAGTACCATCAAAAGTAAGATTTATGCTACCTGTAGTTGAACTGAAGGTGGTTTAGAGAGAAGGAGTTATTAGATCATTGGATTTGAATCTTTAGTATTTCACAGGCAATTTCACAGATGTATCACCCATCTCCCCTTTCATTGTGGTATCCTGTGTTTGGCTAAACACACATTCCAGCAATTTAGCTAGGCTTGAATCCAAGAAACAGAAAGCTGCATTAGCTCAATCCAGTGGCTAATCAGCTCCACTGTTAAAAATTTGTGCCTAATGTCCCATTTGAATCTGTATGATTTTAGTTTCCAGAAACTTTTTCTTTTGCTATGGCTTTCTCCATTTAATTCAATTTAATTCAAGTCCCTTACTATTATTTTCTCTTCAAAAAGGTACTTATACTGATGTCATGTCTCAGGTCTTCTTTTTGCGTGAACTCCTGTCTCACTCTAAAACCGCCCCTGCACTTTCCATAAAGCCCTGTTGTGAAGGTTTTTTTGCGTGTATTCTGTTTTCTATACATTTTTTTTAAAGCAGAAAAGCTAGAATTGTTAGTAGCATTTCAGAATAAATTTTCACCAGTGCTCTACGGGAAAATGAATCTGCCTCCCTAACTGTGAGTATTGAAAGTGACATTTTTACCCGAACATCACAGCGGGAGTTCTTGGTGAGATACTTGCACATTGTGACTTTTAAAGCATTTTCAGAACCACGTTCTTGCAGTAAAAGTTCATCACTCTGCAAGCTGAGCTTGAATTTCATGTTCTCAGCTTTGCATTGTGGTAAACTCCATTTTTTGTGGGTACCAGGGATGTAGCCACAGCCTTACTGTAATTTACCACACCATGTATCTTCATGTGGTCTGCAAGTTTCATCAGCTGTTTGTATTTACTTCCACATCATTAATTCAAATGTTGAAAAATATCAGGATTAGTACAACTCTACGTAAAACCCCACTACAGACGTTCATATTCAGTTATGGCTCTATGTGGACAATTCACCACTGGCATCTGTTTAAAAAAATCACTTCCCAGACCATTTTCTTACTGTTCATTTACTGTTCATACACAATACTGATCTTTATCAGAATGCAGTGGTATACTGCCAAATTTATTACCAAAGCCTAAATAAATTACATTTTGTACTTTTCTCAAACAAACATAGACTATGTAAAAAATACAATTTATAAAAAACTAAAACAAAACAAAACCAAAATCAGACTCACTTTAAAAGGCCTATTTCCTATTTAAAAGAATCTTCATTGGCCCTTATTCTATGTTTTGAAATCCAACTCTTTAATAGCTAAAATTCATGTCTAGTCTTCACTACTGAAGATTTAAATACCTGTGACTTACATCAGGATAACCAGTATCTATTACTTTGAGCCATCATCCCTATCTTTGGAATATTACTGCAGCATTAACAGTCTTCCTGTCTCTTGAACAGCTGTGGTGTTCCAAGATTTATTAAAACTAAATTTCAACAGACAAGAGGTCTATCTAGCCCACTCCTCAGGTCTCTGGGTATAAATTATATAGGCCTGTAGACTTCAAAAATTTTTCCTTTTGCAGATATTCAATATCCTCCTTAGTTGCGACTGAACTGGAAAATACTTTTCCTTTTCTCCTATGATGTCTTATGGTGGAAAAAAGCATAGTACATTTTCCAATGAATTAACAGAAATATTTATTAAACTTTTTTTTTCTTTAATAATAACTATCATCTCCGTTTAGTAGCGGGCCTAAGAATTTTCTAATAATTTTCAGCTTCTCAATTTTTCTACGTGATGCTAACATTCTTTAGCAATTTTTCTACATTTCATGATTGTATATTGATTTCTAGCCATAGCTCCTTACCTGTTTTTCATTACATATCATTTTTTATGAACAAATCCTGCCCTGGCTTCCTTACTGTGCCAAGCCTGGCTCTAACCCAAAGTTGTCATTTCTGATAGATTGGAACTGTCCTTTTTAACCATCTAATAAATGCTTCTTTTAAACCAACTATTTTCATTCTTTTTTTTTTTTTCTATATAACTTTGCTCACAATTTTTTCTGTTTTAAAAATTAACTCTTATACACATGCTGTGCATGTCTATGTGTAGTATGTATTTTTATAATTAGTGTTTAGGGTAATCTTTTTCCCACAGTAACTGCAATTAGTCATGGTTACTGGACCATCAATTTTCCACTCTGTGATTAATTCTTCTTTATCATAATCTTGCGCCTAACAGTGCAGCATCTCTCATGAAAGAAAATTACCATCTCAAATTTTTAGAAAGTTTAACAATGTCTTAGCACTGGTGGTCCGAGCCCTCCCTCCTTGGTGATCTACACTTTTAACATAACAAACAAGCTGATGTATTTGTTATAAAATAAACTGTTAAAAGATCAAAAGTTTTGTTGATCTGCTTGACTAGGACGTGCTTGAAAGACCATTACTTTAAGTACAATCACTTTATTATGTGGGAGTAAAGCAGCAGATAAGACTAACAAGGCTAGACATGGGTTAAAGATCAACTCTCACGGATTACATTAATACACTAAGTAGTGCTGGCTGTCTTGCCTGTCAGCAAGCTACTGAGAAATTAAGGCTATTATATACCAGCTCATGTCTGATGCTGGTGGAAATAGGCCAAACACAGCTGCAATTGGTCATGTCATTGTAAACATCTGACACACTTACCCTTGTAACAAGAGATCCGGGTCATGGGCAAACTAGGAGAACTAAACACAGTAAAATAAATTATTAGCCTTCAGGGATATCATTGCAATCAGTAGTGGTGACTGATTTTTGTGTTAATGTTTCTTTTTCTTTTTTTCTGCAAGCAAGATGGATCTTCCAGACACCACCTGAATAAGTTAAGGCATTGTTATTTCCTTGATAGGAAGGACTGAGCCGTAGAAGAGACTGTCAACAAATAAGTGACTTGTAGGTCCAAATTCTGCTTGGAGTGATGTTTGCATAGCTATGTGGAAACTGGCAGGTTGACTTTATTCTTACCAGTGTCAGTGTGGCTGCTCAAGCTGTAAATCAGAGCTGAATTTGGCAATTAGCAGTCCTGCATATTAGACAGTAAACAAACATATAGTAAACAAACATATATAGACAATATGTTCACTTTATTAATACTGTCTTTAAAACACTGAAACCAATAGTGCTTATTTAAAATAGATGAGAAGGCGGACTGTAACATCTAGACTCTCTGCATCTAAAAATCTTTTGTAATACAGGTGGTTTCAGAGCAGCACAGTGATCTAAACTTTCAGCTTGTGTTTATTATCTAAAGCACAGCATTTGCATTTTTCATCACCACTAATGAAGTCCAAAATCTGTATCTGTGTACTCTTACACTGCAGACTGTCAATTAGCTTTATCCTCAAAGTACTGGCCTGAAGTTACTGGCCATAAAGAAGAGTGGAGGAACCTCTTGGTGGAGTGGCAGTACCAAAGACAAGCAAAGAGGAACAGATTTACAGTTGTCAGACCTTTACACGTTTCTAAACATGACTTATAATTCTTCATTAAGAAAAAGCTGCTGAGCAAGAATTACCTAGTCATTAGTCAACTTCCACACATTACTTGGAATGAAATTGTCTTCACTAATACCCTTGTGTGAAGAATAATTTATAAGAAGAAAATAATACCACAGGAACCACTTTATTTCATAGCATTGTACAACAGCTGCAATATAAGGAGGAACACTTAGAAGTAATGAGAATTTTTTTATACAAACTATTCTGTTGAAGAGAGGGTAAGTCATAATCATCCTCAGGTTAATACATGGGGAGCTAATCAAAATCCCTCAATGGTTTGAGCATTTTAGGCTCCCTATTCTGCTTTCAATAATTTAAATATCCAACTCTATATAGCATGGGCAAAACAGTCTAGAAAACTGACAGTAAAGGACAGAAAAGTCTAGGTTGTGCATTTTCCCCTTCCCTTCCAAACACAATCCAACAGATGATCAGGAGAGCCTTGACTGTGTGGCACAGACCACTATAAAACTGCTTGCACAACAGTACAAAAAAGGATGTTGAATGCTAACAATTCATTAAGCCTATAAGATGCCATCTATTTAGAACAAAATAAACTTCATAATTACATATGCAAAGTCCTTAGGAAGGACTTGTCCTTATTTCTCTCAACATTCAACATGCCAAGACCCCTCAGCACTTTTCCCATGTTTCCCATATAGTTATCCATGAAGCCCTCTAACTTGTAAGGCAGTCTCAAACTTGCAGACTCAACAACTCATTTTCTCCTCTAGGACAGTAACTACGGCCCTTGGGAACTGCGGTATCCTATTTTTCCGCAAGTCACTTACTCCGCATCATTTATAATGTTTATCACCTATCATCAACTCATAAGAAACATTACACAACACTCCACCACTGCAGTCCAAACTGCTTGACTTTCCTGTACTGAATGGAGTTACTGAAAAGCTGCAGCAGTTGGGGTGGCACTGTTCAAAGGGGAACATTGTGCTCTGCTCTGCTTCTTTCAGGAGGTGGTCTCCTCTGAGTGATATGACTTGAAATAACATGGTAATTCCTTCACAAAATTCCATAAGTATCTGCTTCTTCTTGGGAAAATTCTGGATCTGAAGCTGATCATTTCCAATGTACAAAGCAACATAATCTTCATTAGTTTTCCTGTACCAGAATATGCAACCACTAGCATTATTCAGCATAGCCATTAAGTCTGCAGTGACCAAATTAACTTCTAGTTTTCTGTATGCCAATAGCTGCTTCTAAAATAATAACCAGGATCTGGACAGAGTCTGAGTGTCTACTGAATAGTACAAGCCATTGATACCAACTGGGAGAAGTTCAGCCTGTGAATCACAACATTTATCCTTCTGGCTGGAATGGATAAGTATTATGCAGAAACAGATGTGCCTCAGCCAAATGTGTTGGCAGGCTACAGGGACTTCTGTGTTCACAAAAAGCTTCTGAAAAAATACACGGAGGTCTTTTACCCAGAAATGGCTTTTGATGCTGAAGCAAAACAAAGTCTGTCATATGCCTCCAGAAATACTTGCATCAGGTGTATGTAGCTGCAACGCCAATGTGGTAAAAAGACTAAATCAATATGAATGCTTGAGGTGAGGTTTCGTGATGGGACCAATAAACTCAATGTTTGAGAAAGATGTTTCATGTGAAGTGGCAGTCCCAGGGCATCTAGTAACTAACCAAGGAGCTGGCCCTAGATCTCTGAAAGAGAAGAAGAATAAAGGCAATCAGAATTAAGAGATATAAGCCAATGAGTAAGCAGTGCTTTGAAGGCTTATTAATGGCTCCCTTCTGAGCTCTCTGAGGGCTGATCTCAAGTTCCTGTATTTGGAACCAACTTGATCCAGTTGGAAGTCTGGGCCTTGACTCCTCCAGAATTAAACCGTTTAAACATCCAGTTTTAATAGAATGGCTTTGAACACAGGTGGGTCCCCAAGGACTTTCCAAAAGGCTGTTCATCCTGGATGCTTGCGGGCAGGCATTCAGGTACAAATTAGACACGTTCTTAGTTGTCAAGATGAAAGGCTGGGAATAGCTGTATGCACACAGTACAAAGGCAGCATACTTGTCTAGAAAATGTTATTCCTGTTCCTAAGTATACACGTCTTGTAACATCAGTCTGAGAAAGGAGAGAAGAAATAGCTTCTTAGGCACAGATTCATTTTTTTCTGAGGATCAGGCCATGCTTCAGTCCTGCAGAGTGCTAATTCCTTCCCCTCTCTCCTGCAAAAATGAGTCCTTTTCGATCTCTGATAGTCTAAGCCTGATCATACTGAAGTCCCTATATATGAACTCATTTTGTACCTGTATTTGCCAAGCTTTTTGAAAAGAACAGGAATAAGTTATTGAGTAGAATACAACAAAAGAGTTTAAAAGCCATGAATTCAACTGCTTTTCCCCTGACTTTCTGTAAAGGAGAAGAGTGGGCTAGCACAGCATGTAAATGAGGACACTACAAATCTTACTCACTGACAGTTCCTAACATGCAACTTTATAAACCAGGGCATTTTGACTTCCCTGTATCAGGAACAATCTACGCCTCTGTCCTTCGCTTTCTGCAAGAATGGATGCTCTCTCGCTCGCTGCGGTACAAAAAAGACAAAGAGATTGTGATTCTCTTACTTTTTAAAGAATGGTAGCTTAAACAGAACAAATCAAAATTCCTCAACTTCATCCTTAAAACCAAACAGAACAGCCTCTGTGACTGTGTAAAAGAATTGGCAAAGTTATTATTTCACCACTTCAACCAAGTGATAGCAAAGTGTGCAAAAAATAGTTCCAGCTCAAGAAACTCCTGTTAATGGGTTAGAGCCATCCTCATCCACAAAGGGGACTCTCATATGTGAAATACATCTTTCAGAAAAACCAGACACTTTTGATAACACTTACACTTGAGAAATGTGTGGCATTAAGCCAAAAATAGAAAATATAAATTTTGCTGTCCAGATAACTATGACAGAAGTAAATCTTCCAACCTTTGCTTGAAAATACATGTAAAACCTACTTATGAGAACTATACAGGAAATACTTCGCTGCTTGATTAAAGTGAGAAAAGACTGCTCGGAACCCAACCTGTGTGAGTAACTCTGTGGCAGGAGCGACCCCAAGGCATGACGCCATTAGGTCATGAAAGAATGTCAGCTTTAAGGTCAAAAAATGTGAGCAACATTACCAATTGCTACAAGAAAGGAAGGAAAAGATGCTGACATTTGGACGCAGGTATGTGTTGCTTGGATTTGGCAGTCACAGATGTTAGCAACGGACAGAGCAGCTAATCTGACATCTTTCCCTGCCAACAGAGGATTGCTTCCCTTATCTAGAGCTCTGCTTCCATCTAGTTTTAATTTTCTTAATAAGCAAGGCTCTCCCAATTTCTACTGGAAGAGAATATTTCATAGCCTAAAACTGAGCTCATTGCATTTTCTTTTTTTTTTTTTTACTTTTGTAAATTTATCCCATTGTTTATGTTTACTGCTTCACTAAGCACAGCGACTATGCCTACTTTTGCTACAGTAAGCAATTTTCTTCTCTGTTTTTCACGCTTTCTTGGCTATAAGGAGAGAGATCTTCTGGCATGTTATTTTAAAGTAGGCCTGAATCAAATTATTTAGATTGAGAAGGAATCAATCTGTGAAAAAGTACTAATTCATACTGACCTCTGCCAAGGTGATAACTGTCCCATACCACTCACACAGAATAGGAGACCTCCTAGGACACATTCAAGGGTGCTGGCTCTGCATGGGCGGAGAACATCCAGAATGACACTGATCCTGCTCAGGTGCTAAAAGCAATAATCACCCACCCATTCACTGCAAAAGGAAATCACCTAGACATGGGCTCCAGATACGATCTACTTCAGCAATCGAAAAGGGCATCAAAGAAACACTGTTCTGAGATTTAGAAGTGTTTTAGTAATTAAAGCTGTTGAGATCACAGGGGCTAATAAATGTCCAATGTGAGGGTGTCCTGTTTTGAGATAGAATAAAACCAATTTTCTTTCCAGTAATTTTACTTTTCACTTAAGTGTCTTCTAACTGACTCACTCTCTGAAATTAATGGTATATTTTTCAGTCCTTATAGCAGTGATAATGCCTGATGTTTATAGTTAATACCAAGGAATGGCATGCAGAAAGGCTCTTGCTTATACTTATTGCTAGAACATCCAAGGCCAGCTCACTTTCCTGTGTGCCAAGTTGGAGGGTCAGAAGTGGAAGAGCTTGTCAAGGTCACACCAGCAGGGAGGAGCAGACAGGACAGGTGACCCGAGCAGACAGGACAGGTGACCCAAAACTGACCAATGGGGTATTCCATCCCAGTATAAAGCTGAGGGATCAAAGGGTCAGCCTCTTCTTCTTCAATGGATGGCATCTGAGGAGGACTCTGTCTGTTCATCTGCCTTTGATCCCTATCCGTGTGTTCCTGAATCCAGTTCCAGAATACAATTCCCGTCTGCCACTGACTCCAGTCCCAGTGCTGGTCAGTGACATGATCGTCATACTGGGAGCTTGATATTGGTTTTGTATAAATTTTTACATATTTCATTATTTTCTTGTCAATATTATTATTTTTTCTTTTTATTGTTAATATTTCATTATAGCTTTTTTAGCTTTTTTTCCAGCCCATAAGGTAACAGAGAACATCTGTTGTTTGTTTAGTGGCCAGCCCAGCCTAAACCTTGACAGAGTTTCAGGCATATTCTAATTCCTGTCCTGCGCACTTTTATTCAGCTCTATTTTTGATTTTTTTTTATATTGCAGGTGCTATTTTTATTTATAAGTTCATCAATTTACTTCTACTTCAATGTAAATAGATGAAAGTGGAGACTTACTTTCAGCAGACTTATTTATCTCTGTCATGGGAAAAAGGTAACTATGCAAAATGAGAAGGGTCTGGGGAAAGAAACCCATTTCTGATGGCCACTTGATGTCATACGTGTACCACAACCAGAATACATATCCATAATGCAAACCAAACTCCTGTTTAATTAGTTTTTTATTTCCATGATTTGCAAAAATAAATCTGTCTGCAATTCATAAAGTCTAATAAGTTTCTGACTTCCTAGTGTTGTTAGGCAACAGAAACGCTTGAACAGTGTAAAAAGGGATGTTTATAAGATTTGATTACATTGGCATCAAACATTTGTACACTTATCTGAAAAACAAGTTTGAACAAAATGACTGCAGTAGCTTAAAGTCATTTGCTTGGCTATTCATGGTAAGACTTCAGCACTCATTGTCACCTGGAAATTTGCATCATTGAGCATATTGATCACTCTGCACATCGCCTTCCTCTGAAGGGAGATCTGTTTGGAGGCTGCGGAGCTTTGGAACCTTTCCATGACTATCGCTGTGCAATTTGACTTGAACCCCAAGAGCAAGTAGGATGAATAAATGGGGAGATCACTAAGCAGTAAGAGGTACAATAAAGTAGAAAAAAAAAAATCTCTTGACTACATATTCACATTTCGATTCCCTCACCAAATTACGTGTTTCTAAAGAGATGTGCTTTAAAAATTATTAGTTCTCAGCTTCCTCCAGCAATCTTCATTCCCTTGTATCTTTCAAGTGCCTTTCATAGCTGTTTTCAAAACCCAAATGCTCTCTTTGACTAGATTTTTTCATTTTATAACAGAGGTTACAAGATAATTTGCATTTAGATTATGTTTTCTTTGTAGGGATATCACAACACTGGATGTATGAATTTCATAGTCCCACTTCTCACATAAGTTCTTAGTATGGCCTGTGCTCTTAAAACACATGATAAACACTTCCATGTAAAAGACAGACAGATATTGAGTGAACAGAATTCATATCATCACTCATAGGAAAACGCTGAAATAACATTCACAATTTGAAAATATTACTGCAACCATCATCATTAGTACTATCTTGGTCTGTAAGTAGGACAGATCAGCCTCTCCAATGATGATTATCTTACTGAATCTTATCCTGCATCTGTTTTTTTAATACATGTTGTTTCCTAAGACAATTAAGAACTGGATATTAAGAACTGGCACAGAAATCTAGAACATTAAAATGAACTATTTCACAAACACAAATGAAAGAGACAGCAGAAAATTACAGATCTATTTAAACAACAAGCTGTCAGCTAAGGACAAATGAACTTATTAGTTTTCAAGAATCACATTTGGCTTCTCCTCTTAACTGTACCTGGGAAGGCGAAACATGATGCAGCTGCTCCTGGCTGGATAGCAATGATGTACAGACTAGTGAGAAAATTTTCCAAACATGACTTTCCTTCCCCAAGAGCTGGATTGCCAGAAATGCAGCCAAGGAAACTAATACTTTCCTTGATTTCTTTTCCATCACAATGTTTCTCTTTTCTGAGCAAACCAGGCAGGAAAAAAAGCATCAATGGCAGTTTTCAAGAAAAGCTTCATGTGTTAGCTGTCACTAATTTAATTCCCGTTTATGTTTCTATGCCCTCAAGCAAGCAGATGAGAAGGTTCTGGGGTAAAAAGAATTGGGTAATACTTCACATTGCAGCTCAGTAATAGGCTCATTAAATATCAAATCAATTTGCTAATTAATTAACCCTCTCAATATCTTTGTAAGGTACTGTTAGTTTTCTGGGGGGGTTGTTGTTCTTTTTTCCTCAGATGAGGGAAATGAGAACTAAGGAGTATGCTTCCAGGCACGCTCTCCAACAAGATTCCTGTGTGTTACCAGGGTGTCCGAGGTAGAATCCAACTGATTCAAAAATTCATTTGCTTGGAAACCTTAACTCTGGAAATAATTTTCTCACTTAGCCTCGAACTGCTTCAATCTACTGGTCTGACTGGCCTGTGCCAAGCCTAGCTGTCTCAGTGGGGCTTCAGAGAAGTGCTGGGGAAGGGTACAAGCAACTCTTCTTCCTGGGATTTAGAAGGTATCAGCTTCCCAGTTCCTATTTGCATTTTAATTAGTCATAGTGTGGATACATGCAGGGAGCATGGCTGGAGAAAAATACTATTGTTTTCGATTCATTATTACTTTTGATTTTGTTTTAATTAATGTAAGGGGCACTTAGAATTTTAAGTAGGCATTCTTTCAAGATGCATTCAAAGCAAAAGAAATAAACTAAAATTATTTCAATGGAACTCTAATGTGAAAAAAATCCAAACATTTACTGACAACAACCTCTGCCTCAAGGAGCTCACATCTAAAGAGGTAAGAGGCAGGAGGACAACATGGCTACATGTAATTTTTACATGTTTCACTGCTGGCACAGATGCAAGGCTGAGTCCTAAAGAGAGGGTCTTTTAAGTCGTTCCAGCATGGTTGTAGCAGAGACGAAAAGGCACCAAGGCAGGTGTGGGGAAAATAAGTCTCCACTAAAAAAAAAAAAAAGAAATAGTCTGTAATTCCAGTTTAAACAATAGAGCTGGGAGTCATCTCGCCCATGTTAAGGGTGACTGGTAAGTCAAAGGCGACGAGGACAGGGTTACTCAGTTCACTGTGATTTGTCTAGGACTACACAACGTCATTAGCTATTTTGACAAATGAGGGAGAACTGTATTATCACATGGTCAAGGGTGAAACCGAATGGCTACAACCATAAACAGGATAACCATTTACCTTAACGACAGGAGAAGGGAGCTGTGGTAATTGCCAGAGAACAAATGGGGCCAGCACCGTTTCTTTCACATGATGAACCGATGTGTGCGATGAGAAAGGCAAGAATCCTCTGAGAGTAAGTAGGTAAGAAAAATAAAGGGGGGCAAACAGCAGGTGATCAAGGAGATGGAGAAGTGTAGAAAATTCAGTGCCTGTGACACAGAAGGAGGGTGTAGAAGGAAAACTGGGGGTAGGCATGATAGTTGCATTACAAGTAATTTTTTTCTTGGAATAAAATGTTAAGAACATTGCAGAAAAAAAGGACTGGATTGAGAAGTGAAAAAATAGCTAGGATTATGGATACAACGTTCATTTACATTGCAGAATAAAGACGTTTACTTAGGAATAATGTATTCGTAATGGCACAGGTTGGGTGAAGATGGTCTTAGCTGCTCAGATGAACATTGTAATATGGAAAAAGTATCCAAAGAGCCAGGTAGAATTGCGTCAAGGAGAGAATCGATACCCAAACGAAGGAAAGAAAGGGCAAGGAGCAGCAAGCTGAAAGCTACAAGAGCAATAGCGGGCTGGAGGCCATAAAAAGGCTAAGTGGGAGAAGTCGTCAAAGTGCAGCTCCGTGACCCCCCTCTCCAGCTGGCCGTGGCTGGAGAGCGAGGACACAAGCACAGCCCAGGGACGGTGTTTGTGAAGATCAGTGGCAGGACAGTTTGGGTCCAGACAGCCATGACAGTGATGAAGGCAAAGCAAATACAATGTTCCTAAGGAAATGACCTTGGGCAATCAAAGAAAATAAATGTGTTCTACCAGCCTCTGGAGAGCAAAAAGACACAAGGAACCTAACTCAGGAAAACCAGAGCATTCCCTTAAAACTGCAAGGTTGCTGGTTGTTACAAAGTGTTGAAAATAAAAAGTGTGTCCTTTAAGTGAATTTAGCTGGTTGTAATGTGAAAATACCCCTACCCACCGAGCATGCATAGTTATTATGAGTGTATTATGCTTTTAATTCAAAGCAAGAATAAAAGTAGCCAATAGATGCTTATTGTGAAATTATGACCCGCTGATGGTAATTAGTCGATTTTTGTAAAATATAAAAGCTGACAACATGTAAGTCAAGGTGTGTCAGCTTTGCGCAGTTCCCACCAAGCACAGATCTCCGCGCAGACACGAAATAAACAAAACATCTCCTCGACTCTGTGTGTGGCTCGGCTCGTTGCACGCTGGGTGGAGAGCCCAGATTAGGGACAACAACGGGACCACAGCAAGCCAAGGGGGCCAAACGCGCTGAGGGGGCCAAACGGCACTGGTGGCCGTGACATGTCCGCAAGGGGGATCTTTGCACTTGGGAAGACGTGAGGGCTCCATGCTGGCGGTGCTGTCGTAACCCCAAGGCAAAGGCGCGGAGGCCGGCCCGCTGATCCCCGCCGCCATTAGGGGGAGCCCCGGGCCCTTCCCCTCAGCACTGCCGGGCACGTGACCCCAGGGCGGCCTGTGCGGACGCATGCGTGGTGCGCGCGGCCCGGCGGCGCCTGCGCGCTGGGGCGGGGCGGGCTGAGGTGGCGGCGGCCGCGGGCTCCGTCGGTCACCGGCGCCCTGCGGGCCAGCCCCGCCGTCGCTCCCTCCTCCTCCTCCGCCTCTTCCTCCTCCTCCTCCTCGCCGCCGCAGCTGGCGCTGCTCGTCATGCAGCCGTGCGGCGGCGAGGAGGCGGCGGCGGCGGCCGGGGCGGCGGGGGGGGTGCTGCCGTTGCCGGGAGCCGACCCGCCGCCCGGTAGCGGCGGCCTCATGTTATTCTACGAGCTGGGGGGGGCCGGCGACGGCGAGGCCGAGGCGGGGGAGGAGGCCGAGGCGGCGGGCGGGGAGAGCACGGCCAGCCCGGAGGAGGTGGAGGAGGAGGAGGTGGCGGCGTCGACGGCGGTGGCGGCGGCAGCGGCTTCGAGCGGCGAAGCGGCGGCGGCGGGCGGCGGCTGCAAGAGCTGCACCTACCAGGGCTGCAGCGAGACCACCACGCAAGTGGTGAAGCAGCGCAAGCCTTGGATGTGCAAGCGGCACCGCAACAAGATTTACAAGGACAAGTACAAGCGCAAGAAAAGCGACCAGGCCCTGGGGGGCGGCGGGGCGGCCGCCGCGGGGGGCGGCCCGCGGGCGGAGGTGAGGCACCCCGGGGCCGGGGGGGGTGGTGGGGTGGGCCTCAGCTGGGGCCTCGTCGGGTGCTGGAGTCGGTGGGCAGCCCGGCTGCCCTGTGGTCCCCTGGGAGTAGGGGCTTCCCGAGGAGAGTCGGTTTCTGTCAGAGGGAACGGGAGCGTTCCTCCCAGAGGGAAGGACGAAATCTTTGGTAGTTCTAGAGCTCGCTCTTCCTCTGGTGCCAGAACAGACCCCGTTTCTTTATTCTTCTGTGATACGAATTTTAGCAAATTACAACTGTGCCAAAAGATTCCAGGAGAAAAATTCTTGCTAAAAGAGAAGGCTCTGGGGAGACCTTATAGCAGCTTTCCAGTATCTGAAGGGGGCCTACAAGAAAGCTGGAGAGGAACTTTTTACAAGGGCATGTAGTGATAGGGCGAGGGGTAATGGCTTCAAACTGGAAGTGGGTAGGTCTAGATTAGATATTAGGAAGAAACTTTTCACTATGTGGGTCATGAGACACTGGAACAGGTTGCCCAGAGAAGTTGTGGATGCCCCATCCCTGGAAGTGTTCAAGGCCAGGCTGGATGGGGCTTTGAGCAGCCTGGTCTAGTGGGAGGTGTCCCTGCCCATGGCAGGGGGGTTGGGACTAGATGAACTTTAAGGTCCCTTACAATCTAAACCATTCTATGATTCTATAAAAGACATTTCGCTGTGCAGCCTGTGTTTATTACACAGGAGGAAAGATTAAACTATAGATCTGAGAGAGAAGTTGGTCATCTTGCCCAGCTGGTACTGAAATGTGGGGTTTTAAAGCCCCAAAGGCTGTTGGGTGTCAGATTTATATTGTATATAAAAATCAGTTGTGTGGGTTCTTCAAGATACTTGCTGATTTTTTTGTTTTAAATGGCAGTTAAATATCCAGACCACTAATAGTTTATACTTTCGTAAACTTATTTTTATTGTTTAAATGGGGAAATATTGTCAGTGATAGAACTGATGCTAACGTTTAACTTTTTCGATAACTTTTTTCCTACGGTTTGTGACTCAGCTAGGTTGACACAGTTTCTGATGGCTGCTTGTACGGAGTTAGCTTTTAAGATCTTGTATTTAGATGAGGAAGAAACAGAGAAACGGTTTTACTTTTGAAGGTGAGGACTAGGTTGTGCTTGAAGGGACAAATATAAAATAGCAGTTGCCAAAAGAAAAAAATCTTACCAGGCGTTCCTGCTAAAAGCAACCCTTTTTTTGTCAGCACAGCTGTCTCTGGAGTCGTGTGTCTGGGAACTGATCAAACTGCAAACTAACCATCAAAAAAGCTTCCTTTTTCTGCTTTTCTTCATATAAATATAATAGTAACTCTGCTGTGTCTCGCACCAAAGAATCTTCTTTTGTTTAGGTGAAAAAGTTGCCATGAAGCTGGTGTGTAAGAAAAAGGCAAGTGTACTTGATGCTGCTAGGGATAGGCTGGCCTCTAAGTTGTTTCCTTCCTGCATGAAAAGGTGTAGCATGCTTGTTTCCAAGTGAAAAGTTGTGTACTTTTATCATCCTTGTTGCCATTCTGTGAACCTTCTCTAGTTCCAGTAGCTTCTTCTCTTTTAGATGAGAGACAGAAACTGCACACAGTATTCAAGATGTGGGTGAATTCTAAACTTACATACCGGCATGATTTCCTCTCTTCTCTCTTCCTGTCCTAATAATTCATCATGCTCAGTTCATGATGCGTCTACCCAAATACTTGTGCTAGTTCAGAAGACGGGATGGTATGGGAGGAGGGTGAAATTGCTGCATTTCGTGTAGTGATGGGTTAAGACTTTCTGATCTATAAGATGAAGTAGTGATTATTGCATGTTGAAAGAGAGTGGGCTTTCTTTTCCCACTTTCTGCAAGTGCAGGTTGCTTTGAATGTTATGAAATTAAGGCCTGAACTTGCAGAAGAAAGCAGAATATTTAGTGTTAAACTTTGTGTGGTTTTTTGCAGTGGTGTCTATCAAGGCCCCACAAGATACTGTCATCTTGTGGGATCAGAGTTAGATTCCTAATAGAAGTTTCATTTTTCACTTCTGTGGACAGGATTGAAGTGAAAGATACTGGGATACTTTGTTGTTGCTTGAATTCTTTCAGGTAAATGTAAGTGTCGGAATGTCATTAACTATCCATAGTAACCTGGTTAGTTTTGCAGTTTAGAAGACTAACTCGGTTGCATTGCTTCACTGTGACTGATGAAATAGTGAAAATAATGTGGAAAGAAGAGGTCATTTCTAGAGTAGATAGGTTTCCATTCTTGTGCTGTTATTTTCCTTTGCAGATTAATGAGGCAAACATTCTTTACTCCTGGGACTTTCTGTTGTGAAAAGTAAATTATTATTGTATCAGGGTTTGTAGTCTCACTTCTCTATTATTTTTTTTTCTTTCATGTGCAGGATGGTGTTGAAGGTTCAGTTTCTGTTACAAAACAAAGAACAGGATCCATTGGGGATCGCCCAGCAAGACCTACTCTTTTGGAACAAGTGTTGAATAAGAAGAGGCTGGTAAGTTTTCTTTTCTTAGAGGTTTTGAACTCAAACAAAGGGAGTGTAACAATGTTGAACTGTCACCATTGTGACAGTTTAATGATTGTACACTACCTGTGCATATTCTCAAATTTGAAATACACTGCAGAGCAGATGTGTGTCTCAGCCTCAGCGTGAAGAATACTAAGATGACTAAATTTAATGATCACTGCTGTGTTAACTGAAATTAAGTATATAGACGTGGTTATTTCTTTAGGGTAAATAGTCCTTATAGTATAACTGAGATGTTTTTAACTTGTTAAACCAACTTTTCTGTAAACCTTCAGGTAGAACAATGCATGGACTTTAGGTCTGATGTAAGCTTTAGTAATTGTGGTGTGTTTTAAAAGTTGTGGACTTACCATATCACATTTAAAATTGCGTATATATGCGTTGATACAGCAAACTGTGTAAGCAAACAGTATGACTTGTAGTATTTGTAGACTGCATGAACAGCGTGTGTTGCAAGTTATGGAACACTTTTGTTGCTCCTTTAACTATATTTAAAGAATTAAGCCCAATGAAGGGAAATAATTCAGTACATACTGTTCCTTCGGCTTCTCCATTACAACTTTTTATGTTCTTGGTTGTTACAGTCTCCTTTCTCCAAAAGCTAACAGCACTGTTTGGCTGTTTTCTCTGTTAGCTATGCAAAGCAATTTAACAGTCCTCATTAAAGTGCCGCAGTCCTTGGTCAGAAATTTGAAAAGTCTTTAAAGAAACATCATATCAGTCTTAAGTATACAGTTACATAGATTTATTTTCTTGAATTCTTTCTCAATAATAGCACCTATTTAATGATTATTTCTAAAACTTGGAGGGGTATCTGTAGCTCTTCAGTTTTTACAAGAAAAAGGTAATGAACTCTGGAGTTTATTTTTTACGTTATCTGTTGTTCTTCATGCCCTGCTTTACTGAATTCTGGGCTGGTTTTGTTCATGTGGCTTTTAATTAAATTTGAAAGGTGTCTTATTAATGAAACATTTTTTCTAGAAATAAAGCAACCAGAAAGCTCCTAAAATAATAGATGTTGAGAGTTTTTGCACAGAGTTATGTCAAGGCTCTTCAAGAATTGAGGTTTCCTTGCAGTATTCTGGGGAAGTGAGATTCAGATTCTCCTTGATCTGGTTTTTGCTTCTGTCTATCTGCTCTGACTAAGTTTCTATCATTCAGCATTATTTCTTCTATAATTTCTTCTTTGTTTTATGCATATCTACACAACACAAGGTCTGAGGGATATGTGGTGACCCAGAAAGATTTCTCATGGCCTGTTGCATCCAGGGCTATTCCATATCTTATGTTCCTGCATGTGAAAGTTACTGCATGTCACTGGTAGCTGCCTGCAGGTTTATCATTTAGAAGTGCCAAGTCCTTTGTGCTTTCTCCTAAGTTTCTTGCATGTGGTTAATCTCTGTGAGAAGAGGCTTTTGTGGTGGCCCGTGTGTGCCTGGATGTGCAGCTTGCACTGGATAAAGGTACAGAAAGCTATAGCGAGGGACTGAGAAGCAGCAAGCTGTGGATGGAGAGCCTGAAGCACTTTAATGTCATAGAACAGCAGCAGATGAAGAACTAACTTAGTGCAGAACTACCCTGTGCAATGAAGTGACTTGATGAAGCTGATGTACAGTAAGGAAAAGGTGGCTGTGCATCTCTTCAGTGAGCTTGTTTGTTATTAGTAACTGCTTTCAGTGGCTGATTCACTTATCTTCTCTGTTCAGTGCTGGTGTAGGTGTGAGTTACATGCAGAATGCTTGTTTTCAATTATAATCTCTGCAGAATTGCCCCTAATAGCATAAAGTTCTAGACCCTGTCCTGGAAGTTGCTGGTCCTTTTGAATGTAAATCTGGATTAAAGAGTTGCAGTACCTCTTTGGTTGCATCAGTGAAGTGACCATGCATAATGAGCAAGGAGTCAGGGAATTGATTCAGCTGAAAAATAACCTTTTTCCTGTGTTAATTTTTGGAAGGATCCATTCACAACCTCACTTGCCATTTGACCTTCCAAACACTTGTGCTGCCACCGTGCAGGAATGAGGGCAAACAGCCAGAGTTGGATCACAGACTGCAACTGTTCAGGCCGGGAGCCAGATGCAAATAGTTTTAGATACTTCTGTCTTTTTGACTGAAGGCAGAGAATTTTTTAACTTACTTCTTGTGGCTGGACTGCTGTTTTGAAATGTTGGGAAATTATTGAACACTTGGTGAACATAGAATCATAAAGTATCTCAAGCTGGAAGGGACCCATAAGAGTCATTGAGTCCAACTCCCTGTTCCTCGCAGGACTGCCTAAAACTAAACCATAGTTTAGGATTTTTTAGGACTTTAGACTTTAGGACTAAGACTTTAGGACTAAGAGCATCGTCCAGGCGCTTGAACTCTGACAGGCACTTGAGCTTTGTTGTAGAATTATAGTACTTTATTTATTTATTGTAGTATTTTTGAGCTATTTGGAGTGGGAAATGCAGAAATTGGCTCAAAACTAAAGCACAATTGAAAAATGTTTTCAATATGTCAGTAGATTACTCCTATTTGCTATCTTTATCCTTTTTGCGATACCGTATATTCTTTACATTCTGAATCTGCTTTCAGGATGTGTATTAATGCTGCTTCTGGTTACCTGCTGATGTCCTGAAATAGCGTCTAGATGGTTTTTGTGAGCGTATTTGTAATTCTTCAGCATTTAATTCAGCTCTCATTTATATAGGTGTAACTGGTTTTATGGTTAATTTCTTCACAGTAGCTTGTATGGGGCTGTGTTCTGGGGTCGTGGTTAAAACAGTGTTGATAACACAGGGATGTTTTAGTTATTGCTGAACAGTGCTTCATCCTACTGGAGAGGGAATGAGCGAGAGGCTGTGTGATGCTTTGTTGCCTACCGGCGTTAAACCACAACAATGGGTAATGTGCAAGTTGATTTAACGGAAATACATAATATAAACATGATCACTATGGTAGCTATTTAATATATGTGAGTTCTTTAAAGTAAAGTTCACTTTCTCTTTCTTGCAGTCCCTACTCAGAAGTCCAGAAGTAGTGCAATTTCTACAGAAACAGCAGCAACTGTTAAGTCAGCAGGCTTTGGAACAGAGGCAGCAACAGTTTCAAGGAGCACCTGGGTAATCAGAACAGATCGATGACCCACAGATGAGTCTGGTGCTGAAGGAGGAATAGGATGTGTATTTTGTACAAATACAAAGAATGTCAATGTTTAAAGGAAAAGTAAAGTTGCTGCTGTTACGTATTTTACTTGTCTCTTGTTTGCACTTTTGAGGTGTTGAGCTGCTTGGGTGTGTGCAAACTTGTAAGCGAATCTGGAGGAGTCTATTTTTTGATTCTTTTTAAAACTTCATTTTATGTTTAATTTTTTAATAGAAATTTGTTTATATTAGTAATGTTTAGCTGTACACCCTTTTCCTACGAAAGTCTTCCACTGAATTAACATTTTTCTATATAAGGATTTACTGTTAAACAAGTCACTCTTTGATGACAATCATTGAAGGAAGTCAGTTACTTTCTATGGAAGTTGTGAAATAAAGTCCTGAATTTGAGCCAGTCCAGTGGCATGACCTAACAGCAATTGCTCAGGGATATGAGAAAATTATGTCCAGTAGAATCTTGCACTAAAGGCAAAGACAACGTGCCATCAAGAAGTCAATCCAGTGGCTCAGAAAAGTGCAAATCAGGTGATCCTCCTGATACATATTCGTTACCTGCAAGTTGAGTATGTTTGAAATGCTTCATTGTTTGTGCAAAGCATGTAAAAGAATTTGCGTTTAAAAGTTCCAAAAGAGATAAATGGTATAATGCTTTAGAGAAGAATTAGGTGGAACGTATGCAACTGAGAGTTGGTCCTTGTCCTATGGATTTATTTGTAAGGACCACCCTCTTATACACGAAATATAACTTAATTACAGATGAGAATATCACTCATTTTTAAGTGACTAGATTAAATTTTAAAGCTTTTAACTCATAATCACAAATGCATCCAAAAACTAAAATGTAATTGTGCATTTTTTTCCTTTATGTAGTCTTTTTCTTCTAAAAAAAAAAAAAATAGTCAAAATTCTTCTATTAAGGCAACTGATACCTAATCAGCTCTAGTGCTGGACTTCTCAGGTTTTCAGCCAATTCAGATGAAGTTGCAACTGATTGGGGTAAGAATCCAAGCACTGTATTATGTAAGTGTCGAATCCTGTGTTTTGTTTTTAAAACAAAGTTTTGTATTAAACCGCATTTCCAGACAGAGGTTATCTGAATGGTGTAGGTGCTTATTAAAGTACTACTTTGATACTGCAGCAGTTTGATTCACTGAATAATATCTTTTCAGGAGTATTTGTTAGTCCTATGAATTGTTATAAGCTGTGCTTTGTGTATGTATAGAACTTGTTGAGTAGGGATTTATTGTATAAGTTGTTCTTTACAAAAGGAATCAAAAAACTTTGTATCAACAGTTCTGGACCAATAAGTGTTTGAGTAAAATCTTTGTTTTTCTTTAAAAAACAAAGCCAAAGCCTGTTCTTTTTTGTTCTGTTTAATTTGTATGGTTTTTTTTCTTTACTAATATGGCTAGCTCTGACTCGGTGGCATTAAAACTTTTGTGTTACAAGGATCTTGTTATAGAAAGTTATTTTAGCCTTAAGCCTTTTCATTGTGTCAGAATATATGTGAAAATGTAACGGGCCAAAATTGTAGAATAAAATATTTGCTTTTGTTTTAAATGGTCAGCTTATGAAAGCATTTAGGTGAACAGATCTGATTAAAGTTTTTATAAAAAAACCAAACCGAACCCCCAGGGTAGAAAAGAGGCACAGGGAGTCTTTGTTAAGACAGTGCTGAACGACTTTGTTACCTCAAAACAAAAGAAACTTGCTGAAGATGTGCAGAGAGATGTTCAGCTGAGCGCAGCTGGGCTGTCCTGTGTTTCACAGAATCACAGAACAGGAGGGTTGGAAGAGACCTCTGGAGATCATCTAGTCCAACCCCCCTGCCAGAGCAGGGTCACCCAGAGCAGGTTGCACAGGAACGCGTCCAGGCGCGTTTTGAATGTCTCCAGAGACGGAGACTCCACCACCTCTCTGGGCAGCCTGTGCCAGTGCTCTGCCACCCTCAAAGTAAGGAAGTTTTTCTGGTAGTCTGTGATAGCAGCTGTCCTGTTCAGCCAGAGCATCGGATGGGGATTCCCAAGGCATGTGTGAACCCTGCAGTGTCTGTGTGGCTCTAAGACTATTCTGTCTTCTACTCCCTTGGTTCTGGTATTGCAGAACAAAATCTGAATTTTAGGAAGATTAAAACCTAATTTCTGCGAAGGTACATTCTTACTGTATCTCTTCTTCCTTGAGCAGTTTGAGATGTGCACAGCTGCAAGTCTCATCTTCCCACTAATGCCAGTCTGGTCCACAGCGAGAGCTTCTGCCATAGGGCAGCGTTGTGGCTCATTAATGGCCTGTCAGGATCAGCGCTGCTTCCTTCAAAAGTTACGCTGAACCATCCTCTTCAGATTTACCGCAGGACAGTGAAGGATGCGTATACTTTATAACATACAGATTTTATGCTGTATTAATTTTCAATCCATTTTATAGTGTCTGGCATCCCATTCTGCTGGAAGTGTTGCCTCATCCCATTACTCAGTGAAATCACTGCTTCCTCTTCCCAAAGACTGACTTGTATGAATAAAGGCTTTCTAAATGCCCTGCTTCCCAGAGTCACTGGTTACCAGACTGGGACCTGCAGCTTTCCAGAGCCAATCTCTTTCAAAGAGAAAAATAGAAGACAACAAGGGAAGGAGCTCTTAAATCAGAAATATCTTTATTAACAGTAAAACACAAGACGTGAATAATCCCTTTTACAATAGAATAATTCCAGCCAAAGGAAATGGAGTGTGTTAAAAAGTGTATTGTTCAAACGTCAGACTAAATATGTTGACTTCCGAATGCCTCAAACCAAATGCAGCAGGAGGAATGCTTGTGAAAATGTCCACTTGATTAGCAGTTGTTACATCTTTTTTGATACGACAGAGCATGGGATAGAGTACCCTGGGGCTGGGCGGAGGACTCTGCGCTGCCCCCATCTCTCAGACTCTTGGCACTAAGTACGCCTGAGATTTTTCATTCTCAAGAGGCAAGAGTCCAAAGAGCGTTCTTTATACAGCAATTTACACTGTTTTACAGAATATCACTGACTGTGAATAATACTTTCTTCTGGGTGGTGCAGACGTTTTGCCTCGATTCTGATGGAAAAGAGAAGGCAGAATTGTTCATAGACAGAAGTGACGCTATTGAATCTATGTATGATTCACGGCTCTTTTCTGCGCCAGCCTGCGATAGCTCATACTTAACACAAAAAAACCCCACACCTCGCTCAAACCCACCATTTTGTCCCCTCGACTGCATAGAACCTTTTGGCTTCGTTGATCCACACAAAAAGGCCTGTTTCTTCACTTTCTTGTCTCGCTTCTCAGCCCAATTTATATCACAGAGGCGATACTGAAATGAGGGATGAAATTGCAAATTTTCTGCAGAAAGTATGCTGTGGTACATTTAACTTGTAGTTAAAAAGTGTTATAAATAATTTAAAAACTCCAATTGCTTGAGTGAGCAAAGAAAATTCATGTGAATGTGCATTACCTCTGCTCATCATTATGTTTGTTCCCTTGCTCTCTTGTTTGCAAAGCTTCTCATGGCCGTAACTGAATTAATAAGATTTAAGACACACTTTAGCATCAGAAAAACACTTTGAAACACTTTGATGTGCTCCCTACTGTGAAAGTGCAAGGGGTCAGACTTTTCCAAGTTTTTTTCTAGCTTTTCTTTGCTGATGAGGTCTGTATTTAAAATTATTAACTGGTTGGTCTATTCCTTCCTATGCTATTCATACGCAATATTATTTGAATACTAACACGGAATACAAAATAGCAGCATCCATGGATAATAAAAACACTACGACTGAAGATCTAAAAACTGTTCACAATTAGCTGCAAATGTTCACATTGGCTATGATGGGAGAGTAGCTGACTCCGGAGGACGTAGTGGTTATGTCTACCTTGCATTAGAGACGTGGCCTGCAAATTAGACTCGTTATCTGTACGGGCAACCGAGTTTGCAAGCATGGCCCAGGTGCAAGTGGAGGTGTCCTCTTGATAGGACTCTCACACGTCTCACCTCCCTGGCAGGAAAGTGTGGCATCAATATGGCAATACAGCATAAGGCACACCCGGGCAAGCTGTTTGGAAAGCCCTGGGGGGAACAAGTAACAGGATCCTGGCTGCTCCTGGCCACTCCGGAGCTTCCTGTGAGTAGATGATGGGTACAAACCCAAAGCTGTGGGTTGTGCTGGTGCCCAGCACGCATAAGCGTCTCTCTGCACTAGATACACAAAGCGGTTTCTCTCTGCTGAACAGACTCGATGCCCGCTCAGGCTTTCTGTACCTTGCAGCAAGGTACTCCCAGAGCTGCCGTTAGGAAGAAGCCCTGTTTCAGGGACTGCAATGAAGCCTCCATGTTGAGAAGCTTTCTATTCACAGACCTAGTCTCATATAATCTCTCTTCCCGCTGCAAGATGCGACCAACTCTATTTTTTCGATGGTGACCTGACCTCTTAGTCGCTCTCAGGGGAGGCCACTTGTCCGTGCTTAGTTCCTGTTACAAATGTTATTCCCTAGTCAGGAGCCCCTGTGAAGGCTCCTGCTGATTCCATCTTCCTTTGGGCACTGCTATTTCCCACCTATGCGTGAAGTGAGTTGCTTTGTTGCAATTCCCAGGTAGACGCTATATAATCGGTGTCTTTCAGTTGTGCAGTTTCTGTTGGGACTGCAGTTTAATCTGGGGAGCACACACTGGATGTGCTTATAGTGTCCTTAAATGATGGTCTTGATGGTTAGTTTGGATGTGAATGTAAAAAGCTCTAGTGAACGCAATGGCTGCCCAAGTACGTACTGCCTTCACACCTCCTGTGATGACCATTGAGCATATCTGGTCATATGCTCCCTCCTCCCCAGTCCCTTCATCCTCTCAATGCACCTCTGGCTGCAGAAACCAACCATGAACTAGAAGTCCTCTAAAAATCTTCTCAGCCCCATTGGTAGAGTTTCCACTCACCCAGAAGGGTTTGGTTGGTTTCAGAGGTTCAAGTAAGAGCCTGCTCTCCAGGCTTCTCCAGAGCAAGGAGCTCTCGCTTTTGGCTTGGCAAGCACATGGGACATGTTACATTCAGTACATTTCTGATGATACAAATCTGCGTTCTGGGCAGCACCTCTCAACTTTGAAAAATGGTATTTAATTACTCTACCCTATGACTCATTAATCTTTCTTTATTGTGTTTGGTTTTGGTTTTACTGTTACATTATGGGGAGCCAGGGGGAGAGGTGAATAATACAGAGGATGTAACGTTTCTTTCCTATGTTGAGTGCCATGTAGTGCTCAAGTATGCCTGAAAGCTACAGCTTTCAGCTATAGCTGCACTGGAGAAGTCTCTAATGAGCCAAAAAAATTGGCCATATACTTGAGACCCCTTCAGAGTTACCAAATTCGATCAAGCTTCTTTATAAATCATTTCCATCCAGCCAAGAAACAGATAGTCTCTGCCTGAGCTGCCCCTGCAGATCCAGCTGTTTGTGCAGCTCCTCAGTCGCTGGTGATGAGACTTTCTGATTCGTAGAACTTATAGGCAAAGGTGAGTGTTGTAAGCCAGGAAGAACAAGGGCAGACTAGATAAAGTTACAGTCACAAATGCCCGATTTTCTCCATTTCAAGAGTTGTGGGGTGGAGATGATGTTTACAGTGAGAGATGTTTGCAGTGCTGATTATATACTGAGGGAACATTAATACCTTGTCCCTCTGTCCTGCACTGAGCTCATGCAGCAATAGCTGAGGATAAACATGCTTCATCCTGAAGCTGCCTCTACTAACAGAGAGCTCCCGCCTGTGGCGGCCAGCTATCATTGAATCTCTGCACAGACCCACAGAATAATGTGAATCGGAAGGGATCTCTGCAGGGCATCAAGCCTGACGCCCTACACAAGGCAGGGACCACTTGGAGAAGGCTGCTCAGGGCGGTGGAAGTTGTGACACTGTACCTGCTGGACACAGGGAAGGCATTTCCTCAACTCCAGTTGCCATAACCCAGGGCCACAGTTCCCCGTCACGTTGCTGATACATTATCCTTCTGCCTGAGCGCAGCAAAACATGAAATGCTCGTGAGGAGAAAAGACGCTCTTGGGGCAGGCTCTGATGGGGAGGCAACGCACATGTGGCGCTTCTGAATGCTGCAGCCATTGCTGGAGCCCCATCAGCAGTTACATGCGAGGGTATGGGACTGAGCCACCAGAGCAGCAGTGCCACTGAATGGCTCCATGGAGTCGGCGTGCCAGATGTGCTTCCGTCACCTCTGGATGCAAATGGCACATTAATACTGATGCTGCTGACAAACTAGCAGCAATTAAGCAGTCGTCTTCTCTCGGCTACTTAACAGAAAAACAAGCGGTTGACGTACCATGAGGAATGTGCTTTAAGCCACCGCCTGATCAAACTCCCCACCACTGCCTGCTGATGTGTGGTACTTCTCCACAGAAACTTCCAAGAGGGTTCGAATTGTTGATGGCTTAAAAAAAAACATTTTAAAAAATTTGCCTTCAACTAAGTAGTCTTGCTGTAAGTGGTTTTAAATCTCTCAGGAAGCCTATCTCCAAAGCTTGAGTATTAATGAGTGCATTTAAAGGCTTTAAATTGACTACGGGTTGATAGGTTCATGAAGACCTTTCAGCAGAAAACATCTCCTTCCAAAATGAGGAGACATTAAAGTGAGATACAAAGCTACACTGCTGTAAATTATGAGAAACCTGAATTTCTAAGTGATCTCAAATCACATAGTAGAGAAGCCTGTAAGAGAGACCTAGTTAAAAAAGAAAGGGAAATAAATGGTTTATTTGCCTTACTTTTTAGCACTGCATCGGGGCAGGGATCATCTTCCTATTTGCTCGCTTGCCTCCTGCACTGTTACCACTTCTCCCTCGTGACGTGAGCTCTCCCCTTCTCTTGGGAAGGAGCTGCCAGCTGCTGCGTGTTTGCACAGCATCTCATACAACGGACTAAGCCCCCAGTGGCCACCAAAATAGGAAAGAGTTCACGCGGTGATACCAGCCGCCCCAAGCGCTAACGACTCTGAGATGGCTGTTGGCGTTGATCGCTCAGAATCATAGAATCACAGAATAGTTTGGGTTGGAAGGGGCCTTTAAAAGTCATCTAGTCCAACCCCCCTGCAATGAGCAGGGACATCTTCAACTAGATCAGGTTGCTCAGAGGCCCGTCCAGGCTGACCTTGAATGTTTCTAGGGATGGGGCATCTACCGCCTCGCTGGCACCTCTCTGGGCAGTCAGGTGCTTTGATCAAACAGTTTTATTTGCTGAAATTAATCTCATCCTGTTGCACATATTTTAAACAGGTCAGGAGAATAATTCTCCAAAAATGCTTCTTTACTTACTAGTAAGGGAATATTAAGGTGACTACCTTTAATGAGATGCAAGTATGGACTGCACTGAAGCCAAATCCTATTTGTATGCGGATTGCTGTAAAAGTAGACATACAGGAAAGGAAAAAATTGCTCTGAATTTACCAATTTCCATTTAAACAACACAGACGCTTCCTGAGCAAGCATCATGACTAGGCAGGGAACGCCACCACACCTTCCCCAGGGCCCACCTCACCTACTTTTGGATATGCCCAGGGTAGCAGTCCATGTTTGAGCTAGTGACCCTGAGCTCCCCTTATACTCAATGGGAAGACATAAGCACGCTCAGAGCGCAGTGTATTTCACGTCCTTGAAATACCTGCCTTATGATGAAATGAATGATGCCCCAGAAGAACCTGCTTCGTTCACTGGTCATCTGATTTTCATCTGCAGCATTGGTAGGAAACTGGGTTCTGGAGATGCCCAAGAGCAGATGCACCTCAGAACGTCCCCCTTTGCTCTCCCCGAGGAAGATGACAATGCTGGGAATGTCTAAAAGCAAACCCCTAGGCTTTGCTCTGTATTAGGCGGGAAGGAAGTTTCAGCCTAAAAGGCAAGGAAGAATCTAGGATAAAGGACAGAGCTAGATCCGGGACAGGAGAGGTGATTTTCTCTGTTCTCAGCTGCTAAGAAAGCAAAGGGATGAGCAACATGAAAAGCACAGAGAAATTACTGGAGAAAGGGTGCAATAAACCTGCTAAAAAACGTGTTATCTGTACCTCGGTACAGTGACACTGATGACAGAGAGAGCAGAGAGCTGAGGAAAACGCCTTTTTCCAAACTGATGTCTCTCAAGTCTGCTAAACAGTAAATGGCACACCTGGAATTTCTGTGTAACATTATTATTGGATTCCATTGCTACGGGAGACTGTAAAGCCTTTCCTATCCCACAGTGACACTGCTGACGTCAAATGGTGACAGAATAGGGTTCTTTGCATTTACAAATTTCCTGTACGACTTGCTATTACTGCTCAAACTTAACAAAAGTTTATCCTCTGTGTCCTACTAATTTTGCAGGGAGCTGAAGATGCATTCAAACGAAGTAACCCTGCTAGTTTACTGATTCTTCTCCTCGTAATTACCACCCCATAATAGGTATTACGCAGCATCTAAGTATTACATAGCATCTAAAACACAGGGAAAGTCTTTCCAGTGAATGCTATTTGAATTGAATATGTGATGTAGTTGAAGATTTCAGGCATCCTCTTCTAATTATGCAGTAAAATATGTAGCACCGGATATTGTGTGAGAAGAAAAGAAACATCCTATAAAACATTTTTTTTTTCCTTGTGATACTTCTGGTGTGTTCTAAGGAGGAATGAGATTGGAGAAGTTATCACTCTTTCTGACCCTTAAAGCAAAACAATTTTCGGTGGACTGTTACACCTGGAAAGAAACAATCCTCTACCCTTTCAGCAAGGTAATGGAGACCATCAAAACGTAATGAGAGTTTCAGCTCCCTCCTCAGAACAGGTTACCAAGTGAACAGCATTTTGTAAGGCAAGCTCTGCGGTTGAGATTATGGGCAACGCGTTTCCCCATGTACAGAAGGACCACAGACAGGGAGCTTTTAAAAAAGGTTCTGCACAAAGATCCACTCTTTGCTTGATCGCGGCTTACGCTACCTCACCATCCTCTGCAGGCAAGGCAAAAGCACTGCAAATGATGAAGCCCGTAGTATCGAAGACGAGGAACCATCCATGGGGATGTACGGAGCGACTGGCGGGGAAGCCCTCTCTCTCAAACCCAGCTGCAGTCAGACTGCGAGGACTGGCCCAGCGCAGGGGGTGGACGTGGCTGGCTCCCACCTCCTTCTCTTTGCATCCTGGGAGCGTGGGGCTTCCTGTTCCCAGTATGGAAACTATGCCAAGATGAACCATAAGTAATTATTCGGTTCTTCAATGCGCACTTCATTTCCCTTTTTTGAATCACAGTTCAAGTCCCTTTTGACGTACCCTTGGTATCAGCACAGTAGTCTAACTACAGACAGTCCTAACTTTAAAACAAACTACATCAATACTGTATAATGGATAGGATTCAGTTTACATGCCAGATACATATGCAAGTATGTATGTACTTTGCAAAAAAGCACTGGAAGTTAGTTAGTTTTTAACTTATAGGCATATATTTCAAATTTTCTTTTTTTTTTTTCTTTTTTTCTTAGGAGCTTTTTGCATTTCAGTGCAGCGGTACCGTACGCTACTGACTTAGCAGTATCAGACTACTTGGATATGTCCATAATGCTCTGATAAGGCTCCAGTGCCGAACGCGTCCCGAGGGCTCTCTTCTCCTGACAAATCCTAAGGGAGACAGGGGTGCTTCAGCTCCTCGGAGGATCTGTTGTCCCATCGTGCTTTGCAGCAGGGAGACAGACTGGAATTGCAGTTTAGTCCTTCAGTTCACTGGATAAAAGTCATCTCTATGCATAAGTCCTGTGCACCACCTAAGGTCCTCTTTTAGACCTGGAATTAGGATGTAAAATGGATATAAACGGTGCAGAGATCTGATTTTGGTTGCCTGCAGAGGGGTGAATTTCACCTACTAGGAACAGCTACAGCCAGGTTTCTGAATCCACATGGAAGTGCTCAGAATTCGCACCATTTACTGGCTTGGCTGGGGAATGAAGATGCTCACAGGAAATGTTTGACACTTTTGCAGGAATTTGGCTTATTTTGTACTAGAGAACAGATACGCTACACCTGAATTTCTAAACTTATTGTACTGGCATCAGAATAACTAGAAACCACAAAACGTAGCATGAAAAAAACAAAAAGGAGACTATGTATAGATATATTTACATCTACATACATCTACATATAGAAGCTTCTGTTCACTGGAGATCCTATAAGCCACTGCCTGCAATAGCATCCATCCTAAGGGAATTCTAGAGATGATTCTTAAGAGACCGAGGAGATGGGGTTATGAGGTGAGCCCATCTGTGTCAGCACCTTATCCAGCCATTGCAATGGTCCATGCAGGTGGATCTCGATCCAGCAGGGCGTGCTTGTAACATCTTGGCGATGATACTCTGCTCCCCAGCCCTATAAAAGCACCAAAGGACCAAGAAGTGAGGATTTTTTTTTTTAAAAGAAGAGATATTAAGTCACAACTCCAGTGCTGACAGTCTAACACAAACTACAGGCAGTCCATCACCCAGCCTCCCAAGGTTTAATGCTTTGTCCTAGGGATAATTTTCTCTAGTAACTTTGCTCCTTTTTAAGGTCATTGTTGCCATAGTTATCAGGGACGCTACACTATTAAATTAAAAAGTCTCAGTCACACTTCCAGGTGCTGGGACCAACTGGCATGGAAAGGCCTGTTTCCAAGCTTGGCTGCCTGCGAGCAGCCCATGGGGAACGGTCCCTGCTGTTCGCACCCCGGAGACGTGCCCAGGAAAGTCTGCCAGCCTGCTGTCTGGCACAGACGAAAAGCAGGCCAGGCCCTGTCATAACACTTTAACAGGAACTGGGAATGATCCTGGGCACTGTTTCCTTTCTTGGTAGAGATGTATCCTACGAGCCTGAGAAGTTCTAGGTATTTATCTGAACCTCTGGAAACTTCCAGCAAGGTTCCTATGTACCATACCTAACCTATGTATAGACATTTTTTATAGGTTTTCTATCCTTGGACATATCCTCTTTTCCCATGGGAGTTCCTGGCTGCCTGCTGTGGGAAGTCCTGCAGTAATTTCTCCAGCTCTTTCAGGGAGATAAGGGATATGGAGTCTCTAACAGAAGATGGGGACGCGGTACTGGCAGGGAGAAAAGAGAACCAGAAGTCCCTGCGCCTCAAGCGGGCACAGTGCCTGCTTGTTAAGGCAGACACTGTGATTTCACAGCAACACAAGACGTCCGAGTCGCAGCCCAAAGTCTCACAGCTAAGCGGCTGTCTCCCTGCCAGAACTCAACTTGGATTTCCATGCAAAATACGGTCCCACCGCAGGATGAGGATCTTCATTTGCGGGCTGCCTGTCAGAGAAGCTGAGCTTCACCGATCGTTGTCCTAGTCAGGGGGGTTGATATTATTGTCATGAAAAAAGGACATGGATGTATATTACGACTGATGCCTGACAAAGACATCTAAATTGTAGAGTGCTGAACACCTCAGACAACTGAGGCTGCTACAACCCACTCCTCTAGAACGATCAGCTGCAAAACTAGGATCAACACCAAAACTAGGTGCCATAATAAGTGGTCTGGATAAAACCCACTTCTACTTAATGAAGAAAAGGGGGAAGAAAGCAGAAGAGTAAGATATGGACCCACCAAAACCCAAAGAGTACTTTTAATCAGGCAGCATTTTTCTGACCTGCAGAGCATTTATCAGGCTAGGCAGGGCCTGTGTTCACAGGCACCTCAGATTTATGTTCTGGAAACGTTTGCATAAAATGCCACTCTTTAAACCAGTGCAGTCAGGCTTGAGTTTGTGAAGCCTTCAGTACTCAGCTGCAGTGGAGATACACAGCTAGAAGGTCAAGTGCCAGAGGAGTTGGTGTGCCTCTGCTGACTGGCAAAAGCCGGAGGAATAGGAATTACAGGTTGCAAGTGCAACCTGCCCAATTTGGAGGCATCTAGCAGCGTGTGTCGGTGGCTGGCCATCTCCCTCTGCTGGCAACTCCCAGACACTCACCGGCTGCCCAAGCTGGAGCTGCCAGCTGGGGAAATGCCAGGGGGGCAGGACCCCCTGTGCCCCCTGTACATCACTCCTGGGACTCAGGTAGCCTCCTTCGTCCGCGGGACTGAAATGAACTCAGAGGTGGAGCAGTCTTAGTGAGGGAATAAAAATGAGAACAGCTTGCAAAGCTGTTATGGTGCTCTGCACAGAAGGTGGGAAGATGATACTGATACCCTCACAGGGAGTCGTCCCTTCCAGCACCGAGAAGACCAGCCAAGGGGTCCTGCTGCTCCTGCCAGCCCTTCCCACCTCCTGTGGGCCACAGCTCTTTCCAGACCAGCATGCAGCCATGTCCCAGAGCACTGAGCTGCCTCGTGCTGGGGAGCACAGCCAAGTCTGCTGGGCTGTCCCCTCAGCCCTGAGACCTGGGGAAATGTGGGAGGGCGGGCGCTGGGTTCAGACCCGGCCTTAGAGGAACTCTTCTTCTCTCCACTTGGTGCTTCAGCTGCCTCATCTGTGGAGAGGGGACAACAGCCATCCTGGTCTGGCTATCAGCAGCACTAAGCGGATGAAAATCGCGGTCTGCTCTCACTGATGATACACTCACATTGGCCTGAGAGCTGAGCTCCTCCCAGCTGCTCCGTGGGCACACGAAGAGTATCAGAGGGGACAGGACCTTCACTTCCCTTGGCCCATGTCCTGCCTCCAGATGAAGGTACAGTCCTGGTAACTTTCTCATGTCTTGGTCCTTACCCATCCCTGCCTCCCAGCTCAAGCACTGGAGGGGTAGGAGGCAGGGTCTCCAGCCCTTTGGCTCTACTTGCCCTGTGGGCTGTAGGTGACCAGCATCATCTGGTCAAAAATCAGGGGAGAAGCTGCAGGACTGCCCTGCACCTGGGGGCTCCTGGTGTGTGGCTCTGACAGACAACACGCTCCTCTGTGCACTGTATATCCAACACCCAGGGGCTCTCCTGTCACCGGACTGAACACACTGGGGCTCACGCTTTGGGAGAGAAATAATCTGAGAACACTTTAGTACAGGAAAGGGCTTTTACAGGCCAGGAAGGAAGAACGTAGATGAGATTTGCATAGCTATTTTCCAAAGGTCATGGGAAAGGGTTCAAAATAACTCCTTGCACTGGTCTTCTGGTGCCTGAGGCACTATAGTGGCTGCTATTGTTTCAACAAAGCAAGGTGATAATATGGCAGCAGCGCTACTGAGTGCATCAACACCACCATTTTTGCTGCCATGCTGGGCACGGAGGCAGATAACACATCAAAGAGACTACCCCTGAGTTGCTGAGATAATGAAAATATTGCATAACTGGCTACACTGCCTTTATAAACAACATGCCCATTCATGTCTTCCATTAAAGAAAATTCTGTTTGTTGGGTTTCTTGCTTTCTTTCTTTCCCCTAATGCTTGCGTGTGAACAAGATGTCAGTTCCTTCCCAAGAAAACAGCAACAGCATGGTCACGGGCACAGAGATTTTGGCTTGGACTCTTGGGAAAAATTACAGGGCCCTCTTAATGCTCTCAGAGGGTTAAGAAGATGGGTCCCCAAGGATTGCTGGAAAGAGTCAGAACTAGAAAGGTGTGTGGGACTCAAAACTCATCTGCTTTGAAGAACACAGGGGAACTGGGCTTGAGCCTCAAGCACTTTTGCAGTATCTTAAATGTGAATTCAATCAGCTTGATTCAGTCATTTGTATAGAACCAAATCTGCAAGACAAACGGACGTACTCAAGCCATTTCTTATGGTACCTAGCAGGACCAACTTGCTTCTGATGGTACGACTTCTCTAGTTTGCAGGCTGAACACTGCTGCCAGCTCTCCCCAGCAGCTCTATAGGAAGTCACTCTAGTGCATCTGTAAACAGTCTTGAAATACTTGCCATTCTCTGGGGTTTAGACACTAGCTACAATAGGCACCTAAGTAAATCCTAAGAGCTAAAAGGAGTCAAGAGATTTCATTCTGGTGAGGAGGCCATTCAGAAGATTTAAGAAACACCCACAAAGACTGACACATCACACACAGAGCAGTCAGACCGCAAAGTTCAGATATGAAAGATATGGAAACAGTAATGGCTTTTGTGGTCTCCAGTCTCTTCCAAATAACAGGTCAGATGTTCTTTTGGGTTTTGTATTCTGCTTTCCAGAAGCCCTTCTGGTAGTGTGGCTGGCCAGAGTACATGTCATCAGAAATTAGGACAATCTCTTGCCAGGGATCAGACAGGTGGCAAACAACAACAACTCCCAGCAAGCTCAGTGAGGGCTGAAGGAGGACCCAGTGTTTCTTGACTGAGACCATGTATACCAGTCTATAGTAATGGTGAGACTGTAAATTAGTCTAGACACATAAGGACATTCTTTTCAGATCTATGGCACTACCAAGCTCTATTGCAAACCAGTAACGATAGGAGAGATCACAACCACCTAAGATATGTGCTGCAACATTTACACATTGCTAAGCCCCTCTAAGCTGAGCTCTTTATGCAATCAACAGGGGAACATCACCATTCAGTCTCTGCTAATTTTCCACAAAAAGCATATGGAATACCTGATGTTTGGAATCTAAGAAATTTCCAGGTTGACCACAAAAGCTACTGATTCTAAGCACCTAGAAGCTTAAGGCGATACTGGAAAACAGGCAGTCTGAATTGCTATTTGCAAGATGGGTGTCTAAATCCCCACTTGCGAAGGATTTGATGGGGTCTAGTTCAGCACCAAAGCTAGTAAGTGATGGGATTTGCCTTTTCAGAAATGCAAGAGAAAACAAAGAATGCTTACTTTAACAAAGCTCATTCGAATAGTACACATCTTGGTCAGCTCATACACCACTTCAAAACCATGATTGACTGACTGGGCAAGCAGCTGGGCGAAGAGCTGGTTGTTGAAGATCTTGAGGCTGCAGCCACTGGGGATCTTGCAGACAGTGGCTGGGTGGAAACCATGCTGATAGTTACAGTTGCGGCTTTGCACAAAAATACTGCTGTCACTGACACATTCAGCATAAACTTCCCCACCGACATAGTAAAGATGAACACCTTGAAAAAGGAAAAAAAACACTTGTATTATTTCTCCATTGTTCACTACACACTTTATACTAGTAATTTTTTAATTGTTTTACTGGTGTGGGCATACAAGCCCAGGACCATTCCAAGCACTCATTCCCTATACATTGACTTCTAAAAATAGTATCTGTGTCCCTATCCATATATCTGTCCAATGGACCCACCAATTTTAAGAGGAAATTGTCATAAATGCTATTTGGAGGTACTGGTCTAGCAGAAAAAAGTCTGGGCACATGATGTTCTGCCTTGTTTCTCAGTGAAGGTTGGTTTACTTCTTTAACCCACCAGCATAGTACTTCATGATGCACACACGCACATACACACACACATAAACGTCAAACATATGTCAACCATGTACAAAGCATGGATCAAAACTGTCAAAGAACTGACAAATCTGTTATGCATTACACATTTAAATCTATTTTCACTGGTGAGCACATGCACGCTGACCAAGACCCACTTCATTGCACGCTAATTTTTTACTACAGGATCCTGTCTCATGCAGTTCAAACACAGCATGGTGTGTACTTAAAATAGCTTTTCTGTATTTTGTTTTATACATCACATCAGAACCATGTATTTGCATTTACGTGATGTGACTTACTCATCAGATCCTGTTCAAAGTGACCTTTAGCAAGAAAATGACTAGTTTCCTTCTGGACTTTTCAGTGCCTGAGTGACTTACCAACACTAACTCTTAAATTTTTACCATGCCTTGGGGAAATGAAGATGGAAGCATTTCTATCCATTCAAAGAGTATGGTCCCCCCAGGATGTGTCTGCTTGCATTAAAAATACACCTAAATTGGTGAGAGAATTCATCTTAGCCCAACTCAGCAACCTTAAAGCTAGGGACCTTGTGTAAGCTAATTGTGTAGATGCCTTCTCTAGTTGATAGATGATGAGACCAGATGATTCACTCCATCTGCTACAGAGTGCAGGCTCACAGACAGCTCAAACTGCTGGAATTCGGTGCAGGTGCTGAAAAGGCTCTCGTGTTCCCTGCCCCTGCTGCCTCGCACCACACCTGCTTTCATGCTGGCAGCAATGGCTGGGGACTGGGCAGCCATAGAGTGGGGAAGTGAACCAGCTAATAAAATGGAAAAACAAGCAAAACAAAAGAAAAGATTTATTTGCAGTGAGATCTTCATCAGTGGAAGGGTGGCAATGGGGACCCAGACTGCTTAAACGTGAGCATGAAACCACACCCTGAAGGGGGGCGAGTCATCCTGTGAAGTTGCTTAGGCATTCACCCTTCCCATGGCTAGATTAGGTGAAATGAACCCCTCCCACGGCCAAGAGAGGTGGGAGAACTCAGTTCTTTGTTCTCATAAAAACCACCACTAAATAAAAATAAAATCCTCCTCTCTGTTCCCAGGTATGGCATTCAAACCCTTACATACAAATGCACACGTTCACAGAGTCTCAGTGGACTGCCCGGAAAGCTAGTGATAACTATGCTTTAATAATTCTGTTGTAATTAGTTTTATTCCTGCTGTCTTTCATACAAAAAAGACTGGTTACATATTCCCAGCCTGTTGATCATTCTGTGGTCATGACAGCAAGGGGCAGCACCACATCCTTAGGACAAAACCAGCCTCTAAACAGAAGTGGGAAAGTCTTGGGGAAAAGCAGGTTGAGTGGGAAAAGAATCTGGGAAAAAATGAGCTCTCCCATAGACTTCCAGAGTGACTCAGACAGGAACATTGAAGTCTGTCTTCAAGCCATCACTTGACTTTTACTTCTATGCACAAACGAGCTCTCAAATTAGATGTGAGTGGCAGGGAGTGTGCCTCAGAGCACAGGCCAGTATTGCACTGGGAACACGGGTGAGATGACAGCTCCATTAGACCAGTCGTCAGCTCCTGTCCAACAGCACCGGACCTCATGGGGTTCTGCAGGTTGTGACTGCTCTTACTTGACCTGTGACTCCTTTCCCTTCTCTGGAAGATGGATAAAAGGGAATGGACTGAAAACACAAAGGTCCTGGCTGACCTTGCTGGAGTCCATACAACTTTCTGAAACAAACAGAGTGAGAACACAGGGTAGGGAGAGAAGAACAAGGACGTAAACGTTCACCACATCTCAAATCTTCAGGTGTGGCTACTTATTTAGGGTGACCACACATCTGGGTGCTAAGGTGAAAAGCTTTAAAGTCTCAATTTTAGTATATTGAGTAACCCAACTTCTGAATAAAATTAATGCTTTCAAAGGCATTGCCCAAACTGTGTCCCACAGTAACAAAAACCACCATAGTCACTTCTGAAAGCAGAGGCTACAATTTGCTTTTTCCTTGTGGACTTTTTAAAAGCAATAAATACATCAGTAATGAAATGTCAGTGTATATTTCCATTCTTCTGGTATTCATTTGCAGAGACAAGCACCCTCAAGGAAGCCAAGCAGCTGAATACATATTTGCAGAAGACCAAATCAAGGGTCCATATGCTTTAGTGGGATTTCATTACTCTCTGCAGAAACTGGAAATTTGGCAGTCTCCAAGCATCCACATCTTTTTGACACTCTGCTCAGAAATCCCCTTTTTGTCCTTGAAGTCTGACTGCTGAAACAGGTCCAATTGCTAGTAGATGTTGCATTGTGTTCTGGATTGTTTTTAGCTTTGATGTGGTATTTCCAGGAAACCATTTCACGCTGATACACTAGATGACAATTCAATCACATATCCTTATCCTACTGAGCTAATCTTGTTTACTCACTCTTTTTTCTCCCCTGTTAACATGTGACAATTGTATCCATTTCAGTAGCTTTCATCTGTCCAGAATGCCTTTGAACTACACACTTTCGGAGCTGCTCTGTGCTCTTCTGCAGGCCTGTACTGGTGCCACTTCTATTCCACTTGAACGTGTTTTTTTAAGATTTGCATAAACAAGGAAGAGCAGTAAAATTAAGGATCTCTGATATACTAAGCTCCTCTCTGGGCAACCTGCTCCCTTCCCTTGGGCAGAGTCCTAGTGTAGAACTTTAAAGGACTTTAAATCAATGAAGACAGATCTTCAGATTTGAATGGATGAGGACCATTAGCATTTACCTCATTTTCTTCCTGTTCTGTCTCTTCCTCTTTTTGGGCAGAAAGTCACAGAATGCAACATCCTCACAGCTTTGACTGGGATCTTTTGTCATTCTTCTTTTAGGGCTGGGCTTTGCTTTGATCTACAGCCCTCTGACAGCTTATGCTGATAGAGAAGCTTTGCCTTATTTTCTGAGTAAGTTGGAACTAGAGGTACGACTCATTTCCACCCCTCACAACAAACTATCGTGACAGACACTTGTAGCATCACACTGGCTTCATACAGTACCTCCGCAACACAACTGCTTTCCCTTCTGGAAAAAAGTGCAAGACTTAAGTACACCATCTCTATGATTCTGTGATCTCCTGTGCTTGCCTTCAGGTTCACTGTTGTTTGTAAAAACTATGTCACATTTGTCTCAGAGCTTCCTCATACTCAGTCATTCAACACTAGACTATCAAGAGCCAATTAAAATACTGCTCTAGGCCTGGGAAATGAGGTGAGGTTGACAAGATAATAGGAGTGGAACAATTAGAGTTAATTAGCCCAGTGGGAAATCCATTCCCAGGCAGCTACTGGTGAGAGGCTGGCTTGGCAAGATAATGAGTCTAGACTGGATATACCAGAACAGGCAAAGCTTCATCTGCACAGAGAAGTGGCCGGTTCAGGGCTTCTGACTCACTGCCACAAACAACAGTAAGTTCTGGGAGAATATCATGCCCTACACAGCCCTAGTGAGCTGGGATGGAGCGTGTGCGGCCACCCATGTCTTGGTGTGGTCTCCTCGTACTTGTCACCAGAAGCACGTGCTCCTGCATGTACAGGGTATATGTACACCAGAAGTGGAGCATACAAGGAGAACTGCTGGAGGGACAATCCAAGACAGTTTTACTGGTGAGAAGTTGACAAGGCAGGGAATCAGACTGGGAGGGAGGGAAAAGCTACAAAGGCAACTCTGGTAGAGTTCTTCAGCTAAATAACTCAACTACTAAGTGTTTCATCCATCTCCCTTTGTTATTTGGTGGTAGGAGAACCAGCCCTGAGGCACCAGCAATTATCCTTTTAGTGGCATTTCAATGGCAATATTCCCAGCTGCCAGAAGCTCTAATAAATAAAATGAAAATACATACTGCTAAATTAGAACACACAACTATAAACAACATTTTTCTCTTCACTGGCCAAGTAAATAGCTTTTGAGAGGAGCTACTCTGCTGATTGTTATCCAGTCAGAAAAGAATCAGCTGCTTTTCTTCTATTTCAGAAGTAATCTCAGAGTTTTGGTTTTCAGACAAGCACATCTCACAACTCAGCTAGGTTTGTTAATGCAATGCATGGTTCTTTCAAGCTCTGAATATTCTTGAGGAGAAAGGATTTCCTCTTACCTTTTCCTATGTGTCTCCGTGTGTTTTCTATAGTAGAGTTGCGGTTTACATTTGAGAGCAGTCCCAGGCAGAACCTGTTTTTGTTATTTGAGGGATCCGTAAATCCATCTATAAGGATACTTCGAGAGGAAGCCTGGAAAGTTTCCCCTACACGGTTGTTGAGTTCATAGTAGGCAACTGAGCACCAGTGTTGGGGTTCCTCATAGCAAACAGGCCGAAAGTCTGTAGGAAATAAAATTAATCAGATGCTCAGGTCTCAGTAATATTTTTTAAACAGTCATTCTCCGTTTTCTTTCCTCTCTCCCTCACAATCCCACCCCACCCGGCTCTTCATCTAAACAGTCACATATGTCATGCTTTATCTTAACAGCAGCTTCTGTTCCTTCTTAATTTTATGACTGAAGCCCCAGACATGCAAAGGGCTGGTACACCAGCTTAACTCTAAGCCTCTGAGGAGTCCCACTTGTTCTTAAAAGTGATAACTCCCTGCATTAAATTAAGCACATGCTGACATTCCTTGCTGAACTGGGGCCCAATCTCTGCACTGAAAATAGCAAGGGATACATCTGCTCTGCACACCAGCAGGAGCTAGGGATGACAGACGGGCTCAAAGACAGTCAAAACTGAGCCAAGACTTCAGCCTAATACCAAACTCTGAAGTTCAAAAGTAATCAATCACTCCCCCCAATTTTTTGCATGCTTTGGGGCTTTCTGCTTCCATGTGGGACTGTAAGCAGAAATGTCAGCAAGGTCATTTCTTTTGGATCTACCCCTGCCCAGGTTTTCTAACTCAGAGACAGAGAAAGACTCAAAAATGTAACAGAATCTCTGAGTCTGGTTTGTCCTAGAGGAATTAGTGGGAAACCTTATCCTGCCTGCCCACCACAGGCATGTGAGACCTCCTGCCCCCAGAGCACCTCTGTGTGTAACCTCTAATAAACTGCCAACTAATATTCACTAGGGCAGTGACCACAGATGGTAAACTATGGTAAAGAGATTAAAACATGCCAACAATTTATTTAAAAGTATTGGTTATTATTTAGTTATTATCTAGTTATTATCTGGCCATTCTGTGTACCCATCTGTAATTAGCACTATCACTCTCATCTTCCTTCTGCTCCAGTTCTGTGATACACACGTGTTCCTCACTGTTTCAGAAGGCTGGCATTATTTTTTTAATGTGCATGTGTGGACTACAATATGCTGGACTAAAAGAGCAATGATGATTTTTCCTTTGCAGCAGCAGGAAGCCAAAGGAAAACCCAGCAGAGGAACTCCATTTCCCCTTGCTGCTCTGCAGCAATGGGCTTTGAATGGTGGAGGCATCACCTACCACTACCAGTCTGGAGGTAGCAGAGACCATCCCAGAGCCGCCTTCTCTGACCTCCCATGCCCTCTCCCACTAAAGCATTCTTATATGAGGACAAAAAGTTTGGCCTTCGGTAAAAATCTCTTTGTACTTCACTAGAACATGTCCTCTTCTAGCCAGCCAGTAATGTAACATTAATACAAAGATGGCAGTAAAAAAGGTCCCAACCACAAGGCTTTAAAGTACTTGAAACCCAGAACCTGAAGGTGATAAAGAAATCAGTTCTGATATTGGTAGTGCTCTTGTGTGTTATATTGCCTCACCATCCTTGATTTGATAACTTTGTCTTTACAACGTAGATAACAGTGTTTGCTTTCATTAACAGCTTTCTAACTGTAATAGTCCATGGATGCAAATAAGGTCTAAACTCTGTAACTTCAAACATAATTCACTGAATTCTTAAATCAACCTATTCTGCTAGCTAATGGATGGGTCTAGTACACAGCCTTACTGCAAAACTGTCTGAAACCTATTATTACAGATCACTGAAGAGTTCAAATAACAATTTTTTTGCTTAACAGGTTTTCTTTGAAGAATAGTACAAATGGTTATTTACTTTCAGCTTCTCCATCGGCAGATTTACCTCCATTGGGCAAAGACAGCACTAGTTGACTTTCAGCTAATGCATCCATTGACCGCCCATTGTGGGTTCCTGGAGGTTCTCTTGCATGGTAAGGCGGCGGTGGAGTTTCCACTATTAGAAAGAAGGAAAGAAAGAAAGAAAAGAAAAGACAAGACACCTAAATCAATACGTTGGTAAATTCTCCCCAGCTTTTCCTGGTGAATACTTAACATTTCTTCAGCATGTTGTTTAGCTAGAGACGGGCTGGAAACAGAACACAAATCTGAACCTTACCTCCTTTCAGTCTCCAGATTAAGACCATTACATGTTCATAGAGGACAGGAAGGAAGGGCTGTCATGTTGGACATGCTGCACTTGAGAGAGAGGGACAGTCACAACAGCGCCTCGGGCCTAGACCGGTGTCCAGTCCAGCTCTCTGTTAACACCAGCTGTTACCCAAGAAAGTAACACAGTCTGATCCTTCAGTTCCCGACTTCTCTCACAAATTTAAAACTTGAAGAAGATGATTTAAGAGCAGAAGCTAACTTTAACTGATCCTCTGGGAGAAAGCTCTCTTTCTTCACAGGCTACAAAAAAGCCCATGGAAACCCTTTACGCTCTAAAATCAGACTTGGCAGAACTCCCTTCAGATTTGTCCTTTTTACCTCTGTCCTACAAGGGAAGGCTGTCCCTCTTCTGGTTTGGTCAGTCTCCCATCAAAGAGCAATGGATGGGATGAAAAAACCTGGAGAAAACGTATCAACTCACAACCTGTCCAGCTCCTGATTTGTTTCATTTATGGCATAGTAAGCTAGAAAACAGAAGGTGACTCTACAGTGGGGATTCTCAAGAAAGACAGGAGGCTTTAGAAACCCAAAGAAAAAAAGCAACTTCATTTTTGTGTTAGAAAATGTTGACATTCACTGCATAAGCACTAAAAGCATGTAGGTTTATTCATTTGAACAGAAACTCAGTGGGCTTATGTGTAAATTATAGCCATATACAAGCTTGCAGGACTAAGGATCTCTTTAAGAAGATCAGAGTTTAACTTGGTTACAGGTTGAAATTTCCTCTTGTGTCTGGGGTCTGTTGGCTGCCCCTCAAAACAGAGCAACTTCACCCAGAGTGGATAAATGTGGACTATCTCATAAGACAACCATTGAATCTTCCAAGTTAAGTACTGCACAAGAATATTACTCTATTTAAGCATTGTTCAGGATTTAGGAATTTCATACGCTATATGATATTTCTAACATACAGATGGCATAACCCTCCCACAGAAAATGCAACAAGTAGAATAGTAAAACAAAATCAAGGAAGAACAGAAGAGAATACAGGTTGCAGAAAGGAATATAATGCGGTTATACAGGTATTTTTGATGTCTACACCAAAGCTAGTCACCATGAGCTCTCCTTCTACCCACTAAAGAAAATCGGGCACCTGCAGACATGGTGCATCGCAGCTACTTTAGACATATACCTTCAGATGCAATGGATCTTGTTCTAGGAGTGCCTGTTTCTCTCCACTGATTACAGAGAGATTATAGACAATTGCATGAGATGTAGAAATTTGCATTGTTGACACCTATATTTGGTCACACCAATCCCACTCAAGGTTCTTGATGTAACTCCAGTTTGCTTTAGATAGTCTTCCATCCCTGATTGTTACACAGGCAAATTATGCTTATCAGCATGCTGTGTACTGTGACATACTGAAGCTCAGGTTGAGCCACTTCCATTTTTAAGTAGCTTTGCAAGGTCCCAAGTTCAGTTAAATGCACGAGTCAGAGTCATTAAATAGTTGGAATGGGCCTGATTTACCTGTCAGGACCAGCTCCACTGAATCCAGCTTGGTTACACAGAGGTGAAAGAAAAAGATGTGAGAAGACAAACAAGTCCTACTAGTTGCTGAAATTTTTCCATGTTGCTAAATATGATTTAATCTGAAGTATAGATCTAGAGAAGAAATGAATGAAGGTCCATTCAATGAATGGAGAGGGAAGGAAAAACATCACACTCTGTTGAAAATGTCCATCTTAAAAGGAAGTTCAAATACTACAAATACTTTGTAAAAATAAATATCTTTCTTGCACTTAAAATAGGCATATCATTAAGGACAAAACTTTAAATGCTTTGTAGGTGAGACATTAAAACTTAAGCCACCTGAATTCATCTTTGTGAAAAATTTGTTATCATTGAAGCTATTTGAGAGTTACAACAAAATGCAGAAGTGAATCTGAACCATGTTTTGGTATTAAAGCTAGCTGTCAGCTGTGATGCATGACACCTTCTTGGCATATTTAACAGCCAAAGCATAGTAAAATTCTCAGGCAATTAGAGCAGTACTAAGTAAGGAGCTCACAACGCAAACAATCTGGCTGACAATAACCCTGCCAACCTCAGAACTGTGGAGCTTATGAAACATGTTCCAAAGTCATAGGAATTTGCCTGTTGGCTTCACCAAGTGTTGGGCCAGGTTGTCAACCACCTTAAAAATTAAATTTAAATTAATTTAAATTAAAAATTAAAAAATATTTCTGTGTACCAATTTCCCCATTTATCCGTTCTCTCTCTTGATGGAGTTTCTAAAGGTCCCTACCCGGACCATCTCTATTAGAAGTGCCTAATTTAGGTATTGCAAGTGCTCTTTTTCGTGGATTGTATCAGAAGCTTGGATGGGCAGCTTTAGGCAGAAGGTGGCCTGGTACACTTGCTCCTCTCCTTAATTTTCCCCTTACAGCAATCATGAAATCTGATACAGGTACTTCTAAGAGTAGGATGACTACAATTCTTAGTCCACTGAGCATCTGTCAGAATAACTGGGAGACAATACCAAGAGGCAGTCACAAGAAGTCACGTTCCAAATCCATCCTGTCCAACATTTCAATCTGTAGCTACAGCCTGAGGGGAGCACACAGAATTGGCACGTGACCCCTGCCCCTGGCCAGAACCTCGACTGCCTCGGTCAGGATGTCTGAAAGCTCGTTCTTACCTGTGAGCTGATACGGACTTCCTGGTCCAGAAGAGCTTCCTGGTGAGTTGGGGTAGCTGATGCTGTTAGGCGACTGGGAGAACATGTGGCTGGGTGATGATGGAAAAGGGGTGCATGGAGGATGCTGGAAAGAATCAGGATAGGTGGCATTGTGCGGCATCAGCGGCTCGCTGTGCAGAGAAGTGTTTCGAAACTTGGCAAGGAGGCTGAGGTGAGGGTTAAACTCGCTGTGTCTTGGAACGAGTACTGGAGGTAGGACTGAAAATAAAAACAAGAACAGAAAAAATCTGGTTAAAACTGCACTCTTGAAAGTATATCTCTGTGTAAGTTAAAAAGAGGCATATTCCCTGCTGCCCAAATATTGCTGTCTATATACAAGACATTGAAGGGCAACAAACTTGTCCAAAAACAAGAATCAGAAGCTGATTCTTGGACCCTTTTTTTGCCCAGATTTGCAGCCAGCTGCAGCAATTCCATATGCAAAATACGGACTCATTCCTGACTTGAGCAAGAAACCATAAAATTCACAAGTACGGCGTGTGCACACTTCCCTCTTACAGCAATGCAAGTTCTCTCCAAATTACCTGTCCTTTCCTTCCTGAAAGACTGAGTGTCAGTAGTTAGTTAAATACTATCACCAGGATTTGCCAAAAACACAGCCAAGTTTAATAACAATTAATAGCGTTCCACAATTCACTGCATATTTTACTACCAGCATTTTACAGATGGGCAAAAGGAAGCACAGACAAGAAGCTAGACACCAGATTTAAAAGGTTTTCAGGTACTTGAAAAGGCTGCCAGCCAGACAGTGGGATCTTTAAAAGGAAATGTAAATGGCAATTCAAATATTGCAGCAATATTAATTTAGCTCTTGCAATACAGTTAGAAAAGATCTAGCATGAGGAGGCAAATGTCAATGGTTGGTAGTTAAGACATGAAAAACGCTGGTCAGAAAACTGAAATCCAAATTAATCCATGTAAAAAATGGTCTAATAGAAGACATTGCCTCTCTTCACAAACTCTCTTCAGTTACATCTCATACTGTTGGTGCTGTAGCAGCATTGCTGCATTGAGAAACCTGAAGTTGACCCAAATTATTGTGCATTCTGACATATCAGGAGTAAGAGCAGAACTGGCATCACACCACTTCAGAAAACCCAACTAGTGAGTCACCTATGAAGATGCAGCCCCTAGGCTGGAATAGAAGGCAGTTTGCTAAATAGTTCTGCATATGGGAGTTCAACTTGAGGTTTTAACTGGGTCCCCCATAGTCCTTGTGGGGGGAGCAGCACCTACAGTGGGTGACTCACGTACCCCAAGATTTCTCTATTATTCACTAGCTCATGTAGTGTCTAATTGTCTTAGTTAAGGCCTTAAACACAAGTAGGGGGGAATGAATCCCCAGTTGCTGTCATGCAGATCTAGAAGCCACCAGAGAAGATAAGAGGGCAATTCGTGTATATGTGACAAGGATGAATTGTCCAGGAACAGTTCAGCAGGCTTGTATTGATTGACCCAGTGTCCAGAGTTCCTCTGGCCTAAAACCCAGCAGCGTGTAATCTTTCAGTCTATCCTTACTAGTTTACGGAAACAAATAGCAGTGTGCCCTCTTGGTTATAAATGCTGACAGGAATATATGGTTTGAACGTGTTTTAACATATTGTTTAGACCCAAAAAGCTCTGTCTATGTAAGGCCAATTCTTTTTAGGTAGGTGAGCTAACACCTTTTAATTACAGTGAACTCTCATTTATCCAGCATAATGAAAGAGTGGAATAATTGCTATAAAGCAAATAATATAGAGATAATGCAAAACATGTGCATGAGAAGAGGCTGTAGGAACGCGCTCATTGGAGTGCACCCTCAGTGCACTCAATTGCTCAGAGACCTGCGGCAGTCCAAGCTGGAGGGGGAGGACCAGTGTCTGGTACCAATGGCAGGCTTACAGCTTCTTGACCAGTGGCAGGCTTACAGCTTCTTGCTTGATGCAGCACTATGCTGCACCCAGAGCAGGGTAAACCACACTCCTGCCCACCCACTGCCATATACCATTTGGGAATTTGCCAGTCACCCATGAACTGAAGAACTCAGCCCTAAAAACATACAAAAGACTGGGCTGATGACAGGGGGTTCACTGCAGAAGTTATCTTCTTGCTTGCCCAGAAAGACAGGCACTGAGGTACCTGTTAAGAGACTATACATAGACCCTTCTCTGGCCCAACACATTTCTAGTTAGCTTCTGACCAGCACAAGGATGGTGCTCTGGAGACTACCTTTTTTCTTTCTGCCTCTGATATGACCCTGTCTGCGGGTTGAAGGTTTTGCTGCCACCCTCTTAAGTCCTTTAGTAGAGATATTTCTGCTTCTTAACTGCTTCTTTAGTTTTTTGGGTTTCATGGACTCCCCAGGTAGGACTCATACAGGCAATCATAGAATCACAGAATCATAGAATCACAGGGTTGGAAGGGACCTCTGGGGATCATCTAGTCCAACCCCCCTGCCAGAGCAGGGTAACCTAGAGCAGGTTGCACAAGAATGCGTCCAGGTGGGTTTTGAATGTCTCCAGAGATGGAGGTATTCACATCTGAGATGCACTGCCCAGTCCCCCATGGGTTTCTTCATAGCCAGTGGAGAGAAACAGACTCTTTTAGCGCTCAGTTCATCTGCTCTGTGTTGGGACAAGGCCAGTACCACCACTGCAGATGTGGTTTTGGTGAGCTGGATCCCTCCCATCCCATGCCCCTGTGGGCAGCTCCAGCCTGTGAGCTGCTGCTGCTTCTGGGGTTTTCCTCTGATGCTCCATGAAGCTGGTATGATGCTTGCCAGGTCTGCTGCTGCTCAGCCAGCTCTGACCAGCAGCCCTAGAAAACAGGGAACTGGTGATCCCTTTGCACCCATCAGAGGTGCTGAGCAAGGGACAGCTGTGCCACAGCAATGGGAGGTGGGCACCTTGCTGCGGGTACCACTGCTAAGGAAGCGGCTTTCTTCAGCCCGGTGAGAACTCAACACAACTCCTTCTCTAAATGAAAGCTGAGAATCTGGATGTGTGAACAGCACTTGCCAGGAAAAGCCTTTGACTCGCCCTGAGTGAGTCAGCAAGAGGAATTTTCAAGCCTTGAACTCCTTCCCAGCTCTGACCAGGGTACTTTTAATTTCTGCTCTGCTGCAGTTTTTGCCACCTCACTCAATCTTTCCACTGACTGCTCTGTGGCTGCCTAGAGGGCTAAAGCCTCTGTGGTGGTGAGGAATCCAGAGATTTGCTTGTTTGTGGCTAAACATTCCCCCGAGGGCCTTGTTCTCCTTGCTCTTTTGGTAACAGATGTCACTCTCCAGGGCACAACAACTCTGAAGGAAGTGTGACCAGAGGCATGAAACTGAGTGACTGAGGGCATTGGGACCTTTCTGTCCCCATAATCTACCTCTGTTGTCTCCACTCAGTGGAGTCCTTATCTTCTACCTGCTGTTCTCCACAGAGAGCCAGGGGTAGATCCTTTCTTCTACACATGCCCAAGTGTTGATCTTTGTTCAACTAAAGACAAATATGGTCATGTCTGAAGTCCTGCCACTGCCTCTTCTGCAGTAGGCTTTTTCCTGTTCCCTTTAACTGCAACAGTTCTTGCTGGAAACCTGGTTGTGACCAGACCCTGTAACTTCAGGTGCTAGCAAGCAAACTATCAGCCTCACAGTTTAATTCCAGGTACAACATCCACCCTGTGATTTCTCACACATCAGCCCATCTTTGCAGAGTTTACTACCTTTGGAGACCTACCCTCCAGTGAGATCCATCTGTTCCCTACGCCCATGACCACAAATACCAAACACAGGCCCAACAGTGAGATCATCGGTTGGTCTTCCAACTGGGAGGCTATCACATCTTAGTCCCACTCGGGCTTGATGAAAGCAATCAGTCTAAGTCAAAAGTTCATTTAGGCTCCTGCTCTCTACATGGTGCATGCTAGAATTTACACTATCTACACATGAATGATCTTTTATAGAAAGCATATGGTAAATGTTTAGGCAGCTATTATATTTTTCTGAAACTGCAGCTTCTCCTGACAACAAACCATTCAGACATTTGACCAGCTCTTCCAGGCAAAACAACAAAGGGGGAAGCAGAACCTAATCACCATACCTATCTCCTTTAGCCTAGGTGGCCTAACCCCTCTCTGCAGTGGGATGTTGCACAAATAAAGGAAATATATGCTGCTTTTTTAATAAATGGCACCTGTTGCTCAGCAGACCTGAGAAGAATTCTGCTGGGGACACTGGTAGCAACAATAAAAGCTATGCATAATCTGTGCAGTATTGGTCAGCATAGACTAGGATGCGGCTGGGCAGCCTGAGGACACAGCAGAGGCAATGAAACCCCTGAATCTCAGACCAGAGCAGAAAGCTGCTCTCTAGTAATAAAGGTCTAGGGATCTGCCAGGCCATTAAAGAAAGGGTGAGGCCTTCCCGTCTTTGATATAAATCATTCATTCTGAATAAAAATGAAAGAATCTGGTCACAGAGTGGTTGACTCAGCAAGACAGACTGCAGTGGTGGAAAGTGAGCCCCAAAAGGACGAACATTTATATGAAAATAATACTGGCTTGTGGATTTTAAAGAAATGTGCTGCTGACTAATTTCATGGGTGGATTCTTTAGCTCCAGAGGACAAGGCTCAGAGAATCTCACATAAGCCTAAAATCACCAACAGCCAATATGCAGAAGATGTCCTGTAGTGAAAAGAGGACTGTTGTTTAAACATCTGGCACTTAGATCAATCGCTCCCAGCCTTTTCAGTGGTGATCTCACTGCTACCACTTTCTCCTGAACCTCGTTTCTTCTCTCGCCTCACCACCACCTCCTTGAAGCACTGCTTTCTAACTGCCTCTGGTCTGAAGCTGCATTACTGCCACTTGCAGGGGTGTAAGCTACCTCTCCTGCCGCTGCCCCAGCACACCTGAGCAGACTGCACTCCTTGCTGCCCCGTATCTTTAGCAGAGAGGTGACCCACTTGTGAGCTTCAGCTTCTAAGTTGTCCCCCTAAAAAGAGCAGTAGACGTGAATACGACAGCTCACGAACAAGTCGTAGACCCTGTGGAGAACTGGCACAGCACAGCTTGCACCCTCGCAGCTGCGCTCTCTTTCACCTCCAAAACAAGGAGGTCACGTCCCAAGTGCCCAAAGTCCCTCCTGTGGGCTAAGCCCTGCACCCTGAGAACTGCTAGTCCATGCGAGTCTGCACGGTTCAAAGCTGCACCCAGGAACACACTGCCAATTCAGCAATACTCAGACCTGCACCTTGGCCCCGTCTCATTTACTAGTAGAGATGCAGCCAGTCTGGTGCACAGACAAACAGGAGAGACGTTCACAGCTGAAAACTTCTGAGTTTCAGGGCCAGAACAATATGCTTTGGCAGCCATTTAGCAGCTGCTGGCTTATCCCAGTACTAGCGTTTGTTAGCTGGCACTGAACAGATCAGAAGACTGGGGTTGAAAACAGCACTGTGCAGTGCTGTCAGCTACCACACTGAGGAGACTCCATTAACTACACTGGAGTTACACCAGAAGAAATGAGAAGACACTAAAGACTGCAGCCTTCAAAGAGAAAGATACACAAAGTGGGATATTTTATGAGCATCTTTTCTTGGATTCTTGAAGAGTTTATTTTAGCAAGGCAGGAGATCAGCTCTTTCCACTGAAAACTGTTGACAACACGCACCACTCGCTGCAGCTGTAAAATTTTAGTTGTGACAATGTTTACAGCAGTTCAGATACAACTTCAAGATGACAGCTCCGCTGCAGTGGAAGGACTGTCAGAAAAGGGAGCAGCCCCTGTTGTTTTTAACAAACGTCTTTCCCTTATTTCATCTGTGTGAAAAGAAACATCCCACAGTTCACTTATCTGATCCCAATGTCACCTCAGAGTAAAGTTCATGCCAGACAAAGAGTAATCACAGAATAATAAGTATACACTTACCAACCGTATCCATTAGTAAATTAAATTACTGTGATTTTTGGCAGCAAGGGAGAGCTAGGTTAGACATGAGAAATCATTTTGAACTGTAAGGATAGCAAAGCAAGAGATTCATTTGCCTGGGGAGGCTGTAGAGCCTCTATCACATGGGATTTTTAGAGCTCATTAGAAAAACATCTGTCAGGAATGTACCTGGTAATTTGTTTTGTTTTGGGAGTAGGGGCAGAGGAGAACAGGATGACTGCTCAAGATCTCTGCCAGCCCTGCTTTCTAAGATCCTCATAGAAGTCAACACTGAACACTGTAATTTTTTAACAGCTGTTTCACTGACGCAAAGCTTCAGTGACCCTTCAGTGAGGTCATGAGTTTTCAGTGCTGACCAAGTCCAGTCTAAGGATCATCAGTGGAAAAATTCAAAGTCTTATGGGATCTTGGGTGATTTATTTCCCACAAACTATCCATTCAGGTAAGTAAATCTCACGGAAGGCAGGCCACGAGGCATTTTTGGAAGAATCAACTGACCTGGTTTCATATCCACAGCAAAATAAGCCATCTTAACTGCAACTGTAATCTTTAAACAAAGAGACAGAGATACACTTTTCCTGTGGATTAATGAGACAACTGTTGGTTTTCAGACAATGCGGCATAAATCTAGACAGGGTGGTAAGTCTAGGACAGTGCCTAGAGGTCATGCCAATGGCCACCAGTTTGCAGAAGGAGGGTTCAGAGAGCAGCCAGCACCCACGTCCGCGGAGAGGGAGCGCGTTTTCAGCACCCTGGACAAGATCCGGGCACTCTCGGGGGTTGATGGGACGTGGACCCCACGGACCCCATGGACCCCACAGAGCAAGTCGCTCCTTACTCCCACCTGACTGACCTGTAGCACCACCAGGCAGGGAAAGACCCAGGGCCCTTCCATCAAACGGAGCCTGCCTTTTCAGATTTCAGAGCAGAACTCAGTAGTATGCACCAAGACGAGACCTGCCAGTGCAAGAGCTAATAGGGAGATGTGAATCATTTGCAGATGATATAATTACCTGGGGTTTCCACCCGCCGGTAATGGTAGGGGTTAATGCACACTTCTTTCTGTTTTGAGCCAAATGGGAACTCACAACATTCCAGTGGTTTCAACTCATGGTGAGACTGTAAATCAGGCCAGCGCCACACTCTGCAGTATATGACGTGGGGAAGCCCCTTGCGGTGAGACACCTGCAGCCGCCCATCCAAGGAACGTGGGATCGTGACACATTTACTGGGCTGACCCGGGCAGCTCAGAGCCCTTTCCAGTTCTTCCATGGCACCTTTTTTCTTCTTTAACTTCTTCACCAAGGAATCAACAGCTTTTTCTGCCCACTTTTCCTCTTCATCTCCTTGTTTCCAGCCCAGCAGCCTTTTCACTGCAGGGCTGGTAAAGGAGAACAAGGAACTGATAGGGGTGCTGGAGTGCATAAGAAGCAGAGATTACAGACGAGTGTCAATGGAAGCACAAATCGCTCTCCTGCCTTGCAAGGCTTGCACGGAGTTTCCACAATATTGAGATGGACACTTCCTTCAAGGAAAGGTTCTTCCACACATACGTTTTTGTAGTCTTAGGCACTGGTTACAAATAGTCCAATGGGGTGGGTCTCAGAACTTTCCAAACATCAAGAAACTGCTGATGAAGCCTGCAATAACAACACAATACATCATTAGGCTTCACACACTCCTTTCATTGTTCCTTCAATAAAATCTTTTGAAAGAGAAATCATTCAAAATGTGTATTTAATTTTCAATGGTTTTCTGTTTGTTTTTTGCTGTTTACTTTGGGTCCAAGCCTCTCCTTCCCACTACCCTCCACACTCATTTTAGAGTTGGACCTTGGAAAGCATTAAGTGTCCAGTCACTTCAATTTATGTTTAGGTTTAATGCACTAGGCAAATTGTTGCAGGGTTGGGGTTCTATTTACCACAAAAGAAAATGTATCTTTTTTCTTTATGCTGGTAGCTGTAGGTTCAGCTCAAGCACCTTCTACAAAATTAAATCTGTAATATCAAATTTTACAGAAGTAATGAGTAGAATATTGTCGTGACTTCAACTCCCTCTCTGCCCTTCCAATCTCACTCAACTGTCAAGAGTTGTAAAATATTAACTGTAAAATTAATTTAAAATTCAAATACGCAAGATTTCATGTAGTGCGTTTGAAAGATCTATCACTATTCTCTACGCTTATTTACATTGTTTCATATGCAGGGGAAAACCTTGTTTGCCTAGCCAGTCTGTTTTGCTCTCTCCAACAATTCAAAGTTTTTTGGATGAAAATCACAGACTTTTGGACACAGTTTGTGCTGGATGGATCCTGAGTTATTTCTGCTAGGAGTTGCTACATCTGACAAAGTCCAACAGAAAGAGTTTAGTTGTTGCGAGTTTTTCTTTTTTTTTTTTTTTTTTAAATGTAGCTGGAGCCAGTCTAATTTTAGCTGAAAATGACATATTTCCACTGACTGGAACTCTGAGGAAATCGTCCTTGTATGTCAAGCTATTTACTGCTTTAAAAATACTTCATGGACCCCCTGTGCATACCAAGTCCAAAGGACTGAACTATACAGAGGGCACTTAAAACAGGAGACGAGGCCAGATTATAAATGGATGCCTCCAGAGAAGCGGCTTCTAAATGGATGCCTCCACAGAAGCAGCTCCATGACTGCTCTACTCCACCCTTGTGGGAGGACTTCGGTCCTTCTTGCTCCCCACCAGTAAAGGCCTGGACATAGTCCTCAGCACTACTTATATGCAGCCACTGAGGGGACAGAGAGATATTGCCCACTGTCGGGAGCAGCGGGGCTTCACAAACCATATTATTCTGCAGTTTCCTGAAATTGTAAGAGTTCAAAGGGCACCTGGGGACACTGAGTGCAGGCACAGGTACAACATATTGAGACTTGAGGCCAATCCCAAAGACTGGTTCCTCAGCATAGTCTCATATGCTTAGCACCACACAGCTCTGGAGCATGCTGCAGGGTAAGCACACATGGCCCAGGGCTTCAGAGCCTCTTAGACAACATGCAGTGTTTGCTGAGGACCAGTAACTGCCTAGAGCTGTTTTCCTCCTGGCTCTTCCGTTTTGTTCTCATGCCCATTCCTCTGCCCCACTGTGTTACCCTTTAAGACCCCCAGCACCTGAGAAATGCAGATCCATGTAAACATAAGGAGCTTTTTCCCTTCTTCCACAAGTGCAGCAATGATGAGGGCAGGGGCTCAAACTCCCCAAAAGCCTTTCACAGAGGCTAGGGAGATGGAAGCACTTGGCCTCACAGAGGAGAAAGCATAAAAGTAACTCTTTGGCATGTCGCAAGTCCCAGCAGAAGCTGCTATTGCCCCAGGAGATTCACGTTTCGAGTAACAGCGGACAGGAGGCTGCATGAAAATATGAACAGAGGGACTACAAAACTGGAAGGAAGAGCAGGCACACCTTACTTCAGGCACCCACCACAGCACTGAGCTCTGCCTTATGCAATTTCAACATTATTAATCTACGTGTATGTCCAGTTATCCCCAACTGCCAAGAGAGGCTCTTGACAGAGCACGGCAGAAATCCCCTCACTTGCGCCATTCAGCGATCCATTCCACGGAACAGTCCAAACTTGTCCCACACCGCAAAGAGAAACTTCAGATTCCAGATTTTTTCCCCGCTCTGTATTAGTAAAAATCCAATGACCTGGAGCATTTAACTGGATAGTTACTAATGCCTCTTAGTCAAAACCGAAGTCTGTTCCAAACACTTAGAGGGTACATGTGAGAACGAAATAAGTTCAGAATGATTTATCACAGGAAAAAACCCTCAAGCTGCTTGTAAAACATTATGTGGATAAAATGAAGGCAGGAGGTCTCCAGCCTTTGTGGGAGCAGGCTCAGCCTGCAGAGCCCAGCGCCAGCCCCATCTAGGCATCTTGTGCAGTGGAGGTGCCCGTCCCTCACTGCCCTGCTGAGAACCTGGGGAGGACCCACCACCGAGCTGCTGTCATGGCTTGGCAGTACCAAGCTCATCCTCAAGCAAGAAAATGAAACCATGCTGGGATCTCTGTGGATCAGCCCTGAAAGCAGCAGCAGGAAGCGAGAAGAGCCTGGGACGAAAGCCCACAGGAGCAGTAGTGGTGCAGCAGCCTCTGCTGCAGGCTGAGAGGGAAAATGGCTCACACTTCTTATCTGAGAGGGTCTCCCAGGCGTTAGTGTGTGTAAACAACTGCCCCTGATAAGTTAATGCAATGTTACAAACATCAGATATGAAAACATACAATGTTCACGTAAAAGTATTGTCCCAAGATTTTCTTTTCCATTTTGACCAAGGTTTTAAATAAACACATTAATCTCCTTCAGTCAAATTAAATAACTCAACAGTGACATCAGTTTGAGTCCGAGCACTATTGTTGCTAGTGGGAGAGTCGCCAAGACTATGTGTATAAAAGCAAAAGCCGTGCTTTGCAGGCCATGTGATGTAGTCTCAGATAAATACGTTGCACAATTTCCTACCCTGCTCCCCTCAGTTTCTTCTAAAATCTTTTTTCCCCCGAATTCAACTGACATACAACATACAAATGGTATTAAATAAACTAAACAGCTTTCAAATAATATTATTATCAGAACATCCTAGTTTAATGTTATTAAATTACATAATACTGCATAATTCAGCAGCCTAAGCCATGTGTTGCTAGGCTTACATACTCCATTATGAAATACCTAGGCAGACACTCTGCTCCAGGGCTGTAACGATAGAGATGTCAATTCACAATTTAATTTTAACAATCTTTCAGGACAGTATTTGCTTAAGCTGTATGCTTTTTCTAACAGGCAACTTGCCTACCCAACTGGAAACTTCCAGCATTGAAACATTTCAAAACCACGTTTGATGTATTTTCTGTGCCAATGATCCATCATGTTTCTCAACGCTCATCGCTTGTGAGTGGTGTAGGGGGAGGGAAGTGTTACAGCTTTGATCACAACCCCACTACACGTACCAAGCCCTGGGACGTACCATGATGGAAGTCCTGGTCTGGTCACCTCTATCTCCCTCAGTGACAATATGATGAACTATCGTCAGTATGAGTCAGGCATCATTCAGGGTACATCTCTAACACGATTCCCTCATCTGGGACTACAAGGAGGGCTTTGTCTATCTGTCAGGTAAGTGACTGGTCAAGACCAAACACAGCCAGTCCTCCATGCTGTAAATCTGTTCAGAAGACTGCTTGACAAAATCCCTTGGGAGGCTGCCCTGAAGGATATAGGAGCCCAGGAAGGCTGGACATACTTCAGGAGAGAAGTCTTAAAGGCACAGGAGGAGGCTGTCCCCGTGTGCCGAAAAACAAGTAGGCGGGGAAGGAGACTGGCCTGGCTAAATAGGGACCTTTGGCTGGACCTCAAGAACAAAAGGAGAGTCTATGACCTCTGGAAGAGGGGGCAGGTCTCTCATGAAGACTATAAGGATATAGCGAAGCTATGCAGGGAGAAAATTAGGAGAGCCAAAGCGCAGCTAGAGCTCAACCTAGCTACAGCTGTTAAGGATAACAAAAAATGTTTCTATAAGTTCATTAACAATGAAAGCAGGATTAGGGAAAATCTCCCTCCCTTATTGGATGCAGAGGGAAACATTGTCACAAAGGATGAGGAGAAGGCTGAGGTGCTCAATGCCTACTTTGCCTCAGTCTTTAGCAGTGGAACTAGCTGTTCCCTGGGCACCCAGCCTCATGAGCTAGGAGACAGGGAGGGGAAACTGAACGAGGTCATCACAATGAAAGAGGAAGTGATCGGTGACCTGCTACACCGCTTGGATGCGCACAAGTCTATGGGACAGGATGGGTTACATCCAAGAGCGCTGAAAGAGTTGGCAAATGTGCTCGCCAAGCCACTTTCCATTATCTACCTGAAGTCATGGCTAACTGGGGAGGTCACAATGGACTGGAGGGCAGCAAATGTAGCACCCATCTACAAAAAAGGCAGAAAGGAGGATCCAGGAAACTATAGGCCTGTCAGTCTGACCTCGGTAGCAGGGAAGGTCATGGAGCAGATCATCTTGAGTGCCATTACAAGTCATATAATGGACAAGCAGGGGATCAGGCCTAGTCAGCATGGGTTTATGAAAGGCAGGTCCTGCCTGATGAACCAGATCTCCTTCTATGACAAGATGACCCTATTATTGGATGAGGGAAAGGCTGGGGACATTGTCTACCTAGACTTTCGAAAAGCATTTGACACTGTCCCCCATAGAATTCTCACAGAAAAACTGGCGGCTCATGGCCTGGATGAGCATACGATCTGCTGGATCAAGCACTGGCTGGATGGGCGGTCCCAAAGAGTGGTGGTCAATGGAGTTAAATCCAGCTGGCGACCGGTCAAAAGTGGTGTCCCTCAGGGCTCGGTGTTGCGATCATTTCTGTTTGACATCTTTACTGATGACCTTGATAAGGACATAGAGTGTATCCTCAGCAAGTTTGCAGATGACACGAAGCTAGGCGGGAGTGTTGATCTGCATGAGGATAGGGAGGCTCTACAGAGAGACCTGGATAGATTGGACCAATGGGCCAATGCTAATGGAATGTGCTTCAACAAGGCCAAGTGCTGGGTCCTGCACTTGGGCCACAACAACCCCATGCATCGCTACAGGCTTGGGGAAGCGTGGCTGGAGAGCTGCCTGGCAGAAAAAGACCTGGGGGTTCTAACTGACAAGCGGCTGAACATGAGCCAGCAGTGTGCCCAGGTGGCCAAGAGGGCCAATGGCATCCTGGCTTGTATTAGAAATAGTGTGACCAGCAGAAGGAGGGAGGTGATTGTCCCCCTGTACTCAGCACTGCTGAGGCCACACCTTGAGTATTGTGTCCAGTTCTGGGCACCTCAATATGAGAGAGATATCGAGGTGCTGGAGCGAGTGCAGAGGAGGGCAACGAAGCTGGTGAAGGGCCTGGAGAATAAATCTTATGAGGAGCGATTGAAGGAGCTGGGACTGTTTAGTTTGAGGAAGAGGAGGCTGAGGGGAGACCTCATCGCTCTCTACAACTACTTGAAAGGACATTGTAGAGAGGTTGGTGCTGGTCTCTTCTCACAGGTAATTAGTGATAGAACAAGAGGGAATGGCTTTAAGATGCAACAGGGTAGGTTTAGGCTGGACATTAGGAAACAATTCTTCACAGAAAGAGTGGCCAGACACTGGAATAGGCTGCCCAGGGAGGTGGTGGAGTCACCATCCCTGAATGTGTTTAAGACTCATTTAGATGTGGTGTTAAGGGATATGGTGTAAGGGAGAACTTTGTAGAGTGGGGTTGATGGTTGGACTCAATGATCCCAAGGGTCTTTTCCAACCTAAATGATTCTACAATTCTATGATTCTATGATTCTTTATTCCATTGCTGAGTTTAGCCTAAGATCTGAAGCTTGCTTTAGGGGAGAGACAGAAGACATATGGCATGTGAGTTGGACCTACCCTTTTGTTTCTGTGGTCTGCAGGAGGGAAAGAAGGTGGGACTGGAAATGTTTCAGCCCAGTTCACTTGCTCCGCTCTCCCTAAACATAGGGTGCCTACCGTAGCTATGGCTACACTACTGCTGGGGAACATTTCTGAGCATGAGAACTTTGCATAAATTATTACCACAATATCTGGAATGGCTTTGGTCTGTGCCAGTAGCACTCTCCCAAATAATTCTCGTGTATGGTTAAGCAGTTAGCAGAGACCAGGGGTCATTCCTAATAAGAAATCTACATAGAGCCACCCTGTTTTGGAGGGTGTCTCGCTGTTGCATGGAAGCAAGCCTCTCCATCCCAGTTGGCCTCAAGGCTAAGAACAGTATCAGGAACATTTCACTTATTAGTATGGAAACAGCCCTTCAGTAGAATTTACTCGGCCACATAAACATGTCCCAACTGTTGACGTTCATATCTGACCTAGTGACCCTCAAGTCCCTAAATATGTACTTGATAAAAACATGCGTGTACGTGGCACGAACCATTCCACCCTGAACACCTAGAAAAAGATCAGCAAAACCAGGCACTGCATGCAGCTAATGCTGGGTGAGATGAGTCTCACAAGTCTGAATGACTGCCAGGCTAAGACCCAGCAACATGCACACGGAGTGAAGGGAACTGGGATACTTTCTCCTACTTCTAAGCCCATTTTTCACCCCCCAGTCTAGAAGTAGCTTGTAGGTCCTCAAGTTAGGAGGAGAAATATGTTCCTCCAAGAATTTCACTACAGTAACTTCCACTGTGCTACTAAAGAACCTGACACACCAAGAACAGAGAAAACAGATGAAACACCATCATCACAGGCTTTCTGACTCCTGATTTGAGCCAGTCCTGCTGAAGTCAGTAAGAGGGGTTCCAGAGCTCATGGAAATTAAGCTTGTCCTCCTCTGAGTCTCACGTGGCAGCATGCTGATACCTCCACTATGGAAAGATTTCGAGAAATTTACATTTCACTTAATGTAAAAAGGATCCACTGCGTTGGGGAAGATTCACATCATCCCTCAGCAGAATGCCTGTGCAGGCCAACACGCTGATGAAGTTCCCCTCTAACTCAATTCCCATGGGCGTAGCAGAGGAATTGTACCAGTCCTTGTTACATTTCATTCCAAGCCTTATGCAGAAGTCAAAAAGGAAAATTGCACAGATGCTATAGAAAACAGGCTTAAAACACAACTGTGTTAAAGCACAGTGCCTAACCTCCCTCAAAAGCTCATCTGTGCACGTGTGTGTAAGTGCATGTGTGTGTAAGTGCACGTGTGTGCAGATGTGTGTATGCAGCTGGTCTTGGAATAAAGCTCCAAGACGCTGCCTCCACTCGGAGCGGCTGCCTCGGCGAACTGAGCCATGAGGGGCATGGCTATCAGTCTCGGAAATGGCTGACATCATCAGTCTCGGTGTCACTGCAACAGCTAAGTAAGGCCACAGAGGGAGATTTCTCAGAGGGTCGTCTAGACATAAGCTGTGCAGTTCTTGGAGATGCACGCAGCTGGAAAATGGAGTAGTGAGACAATTATAGCTGGAAGTCTGCCGCTCAGTGACTAAATCACAACAGAATTGGAAGGGAGAAAATTATTTCAGCCAAACAACGTAAAGAGGAATGCTGTGGACATGCCCTTGGTTAGCTATTTTTACCTATCACTGATTCAGTTACTTCTGCCTCCAACAAAAGAGAGAAGCATGTGAGTTTTCTCAGTGTAATCGAGTCTTGATTTCGTTTCAAACGTGCCCTGCTGGCAGATGGACACCCAGGGCTGGAAAGGAACTTCCCAGATCACATTGTCACTGCCACTTGCTTTGGGGATATTCCACACCTTAGCAGAGGAAAAGGTTCTAAAATAAATAAGTAAATAAATAAAAGTGTGTTTACAAATACTTGGGCCTCAAATGAGTGAGGAACCTCATCAACCTTGCCCTGGGCCTGCTCCCACACCCTTATCCTGAAGCACCAATCCTGGCACCAGGGTTTTGCAGGTGCAGCAGACCAGAGCTGGGCAGGAGAGGTTTCACACGTGCATTCACTCCAGAGGAGCGGCGTGGAAGTGTCTGAGGTGCACAGCCATCATTGCTGCCACGCCAGTGACCAGCTCATGGCTTGGGAACAGTGGCCAATGTTACTCTTGACACACATAAATCACTTGAAAAGACTCATGTTCCACTCGTGGTACCCACAACATCATTTGGGATTCCTCAGGGCTTCTTGTGCTTGGAACCAGCCAGACAAGGGTGCTGTTATGAACCTATCTGAAAACACTGTCTTTTGCACCCAACAAAATACAGTGAATGAATTATTCATTACAACATTACCGAGTTCTTCCACAACCACAGAACCTGACACCCAGGGTTTTAATTAAATGGGATGTAAAGAAGGTTATTCTTTTTTTTTTTTTTTAATTAAGAAACTAAATTTCTTCCTGGTTTGACCCTGGACTGCTCCAATAGAAAACAGCTGCAATGATAGGAGGTAAAGTACTTGAGACTCAAATTTATCCATGTTTCACACAGCCCTGGCAACGTCTCATTGTTTATTCCTACAAGCTTAAATGAATAATGCAAACTTCTGAAACTAATTTTCTCAATTTTTTTCAGGTTTGTTCTGAAAGGCCTTCTACATTGAACTTTATGTGAAGCTACCCATATTAAAGAGCAAATCCCACAGCCCTTCATGCCTCCCCGGCCACCTATCCACACTGTGGAGTCTTCACTGAATTCACTACCTCCCGGATAAAATAAGGAAAAAATTTGATGCCAGTGCCTAAAAATCTATGACTTCCAAATAGTTTTTCTGAGCTTGTGGAACCACTCAAATATTAACTCATCTGCTCAGCATCATCGAGCTTCTCTTGATAGGAATAACACATTCTCATTCGATATAGAGAAGGAAAGATATAAGCTGCCCACCTTAACACAGCTACGCAAATTTCCATAGGCCAAACACTTGTGGATGTGTTTAAGAGGCGTAAATTCAGCCACAAAAGAAAATTAAGTACCCAGCTCACTTTTGGTATGCCCGTGGTGCCTGACTGGGAAGGGACGTACCAATTCCTGCAGTGGGACCACGCTGGCTGAGCACATCGACAGATGCTTCAACAAAGCTTTGTTAGTGCAACTTAAGATGGTGAGAAGAGAGGGGCATGGACATGGTAGCGGTACGCCAACGTGCAAAAGGCTGCTGCAAGCAAGATAGGGGCAATCTGCCTTTTGTGTCCACTTGAAGGAACAGGGGGAACATATGAATGGGACAGATGTGCATTGGGATAGCTACTGCTGCTGGAGTGAGTGCAGATTACATGTCTTTCTTCAAGAATAACTGCTCTGGCCATGGGAAGGAAGGAGGGACTGGAAAACCCCTTGAGACGAGCCCTTCCAATCCTGTGTTTCCTACTATGACCAAGAGCCCCTCTCTTCAGGTGCGGCACTACCTAACATGGCTACGCTGGCCTTGGCCCCTGGGCTACCTGCATCTTGCTGCTCAGGGTAAACCCAAACCAGAGGGCTGGACTCCTCACTGATTCGTGTCTTTGAAAATCTCCCACAATATTTGAAGGCACCCCACAAAATTACCACAACCAAAGCCTGTGCGAAGATATGAAACTGTACCGATTTATCACTATGATCTCTCTTTGACTGCATTTCCTTCCTCGGTATTAATTTTTAAAGGAAACCAGCGACTGCGATGTTTATATGGAGTGAACCGCGTTGTGTTCCCTGGCTGGGCCACACCGAAGTTTCTGAGATGCAATCCCACAGGGACACATCCTCTTCGCTGCCCCAAGCCCCGCTCCCCGCAGGCGGGAGGAAGATCCATTCACCCAGTCTCTGCCTTATCCCTTCCTGTGGCTGCCTTGCTCAGGCTCAGACCGGCAGCTCTGAGGAAGAGCCCCTCTCTCAGCTCCCTTCCTCCCGCAGAGCCAGAGGCCAAGGAGCGCACATGCCATCGGAGAGCTCCGAAAGACCTATTTGTGGGAGACCGCAGGAGGCAGTGGGATATGACGGGGAGGTGCATCAACCTGCCCCAGGGAGCCAAAATGTCTTCCCATGGCTCTGGTTATCCCCGTTTTATAGACAGTCGGTCCTGCATTCCTCACATACCCACCATTCCCAGAGAAACTGCAGCAAAGCCCATCAGTGTTTCTAAAAATGGAACAGTTGGAAATACGCAAAAAATAGAGTTCCTGCTTTTAAAATAGACGCTGACTGGTCTCTAATACAAAGCATGCAGCCAAGTGCCTCCAGAACAAACACTTCACAAAGGAAGAAGGGGACTAGAAAAGAATTTCGGCTTCATTGCTGGCGTAAAGTTTATATCCACACTAATCGGATCTTGTAATCCTTGTTATCAATCACTGGCATTCTTGGAGCCATTCCCAAATACCCATTTTAGGGAAAGGATTTGCTTAGAGTTAGACATTAAGAACGTTGTGAATAAGGATACATCTAAAGAACAATTACTTCACCAAGGCTGTGGCGCTCAAGTCTGATGGGAACCTATCCTGAAAGTTTAGTGTCTTAAGTTGTTAGAAAGGAATGCACTTTTGGAGCTCTGGTTGTACATTTACAGTGCACACAGGGGACATGGCTAAAGCAAATGTTCTCTGCGTCTTGCAGGGTAGCACATCCCATCTACCCAACAGGAGACCTGAGGGCCAGATGAGTGAGGTGCCAAATACCTTCATTTCTTGGGGGAATACACAGAACTGCTGGGAGGCTGGCTCCCGCTGGCAGATCCGCGACCTCTGATCCTGGCGATGGAAACCCTGGCGCCTGGTTCTCCCCATGCAAGGACTGCAGCTCATGCTTCTGAGATTTGCTGCCTACTTGTGCCAGGTATCTAATGCCACAAACTCAGAGGTAACCTGTGACACCAGGAGTTAGCTGGGGAGTCTGTTGCCTCTAAGCACCCCACATTGACAGGGCACCCCCAGCCATGCTCCTAGCTGTAGCCTGACAGAGGGGCTCCCTGACCAACACCCAAGGTGCCAGATAGAGAGAGACATCTGGGAGGTCTACCTGAAGGGTTACTTACTCGGTTACGGTGTTAACACAGCAGACATCTTTTGCAGAAGATTTAGCATCACACAGCTTGGCAAGTGAAATACAGATCAATAGATCATCAGTAAAATACTCAAAAGGAAGAACTTCGAGAAGTGCTTCCTCTCTGACTGACAGCAGGCCTGGAGAGGCAGCAGCAGTACTGCTGGCCACCTTTCCTTCCTCCCAGGTGAGAAAGCCTGGCCAAGCGCGTATGGGGGGATATGTTTCACACATAAAAGGCTTTCCATATACATCATGTTAGCAGTTTTCCATGGAATCACATTAGCATTTCATTGTGTTCAAGCCATATCACATTCAAATCTGTTTTTCCTAAAAGGCTTTCATTGTGCATCACTGTGGGAAATTGCTAATGCAATAAGATTGACATATAGGTTCTCCTGCATGAACATCCGCAGTAATCTGTGCTAATTGAGCCCTCAGTGGCTTGTGAAACCCTGCGGGGGGAGGAAGGGTGGAGCATCCACAGGGCCTATGTCTTGGAGGACCACAAAAAATAACAGTGTGTAGGGCAGGTAAGCACTAGTATTCGTGTGTTTTATCCACGTAAAGATCTGATACAGTGGCAGGGATTCCCTTGGACAAGGGGTCAATGCTCCGAAGCAACAACACTGAGGCATTTTCCATGAAAAATATACGGATATGCTTGGAGTGTCTACAGAAGCTAATTCACAATAACAGGACTAAGAACAAAAGCAGCAGGAACTTGTCTATCTAGTTCCCTCCTGTGGGGGGAAAGGAGGAGACGGCTGGCCATTCCCAGTGACTTGAGCTGAAGATGTGGGTGCTTGGCTTCTCTGCAAACCAGAACACTTGCTTATGAGATTAAACAGGCTTCATATGCCTACATTTGAGCCCGGGAGTCTAGAACGAGGGCTGGATTCTCTTTAGCATGTAAGATGACATGCCATGCTAACAACCAGCTTCAGAAAACAGAGAATACTGAGCAAAAGGCAGAAATAGGGCCCTGAGTCTTTAAAAAGAAACATATCTCTCTTCTGCAGACCCACCTCAGGAGTCCAAGGAATACCCCATCTCTCTTTCTCCCCTTCCTCTCACCTCCTAGGACTCGGCTCTGCCCCACGCAGCCCCTCCAGCCCAAGAGTCCCAAGCAGGTTACCACCAAGAAGCCTTGGTCGCAGTACCAGTCCTGTAGGACATGCAGCAGGGCAGGCATGGGAGCCGCAGGCTGCTGCCTCGCACGGGAATGAATTTTGGTTTCTCTGCTCTAGAAGTCCCTGCGGAGGCCTCATGCCCTATGAGAAGTAATTCAAGATCTGTTGATGAGAGAGAGATAAATTAGCTACCTCATTTGCGCTGCAGGGTAAGAAACTGCACGTTGGCAGCTGGGCCAGAGTAATTTGACAGAGACAAGTAGGTTTGGATAGGCCAGGCCAGCAAGAAACCATAAGGGAGTTTTGAAATGCCATGTGAACTGCCTGTGTTGCCACTCACTTTTGCACCTACTGGGCAGTGTGTGGGATCGCATCCTGCCACAGGCCTCCAGGTGAATGGTCTTCCCTCAGGTGCCTCGATTTCTGCACCTGTCATACAGGTAGCCTGATGGGGACAGCTTTGTAAAGCACTATGAACCTTCCTGATGCGGAAGCTGCACAGGAATGCTTCAAAAAAAAAAAAAAAGTGTTTTTTCTTTTGTTAAGAAAGGCCCGAGAAGAAAAGAGTACACAAAAAGATTAAGTATTGTTGAAATGTACTGACCTCAGCAGCAGGGTAATTTGCGTTAGAAAGGATTCTTCATTACAGGGAGCTTTGCTATTAGCAGACACCACTTTGTGGAAAGGGTACCACCACGCCAGCTCCCTGCCTGCTGCTGTTCACAGCACGGCTGCCTGACTGAGCGCACCAGCAGACCGAGCAAACGCAGAATAACCCTTATCAAGAAATGGCCAATTTGGCTCCTATTGTAGCCAGGTAATGAGGGTGAAAGGAAACCTGAAGCAGAACAAACTGTAATGACCCAAGGGTTGGCTAATTTTCTTTCCTCCTCATTTCTTTCTTTCAGTGAATGGCGAGGTTGAGGCCAATAGTTCTGGGGAACTCTGGAAACGTTCCCCATTTCCAAAGCCTAAACAAAGACCAGGCTTATAGAGAGACTCCAGAACAGAAGTCTACATGGAGATGTTTCAGAAAGAAAAGCAAAAGACGCAGGATTTTGGCAGGGGTCATGCTGACGGGGAGCAAAACGTAGGTGGGAGAAAAGAGCTTGTTGGGAAACGGGAGGTTGCAGTATCAAGCTGGAAGGTTGCCACAGTGTGGACTAATGCTTTGGCAGCTGCAAACAAAAGGAAGGAGGAACGTAAAGAAGTAACATGAAGAAAAAGTGTCAAGAGATACCTGGGAGTACCAAGACCCATGAGGAAACAGAAGAGGCAAAGATGATACTAAGTTTGGCAGAGGGGAGGATGGTGATGCTTCTGACAAGGAAAAAGAGTGGGAAGGAAACAAGTTCTGGAGAGAAGGATGTGGGAAAGATAAGGCATTTCCCCTCCCAGTCAGAAACACACCTCAATCTTAATGCTGTCTCAGAAAAATAGAGATCAATTATCAGATGTTCTTCTGTTTTGGTTTGTGTTTTTATGTAGGGGTGACTGCATAAATTGGGAAACGGACACCACTCCGTGTCCACCTCCACCGTGTCCTTGCTGTGTCCTTGTCCAGAGGAGCTGAACCTCAAAGCAAACCGCTCAACCTCACATCTGTCTAAGATGTTGCAATAGTTCTTGCAGAAACCTGCAAGTGGTCCTGTAGAACGATCTGTCTAAAAATCACAGGTATCTGCACAAAACTTGGGCAGATAATGTTTCGCCTGCTTTGATTTAAACGCATACGTGTATTAATCAGGACCGCAGCCTGGGCTCTGATCCCACAGTCTATTAGATCCACCCATTTGCAAAAGCACAGCAAGGTTTTCAGCTGCTATAATAAACACACAGGGCCCCCAACTCTGTAATTCACCTCTTCATTTGTAAAATTCCCACAGTATTAACCATTCAAACATCATAGACAAAATATAAGATGGGAAATAATTTGGGATATTTTTGAAAAATTAATTTTATTATACTGTATTCAGAGTCTAATGCTTCCTTACAACAAATGTTCTCAAAGACATTAATAGGACAGCAATGATTCTCTCAAATTGTCATTGTTATTACTATCTTTTGCTGTTAATATACAATAACACTAATGATTCTTTATACCTGCCTGCAGCAGGAAACCAGGCAGTCTACCAGAACAACCTTTCCTATGTATGATTTTGCTGTGCTGTTTTCAGTTAAAATATTTATGATGGGGTGGGTTTTTTTTCTTTCTTCCCCATCCCTGTCATTATTATTTGTAAGGGGTATATAGCACAGCAAATGGAATCCCTGTACACTTTCACTATATTTTTTGCAGCAGACGAATTACCCAGAGCATATATATTTTTCCCTTTCTGGCTCCCCTTGTTCTGTTAAGTCTCTTTGAAAGCTTTGAAACGGGGTGCCTAGTACTGCTGATGCTGGAATTACTGTTAGCCTGTATCAGCGCCGGTGATAAACCCTAGCTAGTGTTTTGGTTAGAGGTCACTTGTAATTAGTAGTCATTGTCCTTTGAATTTAACAATGGAAAAATAAAACTTTATCGAGACAGATTAGCTTGGCCATCAAAATTACAGCACTTTAGCATTCAGGGAAGAGGATTACATGACACACTATCTCCCGGGCTGATAACAGCAGATAGCTAAGGATTCAAATGAGAGATGCAGAAAGTCTGTAAAAGAATAAAAGGAAAGAAACAAGGATTAACCGCCCAGATGTTAGGTGATACATTATACTGACATTTCTTCACTCCTGTTTTATTGAGTTAGGCCTCGTCTTGTACCCACTGAAGACAACATGGGGCACTACTACCAGTTTCCATGAGAGCAGCTTCCAAACCCGAGGTGCTACCCAGTTCCTCTACACATGTCCCCACCTTCTGCAGATATTTGGCACGTGTGTGCGTGCCTCTTAGCCTTGGGCAAGTGTGTTAATAAAATATTAATACTTGACTTCTTCACAAAGTTGTGCAGTTGACAGCTTTGTGCCTATTCGTTCCAGTTGCTGCACGTAAATAAAAGCTTCTATCTCCAACTCATACCAATTTACAAATCCTGATTATCATAAGGATTCATGATAAAATACACTTGACCCTTATTCCAGTCATTTCTGCAGAATTACTGTTTATCAGCTTATGTGTGAGTCAACAAAGCGAAGAAAATGTTTTCAACTCCATCACAAAAGACAGGCAAGAATGGGAACTATTGCCAAACTCAGTAAATATAATACAAGATAACCTTTTCGATGCAACTCACTTCAAATATATTTTTGGACACGTTTATTTTAGCTACTATGCCAAATTAACTCAATGTTAAAAAAAACCAAACACGAACAAAACAAACAACAACAAACAAACCACAAACATCCCCAGCCTCTGCTTTAAAATCTAACAGGAAGCAAACATGAACCAGCCAGACACTGGTACTTATCAAATCTGAAAGAAGGGAGTTGTCTGGCTGGATTAAAACGGATGAGGTTTCTTTGAGTGATGACATTTGTCCTACCATTGCTGAGGGGAAGAATCTTGCAGCGCTTTCTTCAGCTTATACTCCTGAAGATGAGAAGATGACTCCTACCGCACAAATGCACGCACGTATAAAGATGCACATTTCCACACATCGGGGATACAAAGTACCGAAACTCGCGTTATCTGCAGCGTCCTTCCCAAACCACCGCAAACTTGCACACATTCCCCAGCTGAGCACATCATTTCCCACTTCTGTCAAGGGAGAGCTCATTCACTGAAAAAGTTGATCATTCCGGGCTGAATTTTTTTTTCACTGATTTATCCAACGCAAGTAATAAGCAGCGCGCGTGCGTGTGTGTGTGTGTGTGTGCGTGCGCGTCCATGTGTGTGTCATTTATTTTTATTCCCACTAGTGCCTCTTTTAAAGCAGACCTGGCCAGCATCAAACAAATTTACCCATAAAAATCAAGTAGGAAAACACAAAGTTACCGCACAATATCCGAATTGTTACAAATGAGCCGAACTTTGAATTCCCTCCACTTAGAGCTGCCCAGGGAACGAAGATAAAATTGCAATAATTCATAATTTGCCATATCGAGGGCTATTGTGTTTGGAAATGTTGGTTACTTGCTAACAAGTAACGTTTTAACTTCGGAGACAAAAAAAAAAAAAAAGAGTTTCTATCTGGAATACAAACCCAAATCCCAGCCATTCGGCTCCGTTTTGCTCGGGAGTGTGTCCAGGAGCGGGATTTCTTGAACAGAAAATAACCTCTGAAAGGAAAAGTATTTCCAAACCTCTCGGGGGGGGGGGGGGGGAGGGTGTTGGTAGGGGGGTTTTGGGGTTGTTTGTTTTTTTTTTTCTCCTACTTAAAGGACAAGGAAAGAAATCCTACTAGCGGGAAGACTTGTCAGCGTTTAGCCATCCATAAAACCCCCTTTTTTTTTTTTTTTTTTTTTCTTTTTTCCCTCCTCCGCGCTCCTCCTTTCCCTCCCAGCCCTGGCGTCGGTGTGTCTCCCCCGGCCGCTGCCCCGGCCCCGACCGCTGCCCCCTCCCTCGCACCGCCCGGGCACAGCAGCGGGGACGGGGCCGCCAGCCCCGGACACACCGGCCCGGGGGGATTCCGCCTCCCGCCGCCGGCCGGCACGGGGAAGGATGCCCAGAAGCACCGCCGGCAAGTTTGGGGCTTGCCCCCCTGTCCCGTCCACCCCCCACCACCATCACCACCACCACCACCTCTCCCTTCCCGGGAGCCCCGACTCTTACCTGCCACCGGGCGCGGGTTGGGGGGTCTCGGCGCGCCGCGGGCGGGAGCGGGGCTGCAGCTGCGCGGCGGCGGTGGTGGTGGCGGCGGCGGGGCCAGGGCGCAGCGGCAGCGGCGGCGGCGGCAGCAGCAGCAGCAGCAGCAACAGCAGCCCCGGCCGGCGTCAGTCAGGCGGGAGCCGCCAGCCTGTATTAGTGCGCCGGGCTGGACCGCGGCCAGCAGCGCCGCTGCCGCTGGCCCGCCCCTGCGCCCCCCCCTTATCCCCCCCCCCCCCCCCCCCGCCCCGCTCCCTTCCCCGCCGCGCCGCCCCGCGCTCACACACGCGGACACAGGGACGCGGGGCGCCCCCAGCACCCACACACGCCGTGCACCCCACCGCACGCCGCACCCCCCCCTCCATCGCCGGGCGCGCCCCGCCACAGGCGCTGAGTTCATCCCCCCTCACAACCGCGGCCGCCCCCCTCACAGGGCTCGCCCCGCGGCACGCGCACCCACCCGCGCAGGAGCCACCCTCCACGCAGCCCCCCCACCCCGTCCCACACTCGCCCCCGGCCCGGCGACCCGCGGGAGGGCGGCCGCCGCCGGCGCCGCCATTTCCCCGCCGCGCGGCTCCCCGCTGAGGGGGCAACCCTGGTCCCTGCCCAGGGCCCGAGGCGGGGCTGGAGGCACAGGCCGGGCACCGGCGAGGGGCTTTTGTGTGCGACCCCCCGGGGCAGAGCCTCAGGCCGGTGCTTCCACAGCCACCCCTTCCCCCGTGGCCCCTCACACAAGCCTCCGAGCACCCGAGGGTGGCCACAGTGGCCAAGCGAGGCGACTTCACCTCCATCCTGAACAACCCCGGGGGATGCTGACCCGGCTGTTGGACACGGGGGACAAACTCCAGCTGTGGGGAGAGGTTGGGGAGATGCCCCTCTGGGGCAGCCGGGCAATAGCAGAGGGATTTGGGGGTCAGGCTGTGCCTCCCTCCTACGCAGGGCTGCATGGAGGCCACCAGCTCTCCCCTAAGCTTCTCCACCCGGACCCCTCACAGGGGCTGTGACCGCCTGGGGTGTCCCACAGAAATCCCCATTGCCCCAGATTTGCACCCGTATTTGAGGCCACGGCTGCCAGCTGCTGGGCTCCCACCCATTGCGGAGTCAGCATCTCGAATTCGCTGTCCTGAAAATCTTCCTTGTGATTTCGTGAGCCGGGCTCATAGGACCTCCATTTGGCTGTTAACTGCAATGCAAAAAGAAAAATAAAAATTTGTAAATAGGATTAGTAACACCTGCACAGAAGTTTTGAATGATCCCATCAGTTCATGGGACTGGTCAGAGAACAGGAAACTGCAGCCATTACTGGTGAGCAGATGTGTTTTCTGCTCTAAATATTACCTATTCAACCCTCATATTGCCTATTACTAACCATTTCTAACTAGGTAGCACATCGTATTAGCTGTAATAAGGAGGGGCTGAAAGAGAAACATCAGGGAAGTCAAGTGGCTTCAAGGACACTAGAAATACAAGGCATTTGTGAAAGTGGGGCTGTAGGCAGCGCTAGGAACAGGCACCAGCTGAACCTGACCCTGTTTGCATTGAGGGGTTCTAGTTAAATTGCACTGAGCCTTTTGAGGTCAATCAATAAATATGATTAAAGATACCATCCTGCTGACATTTTCGCCAAATTTTTTTCCATTGTAAAACATGACAGAAAAGCTAATGTTGTTTGAGTAGACATCAGAAAGCCACAATGGAATTACAGCTCCACAGCGCAAATTTATCGAGGCATGTGTGGGTGAGGGAGATACAACGTAATGCCCCGAATACCTCTGTTTCCCACTTTGGCCCGAAAAGTCTTAAAATACCAGCGGCTTCCCCACTGCTGTCTCCCTTCTCCTACAGGAGACTTCTTGACAGATGAGTGGCAGAAGAGATGCTGTTATTTATAAATCACTGTAAACATTTACAAAGTGCCAATCACACATTGTAACTCAGCATGACTTGAGATTTCGTATCCATAATGCTGTTTATTTTTAACTTAACGCACTTAAGACACCACGCTGGCAAATGCTCTACGTGCGGACAGTTGGGGCGGCTCAGCTGCGGTGCGGTGTGTAACTGAGAGAGGCATGGCTCTGGGTCATCAACCTGAGGGCTCCCCCACCCAAGTTCTGCTGGCTCTCGCTGCATCTCTTTCAGGTGTTGAAACCTCCTGTTCCTCTTGCCGGGTCCAGCCCATCTTCATTGGCAGGGTGAATTAAAATGCCTGTTGTGCTACTGGAGCGATCCCAACCAGTGGGGGACAGCGGCAGAGCCACTGCCCGGGTTTATCTGTCAGATCCTAAATCTTTACTTTGATAGTAGCTTCAAGTTAAATAGGCATAAACAATTTGTGAAATGACTGAATTGTGTTTGTATTTTAATTTTTCATATTTAAATTTTGACTGCACCATTTTGAAAAAGTCTAGCTAAAAGAGGTCACATGGGTATGTATATATTACCAGAGTTTGATATAGGACAGATCATAAAGCAGGGAACATTTTTTTGCGTAGATTTGTATTTCAGATCATGTGGCATGTGCGCATAGCTGTTTTATTACAACGGCTGAATATACGCTGGTGTTACCTGTGATCTGTTAAACCTATGTATCTTCTCGGGAGCAGGGCTCGTACACTCCACCTCTCCTTTCCCCTCTCTCCATGCACACTTTTGGACCCATCCCTGAGCCCAAATCCTCCTCCACCTGGCTTTCAAAGCCTGTGCCCTGGCCATAAGGCCCCGCTCTCCCCTCCTCCTGCCGGCGTGACTCATCACCTGTCACTCCCCTCCACCGCCTGGGCTCTGCTAATTCCATTTCTCATTTGCCATTATCCCTCTCGAGTGCCTCATTTCCCATCCTGCCCCTTCCAAGTGCAAACACCCGCCCTGAGCCTGCACGCGGTGTAACTTTCCCTCTCAAATCCCATCCCAAAAAAACACGGACCATCCTTCTTTACTCATAAACCAAAACCTGGTCTGAGCATATTCTCCTTCTTTTTCTTTTTTGTCTGTATTTTGTCTTTTTGTGCTGGATAGCTCTGTAAAAGGATATGTAGAAAATAGTAAAGACTGGATGCAGCTGTAAAAGGGAAGGGAGGGTTCTAATTTCTTTTAGCACCCAAAATGTGTAAAACACATAGAATAACATGAATTTTCCACTTGGAAGGGACTGCAAGTTCCCAAGAGCTGTAAATATACCGACTCTGTATGTGCTGCTCCCGGGCTCCAGTGAAGTACTGGCACTGTCCACCCCTGAGCAAGAAATCGCTGTTACACCAGCAGTGTCACACGCTGCGCGATGGAGACACCTCACACGGCTCCAAGCGTGCTGGTGCAGGCACCAGAAGACTTCTAGCCGCAGTATTGCTGATTTACTGTGCGAGTTACATTTTCCTCATGGGCTTTCTCTCAGCAAAGACAACAGCAGGCACTTGCCTCTGGCAGCAGATTCTTGGGAACGGCAGCGTAGCTGTGGTTCCGCTGCCCGCTTTGCCTGTGCCAGAGCCCTGGAAAGCGCGGGCTGTTGCTGTATGGCAGGGTGGAGTCAGCTGTGCAGGGCAGCGTTGCCGAGAAGGAGAAGCTGGCTATTCGAGCAGCAGCAATCACCATCCCACGCCCTCGGTGGGTGCACGAACGACGAGCCCAAGCCCTGCCAGGATGCCTAGCTCCACACCTTGTGCTCCCCTTCCCTTCCTCACCCCTCACCCTCAGGTTTGGCCGAGTTTGATGTTGCTTATGCAAGAAGCTTTGTAGAAGCTTGGAGCTTGCTCAGTTTACCCTGACTCTTATTCACAAGCAGTTTAGGTATCTCAATACCCTAAGGTCTGGACAGTTTGGACACATCTCTATCAGGTTTAACAATAAACATTCAAACCATCAGGGAGTCTTCTATCACACATCTTTTCCAGCACAAGCAGGATAAAACATTTGCTCCATGGAAACACGTTTCATGCTCCTCACATCAATTTTCTGCATGTTTGTGTCTTAAGATGCTCGTTCTCAGAAGAAAAACAGGTGGAGAAAGCAGCTGCCATCTTGTGCAACGTGTTGGTGAATGCGGCATTGCAGAGACTGTGCTGGGCAGCTGGGTTCTCTGTTCCCTCATGGCAAAGGCACTGGAATTGCTCATCTCACTACTCTTTGCTTCGGACTCTGAAAGTGAAGCTATAAATTCAGAGAGGCAGAAGAAGGAGGTAGGCAGGCAGGTTTGAAGATGCATGCCCTTTAGGCATGCCCTTCTCCTTTTAGGAGAGAAGGAAAAAAGGGAACTGGCAGTAATGTGGACACATAGCAAGGAGCACCTGAGAAGACTGTAAAGCAATAGTTCAGAAATACTGGGAGACACAGCAGTGAGCAGGCTGAGAAACTTCATGTACTGCCACCAGAGTGTGGATTCTGTCCTTTTTGGGTCAGACGACCTGTGAGATCTACAATTTATCATTTAGCTGCATGGCATTTTTCATCCCGAGTCGAAAGAGGTGTCAAGAAGTGAACGAGCACACTGTGACATGGGCAAATGAACTTAAAACATTCTCGGTAGCTTTCTATTACCAACCAAAGAAGACTCAGGAAAACATTTGAACTGGACAGGTTACTACAGTTTTTAGAATTGGAAAGGATAATTTTCTACCCAGCACTGTAGTTGAGCTAAAGATTTTTGTTATTGTGTGTCTGTAAGTACCTGCTGAAGCAGCTGCACGAGAATGAAGTCATATTATTTGTGATTAAAGATTTTGGGGACAAATTCTTCTCTGAGCTACAGGAACATAAATTTTAAGTAATTCCACTGAAATTTGTCATCATCTTATTATATCAAAACCTCCATAGACTGCCTTGGTTTTTTACTTTTGTTTGATCCCCATACAAAGACCTGACTTTAATCCACCAAAGACTTTAATGCACTGACATCCAGCTACTTGTCCTGTTGTTTGTGCTGAGTTTGTTCTCTGCTGCAGAGAATGAGACACTGAGATGCTCGGAACAGCATGACTGTTGGGATGTCTTTGTATTCCAAGAGATATGGATTGACCCCAGCCTATCTGAGATTAGTTTGAAGTACAAGATCTTCCCATTGACAGAGTCTATTGCTTTCTCCTCAAAATTATGAGACTGTGTGGAGGAAGAGGATAGAGACAACTTACTTCTGCATTTGTTGTTCCTTTTGCGCAACAGCGTAGATGACTTAGTAAACCTTAGAAGGTAAACCCTAGAAGGATTCTGTTTCCATTCTTTTTAGCCAGCGCTGTCTGAAATGTGTAATAAGAAATCACTTCCTTGCTGTTTGCTTGACCCGGCTGAAATATTTATGTGCCTCAGTCTCATCTGGCGCTGGTTCAAGAACCGCTGTAATCCCCTGCCTTCACTTCACCTTCTGAACTTCACACCTAACATTGGGAAGAATCAGCTGAACTGTCAGACGTTTCATCTGAGTCCACTCTTCATCTTACTAGCCTGAACAGTTTTCTTGTTGTTGAAGACTTGCTTGGATGAAAAGAAACAGTATGGAAAAGAAACAGTATGTAAGGATTCATAAACAGTAAGAACGAACCACTGTCCTCTGACTTCACACATACCCAGAGGTCCCAGGATTTCCCTGAACTTTGGCATCAAAGCCAATAGCTATGGTTGGACTAGAGCAAATCTTTGGGAAAAACATAGATTTTGAAATCTTTAGTGATGGGAAATCCATTACAAGCCTTGCTAAGCTGTTCCATGGTTAGGCTTATCCTTGCTGTAAAGAAAATGGCTTTCTCTGCTCTGAATTTCTCTACCTTCAGCTTCTAGTAATTTGGTCTTGTATGTTTACACACGAGGCTAAAAGCTCATTATTACTACATATCTGTTCCTTTATAGTCTGTGCTTATGCTACCTTTTCCTTCACACACTTCAGAATGGCCCTTAAGTCATTAAGGATTAAATCATGTTGGGAGGTGGTGGGCTCTCCTTTGAACCCTTTCCAAATTCTCAACATGTTTTTGAATTGTGGACATCAAGAACTCAGGGTTCTCCGGCTCTACCAGACATCAGGGGACATACATGGAGCTCAGCCAACTTTGTTAGCCTTGCTTATTATATCTGTATCTCAACCTACAGAGATCACATTAGCATTTTAATAATTTTGACTCTTGTTGAGGTGAAGCCCAAGATCTCTTTAGATTTCAGGTTAAACTCCCCACCTTCTCATACCTCTGCCTGCAAACGTTCTTCACTCCTGCATGTCACCTTACTTTAGAGTGTGCAGAAACATGCGGTGTTTTCTTGCACCAGGCTTACAAGTAAGTACTGGAATAACTTCCCTATGGATGGGGGGGAATTTCTCCCCCTGAAGAGCAGATTAGGTAAAAATCTGTCAGAACAGCTGGTCCTCCCTTGGAAGTGGGGAAGGATGGAGTGACCTGGAAGTCCTCACTTGCCCTATTGACAATCTAACTACATCATCCCCTTGATTTTTTTCTCTCCCCTTTTCAACCATGCCATAATTTACATCATTGGCAAAGTTCTCAGTAACAACTTCATAGTTTGTTCTGTGTCATTGTTAAAAATATAGTTAAATACTGTAAGGTCAAGAAATTATCTCTTTGAGCCCCCATTAAAAACCCATCAAATTGATAAAATTTTCCCCATTTATGGTGACATTTTCAGACCTAGGAATTAGTCAGTTTTTAATCGATTTAGAATAATACAAATTCAATAGAGCTTACATTAATTTCCTAATTAAAATGTCAGGTAGCGTGAGGCTGAATACCTCTGAAAGTCTGTAATATCAACCCCATTTCCTTTACTTTTAATTCAGTTTTAATTTCACCAGATATTTTTGTTGACCGGTGGTACATACATTGTCCTCCCTTAATTCTTTGGTGACTATGACCTGTGTAAACTGTTCCACCGTTTTACCTGGAATTGGTTTCAGCTCTGAAAGACCTCTACTTACAACAGCTATTCCATATATCTCTAAAAATGCAGGCATATTATTAGCTGTCTTCCACTTTAATGTTCCTAGCCTTCCAAAATCTGTTGAAACTGTGTGCGTTGGTCAGAAAACTTCTCAGTGTTCACATGTAAAATTCTTGAGAGCAAGGTGATGATTTCAAAATATCTTAAGCTAAGATTTGCTTTTTAACATCATCTTCAGTTACTGTTAAAAAAGAAAAAATATTACTACCTTGCAGTACGCGTTGCAGTATCGTTTAACTTTTTTTTTCCCCGATACTTTTTGAAGTCTTTGCTTTATTATTCACAATTCCATCATTTCCACCTAGTACTGATACAAATAATTGTTTGAATGACTTAAATTTCTGGGGTGCTTAACTCCTTTCTTACTGTTAATTCTGCTAGCTGTGTATTTCTCCCCCTTTTGTTTCCATTGTGGTTTTTTTTTTCTAAAATCTCTACTTCATTTTGTCTCCCGTGTTTTATAGAATATATTTGCATTCATACCCCTTCTGAGTCCGTCTGTTCTCTGTTAACCAGAATAGCCTCCGTTCTCAGTTGGATTGTGGTTTTTAAAGCATCTCCTAGAATGTTTTGAGCAGTTCCTAATTTTTATTCCCTTTTCTATTTATTTTCTTTCTTTTCAGCTGATTTAGCTTTTAACTGTTTTCAGCTTTGTGAGACTGGATTGCTTTATTGTTTGTTTTTTTTTTTTTAAATTACCAAGAACATTATAGTTGTCCAAACTATCTTTTGGTCACACAACACATGCAATCAAGTCATGATACCTTGCACTTAAGCAATCTCTTTAATTTAGTGATAGATTTCTCTACCAATCAAGACTGAGTCTAACACATATTCCTTTCATGTTAGATGTTGAATTTTGGGGGCTAGGGAAGCCATCCTTAGTGAGCAGAACTTTTCACAAGAAATTATTGACCTGACAGGATATCCCTCCTGACCCTTCCTGAAAGTACATTTAAAAGCGAGTCTACAGAGAGGTTTTTCACTTGGTCATGTTGTCAACAAAGAAGAGGTATGAAGAAGATCAGCATGTTTTGGAAGTATTAAGAGTGGGCCATCTTAATGTGCTAATTTCAGTTCTTGTGGGCCTTTTTCCATTTGAAACTCAGCTTACACAGGAGTTTGGTGCAAAACAGAAACAGAATCACAGAATTGCAGGGGTTGGAAGGGACCTTCGGAGATCATCTAGTCTTTATAGATTTTTGTCTTCATGATGTTAAGGGATGGGCATATGGAATCATTACCTTAGTTGCCTGTGAACTTCTTAATAGTTCTCATCATGTTTTATCTTCATAAACCAGCCATAGTGCATCAGCGATCCCTAAAAAACCCTTGCGTGTTGTGTTTATTTAGAAGGTATGGTTATTTGGATCCTCACATGCTTATGTGGTTTCTTCGTATTCTTGCTGTACAAAGGGGAAAATAACAGTCACAACAACAGGCCAGTTAAGATTTTTTGGGTTTTTTTTCAGGGACTTACTACTTCATTAACAAATGTCTCAAAACTGTAAAGATGTGTTTCACTTTCTGAGAAAGCTCATCTTGGAATCTCATTTGAAATCTCTTCACTAACTGGTGTCCTCGGACTTCCCTCTCCAGATGAAAACATGAAAAGATGTTCACAATTAATGTTGATGGCAAACATCTTCATAATAATGTTTTATTTTAAAATGCTCCCATGGTTTAAACAAAGACAGTATATACGCATTCTGGGGGGAAGAAAAGACATCTTTATAAACTAGACTATTTAAAACTCAAAATATAATGAGAGGTAAAAAAACCTCAGTGATATTTGACAGACAAGAACGTTGTACTGATAAGCACATCTTATTTGTTCAGTGTTGGCATTAAAGCAGGATGCAGCGAGTAGAAGGGAAAATGCCATTTGTATTAGGAAACCCACTGTATTTTAATTAAAAACTTGATTTATATGGATCAGATTTATCTGTATTTTCACTATCTGGCAGAAGTAAAAAGAGCCTCATAAACTTACAGTTGCTTCAAGCAATAGGGGTCAAGCAATGCATCATTTTACCATCTGTTTGCTTTAAAACAAGTTGGGGACCGACGGAATATTTTGCCTAGGGGTTCCAAGAAGAAAACTGTTGCACTCCAATCCACTCCTTGCAAATATGTTAATAGCAGTTGTCTTGGAGATCATGAAGTTATTACTACTCCGTAGGACCAGTAGCAATGGTCTCTTTGGAGGTCTGTGCCTTTCAAAGGGAGGTGCATTTGGTAATTTATGCCCTGATTTAAGGTTGACTGCAGTTCATGGGAACCACCACCATATTCAATAAGTTATAGATCAAGCAGTTATTGAGTAAGGGTTGCAAGACTAAACTTGTGATAAATTCGCTCCCCTGGGAATCACCTGGCACCAAATAGCAGGCCTCACATTTAATCAAGCTATCAGAGAAGCTGAGTTACATGAAAATCTGTTTTACTGAGTATCAGTTCAGTGACTATTTGTTAGACATCCAAAAAGTACAAATCTTAAAGAATATTTTTATACCTACAAACATTTTTTAACCCACTCAATACCAAAGATGAAATACTTTGAGATAGCACATCTTACAGCTCTCAGAAGTCTTACAGCTTCTAGTCTTACCATAAAAAAAAAGAAAAAGGGGAGAAGAAGGTGTTTTCCTATGGAGGAAAATAGATCAATATTTAAAGATGTGCCACTAAAATACACCTCTAGGTATATCACTTCGGACAAAGAATTATTTATTCCTTAAGTCATAAAGCAGCTACTTATTTTCTAGAATCTTGCACATTTGCATTACAGGGGTGTACAGGGGTACATATACTGTTGCCTTTTTATGACGTCTCTTCATCTTTTTCCACCTTCCAGTCCATATTCCAGAAAAATTTCCTCATTCCTCTGCAGCGACATCTGCCCAACTGAGTGTAAAATGAACCCTTTTTTTTGTTGTTTTGTGGCATTTGAAGTTTTACTTCCCTCCATCACAAGACTTAAAGGCACCATATTCTACAAACTAACACATTTAGATTCAGTGAAACTCTATGTTACTGCACACTAATGTAATAATGAGAAATGTAATTAAAGTCACTGCTATAATAACATCTTATCGGAATGCACAATGAAGATAAACTTGCTTATTCCAGAGACAGAGGGCTTATTGCATAGGAAGCAGTTTGTTCTGATGGATTCTTTGATCTACAACTGGTATCTTTGTTAACTGGAGGGGTGGGGAAGGGCTTGGTATATATTGCCACATTTTCCTTCAGCTGCCAAGGGAAGAATAATTAAAAATAAGGGGGGCTTCGGGATCAAAGAAGTGGAAAAAGTTACGTTGCCTAGTGAACAGGCTGAGGGAAAAAGTTCTTAAAAAGATCTTCATTAGTAAATATTTAGAAGGCACAGATGCTGAATAAACACCTCATTTAGTTACAGACTTCAGCAGAACAAGTACCGTATGAAAAAAAATCAAAAGACTCAAAAGAAAAATAAAACTAGGTTGGTGGCAAGTATGTAAACTGTGTATGGAAATACCACAACTATGCACAAGGTATCAGGTTTTCTTCATAAAGGGCAAGAAATTACTCTGACTCATCTCTCCGTATTTTGTACACAAATGAGACTGGATGGCAACTGAAAGCCTCAGAGACATTTCAGAAGTTAGTCCCTGGGAACGGGGTGAGATAGTTTCAGCATACTGGCCCTTGGCACTGTGTATCTCAAACTGGGACGTTCAACCAGCTCCAGTCTCTTCCAAAGGAGGCACTAACAAGCGCAGGGAAACAAAGAAGAAAAAGGGGTGATTTCTTTTTTCTCCTTAAGGCTTGCCAAAGCTAGAGCACAGCATTAATAGTTTATTCCAAATACTTAAACACTCAGTGCATGGGTCTGTGTTTGCAGAGTCCAAGTGGAAATGACTCAGCATGCAAAAAAGAAAAAGAGCAGGCTGCCCTGTTGTAATTCACATAATTAAAATATTCTGCCTAAATGCATTACATCTCCCCACACACATCAAAGGCTTGTGTTTCCTCAAACTCTCCATTTACATCTAGGGAAGCCAGAGTTCTTAAGCTCTTACGAGAGAGAAAATATGATGTGGCCTGGGCATCTCTGCCTTGGTGTGGATAACAAATCACAACACTGTGTAAAATACCAGGTCCCAGGCAAAGATGCCTTATATTTAATATATTCTGCAGCAGTGCCACAACTCTGTTCCCCTTTGCTGTACTAAGGGCAGTATGTCTAATTCAGTTTCTATGTTAGCCTGTATTGACATGTGCCTGCAACAGGACATCTAGGTCCTTTAACGATCTAGACCACCAGCAGCACAGCTGTGTAGGAAAACTAGGTTGCATGTGTTAAGGAATAGGCACAGGAATTTATGTCCTACCCGGTAGATTTTAAAGGCTTCCTGGGGGTGAGTGATTTTGGGTTTACTTGGTTTTTGAAGGCTGCGTTGGGAAGTCCTGGGAAATAGAGGGTTTCCTAGAAGGGTGGCACTTCTGACGTGAATGGGGCAAGGGCCTGCTGTGCTGCTGTTGGTATTTGGATGGGGCTACCCTTTTCTCCTACAGGGTTAGATAAAATCGATGAAGAATCTCTTCACCAGCATGTGTGAGGTATTTGCTGTCTTGCCTAGCAGCCTCCAGGTGGTGGAGAATGCAGGTTGAGAGGCTGCAGTTTAGGGAAACAGGGGCTCAGAGATCTGATGAGGGAAGAGCAGCAGCAGGAGCTGTGGGTTTGATCCAGTAATAAGAGTTACAGTCATTGCAGAGGTTCACTGAAAGCAATTAGGAGCCATCAGTAATTATTGTCTGGGCTGCTTGCACTACAACTAACGGGTAGTGGGGTGGGTGCAGCCTTGTGGGGCTTTGCTGGGAACAAAAATGGATAGGGAAGATGAGGGTCAGGCACTTAGTGCTTGTTGTACCCTTTTCTATCAGGTGCAGGAGGTCAGCTGATGTGAGCAACAAGAATGATCAAAAGCCTTAGAAGAAAATTTGGATGCTGCTTTCCCCTTTATAGCCCAGTTAGCTGGGCCTAGACTGGAGAGGTACCAGGTCAAGGATGCTAAGAACATGAAAACAGGGAGGGTAGGGGCCAGGGTGTGGTGGTGATACGACCCATCTCTAGATGTCTGGTCAGATCTTTGCCTTGGCTTAGAGGACTTTGTTCTGGCTGACTATGTGATGGACAGTGTCAGGAGTCTTCTGGTGGGGGCAGCCACTTCGTGAGTCACTCCATGGAGTCTGTCACCTGGCTCATATTCCCCTCGGTTGAAGCAACTTCTTCTCTAAAGTTTCTTTAATGTTATTTGGTACTTCCAGTGCGCTGGTGCCATTTACTGGGGTCTTGTACTGTGTGTCTTGTGAAGACAAGACTTATGACTGACTGCTATGAACAAGTACTGCACAGTGGTTTCTCCAGGGGATGAAGAAAAGAGATCATGGACTGAGCATATTTTGGAAAAATTTCCTTGCTTAGCTTGTTTTCTTTTCCCATGATACTCCCAATCTAGTTTTCTCTAGCAGAAGTAACTGATCATTCTGTTGCTTTTAGTCTTATGCTACAAAACAATGGTTTCCCAATTAATTATGCCTTAATGAAGAGCTGGGAATGGATCTCATTTCCACAATATGACTGTATAATCCCCTTCTGGTAAAGTTTTGGTGGCAGTTATAACAGTTCTCCCTGCCTGCTTTATCCCCTCAGCTGAAAGCTGTTGAGCATAAGAGTAGGTGCTTGGTCACAGCAGGTGATTCTCACAGTGTAAGGTAGGAAGGCTCTTCATAATGGGCAAGAATGTGTGAGTGCAGTGTGTATGCCAGCTCCATTATGGTCTTCAGCTGATGAAAAGAGGGCTGCTATCAGTAGGGACTGTCCCACCTTCCCTGGCTGTGACTTCTTGCGTGTACCCCACCTGGAGTACTGTGTCCCGTTTTGGAGTCCTCAGCACAAGAAGGACATGGACCTGTTGGAGTGGGTCCAGAGGAGGGCCAGAAAGATAATCAGGGCTGGAGCACCTCTTCTATGAAGACAGGCTGAGACAGTTGGGGTTATTCGGGTTGGGGAAGAGAAGGTTCCGGGGAGACATCACAGCAGCCTTCCAGTACCTGAAGGGGGCCTACAGAAAAGACGGGGAGGGACTCTTTATCAGGGATTGGAGCGATAGGATGAGGGGTAATGGTTTCAAACTGAAAGAGGGGAGATTTAGATTAGATATTAGGAAGAAATTCTTTACCATGAGAGTGGTAAGACACTGGAACAGGTTGCCCAGAGAAGTTGTGGGTGCCCCTTCCCTGGAAGTGTTTGAGGCCAGGCTGGATGGGGCTTTGAGCAGCCTGGTCTGGTGGGAGGTGTCCCTGCCCATGGCAGGGGGGTTGGAACTAGATGATCTTTAAGGTCCCTTCCAACCCAAACCATTCTGTGATTCTTGTCCCTTCCCTTGTAGGAGAGTGAGCACCAGACCATCTTCTGAGGAAGGTAGGAAGAAGGGACTGTGTTACCACAGCAACATAATGATTGCAGCAAAATGGAGCAGAGGGGTTCTGGCTCCTCCTTACCTTAAAGAAATTTGATTTGTGGTACCTCCTTTCTGAAATAGCCACTGAACTATGGAAAGGTCTAGCATGGGGTCACTGAACTCTTGTTGAAATTGGGCTGCTGTTCAGCACAGAGTGCAGGACTCTTGAGGACACAGCCGAAGTAGACAGGTACACAGCCTCCTTTTTCATGGAGGAATGTGTCTGATAATGGGAGTCTTGGTTCTTGCCCATGTGCTGGGAACTGCTTCACAACACTTGCCTGACAAGCCATTGAATAAAATGCCTCCACATCACTGGAAACAAGACTGAGGACTCCTTTCCCAAGAGGATATTTAAACTTTTCATTGGAAAAGATTTAAACTTTTCATTGGACATATTTTGTCAGCAATGATTTTATTACTCAGTGGCTATTAATCATGTGTCTCACTGTGGCATTCATATTTCAAGTCATTAGCCTTTTATTTTCTGGCAAAAATGTAGTAGATCTGTAAGAGTGACTGTTCCCTGCTGTTGAGAAAGCCATGGCATCATAAAACTTGAGCAGTCTTGCACTAATGTAATCAATTCCCTAAATGACATCTATATTTGAAATACTATGTGCACGTATAATGCCTCGCAACAGAAAACAAAATACTGGTAGCACTACCACGTTGTGGATCTGTTCCGGTATTTGCTGAATTTCTGGTGTGAAACTTCTTCTATGCTGCAAACCCTTCTTCCATGTGAAGGTCTGTTCCCTCTGACTTAGTGGCGCTTATCAAACCTAAATGGTGTGTTGCCACATAATATTTTGATGTCGGGTTTGCATCTTCATTTTTTTTTAATTACATTATCTGTTTGAAAAGAAAGATAATGTTTGCAACTGACTTTATATCCAGTGAATGTTTCCTATAAGCTTTTTTGCTGCAGTAAGCAAAGCCTTGGGAAATGTGAGCCAAGTTATATTGAAGTTCTTTAGTGTCTCACTGTCTACAAAGGCAACAGCCATCTTAGGTGCATTGCTCATTTTGATCTGTCCTCTTCTTTGAGAATGAAGAATTAACCTATAGAGGACACAGTCCTATCTAGAAGGACTGTATGGGATTCAGGTGTGAGGGAGTATAAATACAGATTAAAGTAGGGGCAAAATGTTGACAAGCCTGCAGAAGAAACATGGAAAGAATAAACCTTTTGCAGAGCTAGGAATGTGAGTTTCCTAAGAAGCTTTTAGGGTCCTTGTAAATTATTATCTAGGCACAGCTGAGAATAGCAGTCTACATGCTTGCTGATTTTTTTCCTAATTCTTAAATATCTGACTGAGCGCAGTAGTGGCTTTACAAATGACCGCTCCGCAGATGTTTTCCCCAAAAATCTTGCTTGATGGAAAAAATAAAAGCTTTTGCACCTTGCTCAAACTTGTGCAACTATATATGTGCACTAGATTTGAACTTAGTAGCAAAGATGGCGTTCTCCCCAAAGTAATCACTGTGCATAATAAAACTTCTTTAAAGTGGGGAATGTAATTGCTTGGTGTTGACTGCACGCCTACAGAGCTATATGCATAATGCTTACATTAATAGAGAATATCTTAGGAGGAAAGGAGCTAAAATCCCAGGATTTTTAGTGAAGCCTGCAGGCAGGGTAACTGGGGTCCCAGATAATCAACAAAATCACTTCATACTCCCCTCTGAATGTTTGCTGTTCTGACATATTAAAACTTTTGCCCTATCACTGGAAATTTCAGTAGGGGTTTTTTGAGGGTAAATAAATTATCATGCCCATCTTCGAGATTAGGGCTAGACTGATGTACTGTATAATCTTGAGTAAATCAGAAGTAGCCAGGAATAGAAAGAATGCTTCATTATTTTACAACCCAGAGAAATCAGTACATGTAAAATTAGATTGCCTTAAACATGCAGGTCTGTTCAAGCCACTGCTGAAATTCCTTCGTGATGGGGGAGGGTGCATGCAGCAAGATCAACCTTCCCTCACTGCTTTCTCAGAAACTGTTTCAGTATCAGAGGCAGAGCATCCATGGGTTCAGGGAATGGAGTGGGCCTTGCACCGGATTTTCCTTCCTTCAGTTTTCTCAGTGCAAGATGCGACCGCGTTCTCCTTCCTTTGAATGAATGTTCAGGTGTGATTAATTTCTAGGGTACCTGTATTTGGGATTTTACCATGACTTCTTCTATTGTCTGCAGAAGGCAACGTCCAGGATATGAAGTTAGCTCTTCCTTGGTTAACATGAAGCTTAGGAAGGCACTGGCAAGTATGTGAAAGACAAACATCACACATGTAGACAAAATGGTGAATAACATCTCCACTCTGCAGTATTTCTGCAGGGTCTGACAAATCACAGCATTCCTTATTTCTTGTTTACTACTTAAAGATGAATGGCTCTGGTAAGTTGTCTAGCTGTATTTATTCATTTTGGTAAACAGTTTTTCCCAGTAATTAATTCAATAAGTGAACTAAAAAGGCCCAGATTTATTTTTGCCACAGGATCACTTGCACTATACGCAGATACGGGTGTAAGAATTACAGAAGTATCATGGAAGTTGAGGCAATGCACGACAGTGTGAGTAGTGCACAGAGAAGTTGCTTAAATCTAATATATTCTTGTGTATCAACCGTTCTTTTTTTCTAGCTTTCTAGCAAATACTGGAATGAAATTGCTTGCCGTCTCCTTTATGAGACTAATTGGTCCTTTTTGTAGTCCCATTGCAGTACTCCTGCAGAAAACTGGTTATTTTTCTTCTGTTCCTGTTCTCGTGAAGCATTTTATTGAGAAAATAAATTGTCAAGAATAGTAAAATTAGACATAACATCAGAAAACATTTTTGTGAGACCAGAATTTTATCGTTTGATTAAAAAACAGTAAAGGTTGTTCTAACCTCATCTGTGCTTAAGCTCTCATTATCACGAAACCTTCTACCAGGCAGAATCTAGCCAGACTTGTAAAACTACCAAAGAGCTGACACAGTTGACAGTTGAGCTGACACCGTTTCCAAAACTTATGACTTGGCTTAAAGACTGGAAGATGGCCATGGATATGGTTTTGTTTTTTTGTTTTTTTGGCAACAAGATATGAAAGTTATCAGCAGTTCTGCTGTTGAGCCCTTAAATGGTATCAGGCCTAGTCAGCCAAAAAGAGTTAGAAATTCCTTGTGGTTTTGACCTAGTTCCTGGTTTGACAGCAGATGATTGAGAGTTTGCAGCGGGGCAGTTTATGACAGCCTGTGCAACTGAGGTTGTAATGTGGCTACAGGATGAAGCCTGTCCTTGACATGATTAGCTAAACCTTTCTCTACTCTACAAAGATAGGAAGATAAAGATTTGTCCCACATGTGGAAGGCTGCTTTCCAAAGACCATGCAAAGTGAATTTGCCAAAACTGTTTGCAGAATTCAATGATTCTTCATCATCCTGTGGTTCAAACAGCTCTTCTGATCTCCAGTCCAAAAGCTGACACTCAATATTTCCCTTTGTTTTGTAACGGGATCTTTAAACAGCTTCAGAATAACCCCAGATGAAACATTAGTACATGGCAAAAAACAGATGGGAATTCCAGAGTTAATGTCACCTCATTCGTAAAGAATATTGTATAGAACATGCCAGCAACAAAGGCTTGGATTCGGTCTAGATATTGAAGTTCACTCTGCTAAAACAATAAACTGCTGAAAGTTCAAAGGAGGAAAGTGATCTTGACAGCAGAACACGAAGAGCCAAGGAAGATAGAGCCAGACTGATGTAAAGGCATGGACCCGAGAAGGAGTTAAGCTCATGTAGGTGAGAAGGATCACCTGTGGCTAAGCCATTTTGGGAGGATGTTTTTCTGGTCTGCAGCTGTTCCTTGAATACTAAGTGGACGTGTAGAAAGTGACTGCGAGTATGAGTAAGTTATTTATATAATTTGCTGCTTGCACGGGGGTGCTGGGAAGACTGGTAGAGGAAATGTAGACAAACGATAACCGCCCACCACCTGTTAGAGAGCTTATGACTGAACACTGCTCACTGATGGTAGCCTGTGTCCTTAGAAAAGGTATGAGAATTAGGAGGCCGTAATGCAATACCTGGGAGCTGCAGGAAGTCTGAAGAGGAGTACTCCCTGCTAGTGTGGCTTTCCTCAAGAGAAGCTGGAAGCATTTCCCCTGGGCCTGGTGAACTGCTGTAATAATGCTTACTTTGCAGTTGGCCAACACTCCCAGATGACCCACACCCTGTGCTGCTGCAGCTTGCCTCAAGTAAATCAGATTATTTCTAATAACTGCAGTCATGCATTTACAGTGCATTGCAGAGCTACTGCTGACCCGGCTGCTGGTCTGAAACAGGCTAGGCAGTTTAATTTCTTTCTTTCAAAATGTGTGTCCTACATTTGTCAGGTATGGAGTGCTATTACCAGTGGATTCCACATCCAGCAAGAGTTTACCTCCTTCTACAGAAAGGGAGACATGGAGAACATTGCTTTAGCAAAAAAAAGATTTACCCTTTGCACTAATGTGCACATATTAAGGCTGTGTGTGTTTACGTGTGTAGTATAAGCATCTTGGAGACAGACAGACAACTTACAGACTGATTCACTGTTACCTGCAGAAGCGTACTGCTGCTTGGAAGACTGCACCCAGCACGCAGGACTGGAAAAGTCTGTTGTTGTTGTTGGTTTTTTTATTTTTTTTTTACACCAGGGAAATATCTAATTATGCCATTAGGGCAGTTGAACAGATCGATGAACAGTATAAAGAAAAATGGATTAAAAAATATCCCGGAAAATGCATCTAGTTAGCTCTTTCTTTTCTGATGGATCTATTAAATGAAATCATATTCTAGCGCACCCCTCTCAGCTATGATCTCACAACTATTACTTAAGCTAGGTCATATAAAAATACCATCTTTTTTTCCAGTAAGAAACAAAGGTTTGCCTGTAGCTTCTCCCCTGAGCCTAGATGACCCCTTGGGCTAGTGTGCTCGAGACTCCCTTATGTGCTGTTGGCTAACGCAATAGGCACGACATAGTAGCATCCAATTCTTAACCTATGAATCTCTATCCCAAAGAGGTAGATAACTTATGGTTCAGCTGCCAGGGTGCAGCCTTCAACAATGCTGGAACACTTCTTTAATTCATGCCCCTTGAGCTGTAACAGACATGCCACTGCATCCCTAAGAAACATACACGGATCGTAAATAAGGTTAGATGTTATTTTAAGTAATAAACACTGAGATACAGAAACTTCATTGCAGCCTTCTGTCTTTGCCTGTCTCTCCATTTTGACTATTTTTAGTTTACAGTCAGCATTATGACTGTGAACTCAAGGAACACTTGGACAATAGGTACATAAATAATTATGGATAGATCTCCAGAGCCTTAAACGTTAGCAGAGGATTCAAGTTAAATACTGGCTGGGACTATTCAATGGCTTGGAGACATTTCTGTGCTTATACATATTAATACACTTTCATTTCCCATGGTGAAAAACTAACTTGGACTCCTCTGCATTGGTGGTGGTGGTGGTGGTGGTGGAAAGGTCTGCACAGAAGCTCTGGGAGTGGTAAATTGATGTATTACCGAACACAATTCTGCAGAATGAACTGGAGCTGTCTTCTATGTTTGGCTGCATATAGTTCATAGTAGTCATCTCTGAGTACTTTGTATAGATTAAAACTGATAAAAACTGTGTTATTACTCATTTAAGAGTTACCCTGCTTTGTGATAATGCTGCAGTGTCACTGAAACCAGTTAGGGATATTGAGTTAACTGCTAGAGTTGGCACAGAAAGCATACTTCCCATTTCCTACCTTAGAAAACTGTCTTAGCCTCCAAGTGACAAGTCATTCTTCAAGCTTGTGGTGAATCCACAGCTGTCAAAAGGGGAAGTCCTCCTTTTGCTGCGGCACCCTGTGCCTGCCAGACCACTCACTGAGTCATTTGAAATCACTGAAATGGCAGAAAACTGTCTCAGAAGAAAAGAAAGTTAAAAAAAAAAAACCAAATAAGTGGAAGATGGCATCCTGCCATTCTAGTGAGCTGAACTGGCTTGAGGGAGACTCCAGCAGCCCCAGAACAGGTGTAGAGGGAGCAGGAATGCTCCTCTTTATGGCTTTGTGCAATTAAAGTAGCACAGCTGCTTCTGAAATGGTACCTGGGAGAATCTTCCACTGATTCTGGGATTGCTGTGCAACAGTCAAGATATGTTGGGCCTGAAGGCACACAGAGGAGAGTAGCACTCTCAAGAAATCAATCACCTGGTATCTTAAGTATAGTAAATCCATAGTAGACAGTAAATATCCCAAAAAGAAGGGCTGGAACCCAGTTCTTCCTCATCCTCAGGTAAGTGCCACAATAAATGAGATGGAGTTATGTTTCACTGTTGGGCTTTATGCACGTCAGTGCACAGTGGAACTACTTAAATAGAAAGCAGGTAGAAAACACCCCGTGGGACACATGGGTTTGATCTCCCACCAAGTGTGTGAATCTGCTCTTGGTCTTCCATTTCTTACATACAGATTTGAGTCGGTAGACTAAAAGCAGGCTCCTGTTCTGCTAAGGGAAAGCTTAGACCCGTTTCCTGAAAGGCTTCTACTCCTTCCTACCCTAAGAAAAGGGTTCTGGGCTGTGCAATGAGCAGAGCGAGATCTCCCTACATGCTGAACAGGCTGACGTTAGACAACTCTGACTAAAGCCAGCAGGTTGGCCTGGGACGAGTAGTATTTCAGGCAGGTAAAATGTGCCTCGTTCAGGATTCTGGATTCCAATAACCTTAAACGTAGGTACTCGGGAACCTGATGCTTAACTTCTGAAGTCACATATTGGGTCTGGTCCAAAACCTCTGTCACCTGATGTGATCTTTGTGGGAAAATCAAGATACGTGATTCCAAACTTCCCATTGGTTCAGAGAGCTACACAGAAAAGTAATGGTAATAAATTCAATAAACTTGGAAATAAACTAAACAGAGTAACTAGCAAGTATCTACAAATTTATGGATTTAACAAGCACAGCTAACTCTTCCTTTTAAGGTAAAAGCTTGGGGGAGATCAGGACGTGAATGACTGTCAGGATATATATTTCATAAAAAAACAGGCCCTCTCTGGTCTCTGACAGCTACAGATTTCTATTAGATGTGTTCTTAATTTTTAAAGGATCTGATTTCTGGCAATTCTAAATGAGTTATGTTTCCCATCGCTCTGCCTCTGACATTTCTATAAAACTTTTAGGTTAGTGTAAAATATAAAGTGTCAACTGCTGCTTGTGTAATTAATACGGTAATTTGGGGTCTCTGCCATGTGGTCACCTCTTATTTAAATAATTTATAGCCATTGCGTAGCTGCTTTTCAAAATATCTGATTATCCTTCATATTTGCTTAATAGTTTTCAGTGCATACTTGTCATTGTGCTCCCTTTTCTCTGCGTTCAGTAAATATTTGGATTAAGTTAATGTTGACTGACGTATTGATACAGGGCTCAAGACACAAGTGGACTTAAGACTTCTGACCCAAAGCTGAAATGTGTTCAAAATCTTTGTTTTGCTGGGGCCTGACCTGAAGATACGTAAAAGCCATGGAAGTTTCTCAGGTGTACTAAATTTCACTAGGGACAGGCTCATATGCATTTTAGTTTTGACAGAGAAAAGCCACTTTTTGATTATCTTTTATTTTCTCCTTGTCAGGATGCACATAGGAGGTGCGCCTTTGCTTCAAGAGTGTGATGTTTACGGGTACCTGCCCAACACACATTTAGGGGAATGCTGATAACTGACTGTGAGCAAAAGCCTACACCCAAGCATGAGTCTAACCTTCTGTTAGAGTATGTGCCTGGTGGAGTCCCGGTCTCCTGTGACAGCCTGTGTGTCTCGTAGTTCATTATCTGCAAATAGAAGGAGTTGTGTATGCTACCCAGAAGACTTCTGATCACTACCTGAGTGACAAAAGGCAAAGCCAACCATCCTTCTCAACTAACGTAACTCTCCTTTGCTGGCTCTGCTTCAGAGAAAGCTTGAAGCAGTTGGTTCAAGTGCAGGTAACTGTTCTAGACCTGAGATCATTCCACACAAAGAAAAACACTTCTCAGAAAAGCAACCGATAACGCTTCAACCCCATGACACACTATGGCAGACTTGGAACTCAATTTTTTTAACTATGATCTGCTGAAAGATAGAGATAGTGCTATATCTGCATCACTGAACTGTCCAAATATCCCTCTGAAGAGATGTGCAGAAGCGTTTGGGAATTCTTTCACCGTTTCTTAAGATGTGGGCTTGGATGTGGGCTTAAACCATAGAGGAACTGAATCTTTACCTCTAACACCCTCTTGAACTATTTGGGGCCAAACCATTTGGTTGTTGACCATTTGAGCAAGAGGGAAAAGAACCATATGCCTGTCTTATTTTAACTTTATCTGATAAAGGAGGATATACTGCCTCTCTTTAATCCTTTGTCTCATTTATACTCTATCCAAACTTCCATTTTCTAAATAGAAGGCAAATCAATCCAGTTGCCTTTGCCGTACAACTCACTGATTCCTGAATCAGACCCATGCACTAAAAATAATGTCTTTTAGGAAAAGTAGTCCTTACATAAGCAGTTATCTTCTCTCATAGCACGTGTACAAAATATGGGAACAAGTCAGAAAGGCTACTTTTGTTTCCTATGTTCTTCATACCTGGCTTCCTAACTCTGAGAAGTGAGCTTTCATTGGAACTTGGTTTGCATCATCTCCCACATCTTTGTGGAAGATTCCATTGCTCCTTCACGCGGTTCAGAATTGGAGCCTGTAGATCTCCTGCAGATTTCAGTGACCAGGGCTAAAAGAATAACTGATACCGGTAGCCAGTTATTCTCTTTATGGACCGGCACAGAAAGATGAGATATGATTTGCCAAAGGATTTTGTAGAGGTAAATAACAACTGAGAAACACTGAAAAAGGGATCCTGGATTCCAGCCCAGACTCTGAATATCACTATATGTCTAAAACAGTGCCAACTTGTTTTAGCCAATTTCTGTCCTAACCCTATTCTTGTGGAAGACTTGGCTTAGTAAACCACTTCAGCTTCCCCTTCCCTCATTAGCAACATTTCCTTTTTCCCATCCTTAACTCATCTGTCTCTCTCCCCCTTCCCTTGTTCCAGTCTCTTTGACAAGAGCATTGCTGTTCCACCTCCATTCCTCATGCAGTCTCAGTACTTCCCACCTTCCATTTCACCCTCTGGCTTTCAATCTCAGCTCCAGATCAGTCTCCTTTTCTGTTTCTCTCCATTCTCCTTCTGTCTCAGTTCATCTTTCATCCCTATTGCAACGACATGTTTCAGGCTACACCCATACAAGCAAACTACACTGTGCCAGATGTCCCACAGCTGTCTATCACTGCTCTCAAAATATTTTTGGGCACAGTGTGTCAGTCAGTGCAGGTCAAGGACTATCTCCACCAGACAGGTTAGATGTAGCAAGCCTTCTTTGAAAGGCAGCTGAGAAGGGAGACGTAGGCATACGGATGTGACCAGCACCATGCCTACCAACCTCAGAGCCAAAGAGCAGACTCCAGACTATGAAGACGTATAGTGACCTTTATCCATGGTTTAAATCCACTGAAAGCATAAGAGAATTCCCTTACAACAAGTTCTAGCATACAACCCCACACAGCTCAAAGATGGTAAATCTAGCCTGACTTCTGCATCTCCGAGGTGGAGGATATCAAGTATTTTGTTGGACTGACAAATGCACAGTTGCTAAAGGAGACTGCTCAATAAGGAGAGAGTTACTGGAGAGTTTATCTACAAAATTTTGAAAAAACTTTGTAGAAAATGCTCAGATTAATTAAAAAAAATTCATAAATTTACCACCTCCCTTCCAAGCTTTGGCATCCAATTCAAAAGCTGAATTTTTTTAAAGAAGATGTCACCAGATGTTTACTTATCTGCAGAAAATAATGCATGACCTAAGCCTCATCATTTGGAAAAGGTGAACTATTTTGGTTAAAATTTCAAATAAACTCAAATTTAAGGTAAGACAGGAAGAATCTGCTTTTGAGAATTGGTTGGCAACTTTAATTAATTATAGGCAGAGGTATCATTGTCCATGTTTGATCAGGGAAATTCACTTTAGAAAAACTGAGAAGCTGGTGTTTTATTCTAGCAATGGCAACAAGGAGTCACGTGATTGATTCTGCAGAAGTGATAGAGATGCATGTGGACAAGGCAAGAGAATAAAGCCTGCGAAATCAAACTGAAGATACTTTTTGAGAATTTATTCCAACACTTCAATTTATTGAAAACTGAGGTAACCCTAACAGGAGCAAAACTCAACTCAACATTGCAGAAGGAATAAGAAAAATCACCAGTGAAATCATATGTGAAAGTACAACCATATACCATTCATTCTTTAAATCTGTTCAAATTTGTACGTTTCCGAAAGAAAGATTGGCTTAGTTTATTGGCAACCCACAACTGTTTTGAAAGTGCTATTGAAACCTGTGTACTGTAATGGAGTACGACATTCCTAAGAAAGATTCTAAACTCCCCCCTCCCTCTCTGATTTCATTTGAAGCACACCGTCAAATTGGCATTGCTAATGCGCAGGCCCCCAATGTACATTGGGTCTCATTTTTGTGTGCTCTGAATTAGCTTTCCATACCCTTTTCACTACAGATTTGTAGATGCCAAGGTCTCCTAGCCTCGAGCATGCAGTATTAATTAGTACATATGAACAAAACATACTTATAAAAGACAACATTTTTAAATGAAATGTGCTTTCTCTTGGACCTTCTACAGTCTGGAGATGATCTGCAGTTTGATCTCAGACTAACTATTTCAGCTTCAAACAAAAACATTTGGAATGTCAAGAGACTACTGGAAGTTCTTAGAACAGCCTTATGAACATTACTGTTGTAACTCAGTAAAACCCATTAATGTTTCCCATAACATTGAATCTAAACGTGCATCACCAGAAACCATGACTGATAATTCCAAGTTGCAATACGGCCATATATTTCCAGATACTACAGAAACAAATGGTTGTGATCATTCACAACACAATATTGCACAATGTAGAATAGAGTACCTCTTTTTAGTATGTATAAGGAAATTGAAAAGAGACAAAAGCAGATACATTTATTTGAGTGAATTTATAAGACAATTTAAAGCTACTATTTAATAAAATAAAAACCTGATTACCAGATAAGAAAATATTTTGGTAATGCTTTCTTGTTTCAAAACATTGTACAAATTCCCTGCTGACAATCTTATAAAACACATACATGCTGCAAAAATGAAACATACAACAGGAGCAATGAAGAATTACCTCAGCTTTCATCACCACTTCACTTGATTGAAACTGTTCTCATGTTCCATTAAGTATAATAATATATTTGGAAAATGTAAATAACCTAATTACATTTTCTTGTTTCAAGCTGCCAGGCACCAGTCATATATCGCAGTCGTATAAAAAGAAGATCCCTGCCCATCTGCAGCCAGCTCCAAAAGGGAACTAACTTAGAACCTGTGATTAATGAAGAAGAAAATCAGAAGGACGTTGTTAGAAAAAATGAGCATTGGCAAGACACGCATTTAAGTAGTCATGAGCCTCTGCATTCTCAGCACATTCAGACCCACAACCTAGACCTTAACATTAATAAAAATTTATAGTGTGAAAGTTACTGCTTTATAGTAATTACATTATTAAGTAGGATATTGTAGTTTGCAAGCAGCACAGTAATTCCATGTATGTCACAAGATGCATAGTCTTCTCTGCGACAGGACTTTGTTCAAGTAAATAGAAACCTGAACACCAATAATTAAGCAACTGACTTCTCAGCGACTTTGGAGAAGAGGACTGCCACATTGTCTTACAGCAATAATATGAACGTGCCAATCTTCAGGCAAGGTAAGGAACCCGCACTATGAAACCAAGCCCTCTTTCATCTCTGCCAACATTTGTGTTAGGTGCAATATACATGTGGAACTGTATAGAAAGAAAACATTGCTAGTAAAGTTGGCTTAGGATGTTCTCTACTTGCACCTTTCATCACCACTGCACTTCATTATACTTTCTGTTGTTCAGGGGTTCTTTTGAGGAGGAGAAATTCAGATTATAAAAAAGAAAAAAACAGGAAAGGGAAAAAAAGAAGGAACTGCAGTTGATGGGAGGGAGGAAGTGAGCAGAAGCAAGCAGTACCTCTTAAGCTGGCTTTGCTATAAAGAAATATGTATGGAGCTATACCTTCCAGTAACCCAGTAACAGAAACCTCCCCACAGGTCTTAAAGAAAAGCACATCTTAAGAGGAGACGGTGCCCTAGAGGAGGCCTTAATAAATGCACTGAGAATTTTGGGAGGCAAAACACAGTGAAATGGAGTTGAATCAATAAACGACAGTCAGACGTCCTACACAGTGTTTTACAATTGCAATATTTTTATTGACACATTACAGCATGAGGATGTGCTAAAGTAGTGCTTTGTCCTAGCAGCGTAACTCCCTAGTTTTGTCTCCAGTGGGAGTGCAGTTTCTCTCCTTTGATACCCCTTCACCTACTCTTCCTGTACCATGCCATGGCAGAAGACTGTCAAGGACATGAAATTCAAAATTTGTACGGAAAGAAGGCTGCGTGTTATCAAAACTGGGTAAAATACAGGAAGACCCTCGAATATTTTATTCTGGATTGACACGTAAGGAATCTCACAAGAATATAAACAGTTTTCCTACCTTCAATTTCAGTCCAGTTGACAGCAACTTCTGCTATAGGTATTCTCAAGCGCTGAGCTATATAAAGAAGTTCCACATCAAACGCCCTGAAGAAGAACAGGAAATAGCAAATACAGTCACACTTATTTCCAGAAGAAAGATGGTGGCACTGTTAATTACGTCCCTAGCCTGATTTAAGGAGGTTAGTGTTCAGTTATGAAGTTGATACCAATGCTCTACAGGTCAGATGCACATGAAAGGGAAATTAATTTCCCTGACTGAGCGGCTCAGAACATAGCCAATACGCAGACAACGATACTTCACTGTGTCCTGTTTTTGAAGGTACAGGTCACACTGTGTTCAGACCACTGCTCACTTTTCATTCTGCCGTAATCATGATTTAAACCTTTTTAAAGACCAAGCAGTCAAATGTGCAGTGTCAATCTACGTCTCTAGTAGTTTCATCAAAGGGGACAACTAACTGCTTTACGCTCATCTGATGGTTTCTCCTTGTACTTTCTAAATCAAGAACAAAGGCAGCAGCACAGAAACAAGAAATGATTTATGTTACTGTGCATAATAGAACCTGAACAACAGTTGTACTTTACCCAGTGACCACCTAACGTACAACACAAAAACCCTCTTGAGAGACCTGTGTTTTTTGCTGGCACAATTGTTTGCAGTTTGTGTAGCAAAATGAACTGGGGAAGCGATCCTACTCTAAGTCAGCTGCCTCTCCCTGGCCAGTTAGTCTAAAATACACCTTAATCCTCTCAGTTCTCTGCACAGAGAATTGTGTGTTTCATTCTTGCAACTGCGTGCTCAAGTGGTCCTTCTGGATCTGAGACACTGAGGCTCTTAATATCAGAAAAGTGTTTTGGCAACTACAGCTCGTGATGCTCATGTAGATATCAGCATATGAAGCTACCGGTAGCTACTACTGACAAGGGTGAGTGCAAATCACAATTATGAAGATTCTGGTGACTTTGGTTACATTTCTTAGATTTATTGATAGCTGGCTTCCCCCCACCCCCACTCTGTAGTCTTCAAATGCCAGTAGGGGTGCTCTTGTTCCTTAAATGAGTTCTAGGAAGTGGAATTTAAGCTAAACAGTCCCCTGCTCCACCAATTAAAAAGCTGTTTAAAAATACTACTCTGTACTGGAAAAAACTGTCAATGGCCACCCACACCCAACTTCTACTACATTCAATACATATTCAAATGCAGAGGTTTTTTTCCCAGGGAACTAAACCTTGAAGGTTAAGGAACTGTAAAAGTTTTAGCCAAGCTGTTGTTAAGGTTTCCCGTTTGAAGTCAACAGAACAAGATGTTCCAAACCAGCTTACGTAGGTCTTGAAAATGTGGCTGCAGGGCAGTTAAGTACAACTCAACACTAGTCTACGTTTTCTGTCAATAACTTCCTAAGTTCAGAATCTCCTTAAATTCTGATTGCTAAGTCCAAGACAATTTTTTTTTTAAATGAAAAAAAAACCATCTTTTGCCACTGGAGAAAATGTATACAATAAAAAAAAAATAACAATATTCGTTCATGCTTCAAGGGTTGCTTGAGTTCAAGTCATTGGTAGTCCCATTTATCACTACAGAAAGGGTAGAAAGGGACAGACAGGCGAGCAAGAGCAGGCAAAAAGACATACTTCAGCAGGTTGCTAACCAAGTTCAGATATTATTTCCTTCTACTTCAAGCCACCCTCTCCTTTTAAGCAGTGCAGTGCATTTCTGCAAAACTATTAATGAAAGCAACAATAGAAGTTCATTTTGAAATGTGCACTCAGGTATGACACATACATGTAGGTTCCCATTGAAGCACAGACACCGGCACGCAGGTTTGCTAGTGAAAGCATTACCGAACGTGCACCAACCTGAACTCGCACTGTCCGTGGATGTTACAGGAGAGCTACAGATGTCACTCTGGACAGCATTAAAACATGCAAAGGCAGCATAAACAGAGGTCATCCACAGAGACTACAGTTATTGTGTATAGAGAATTTAGAAGCACTTTGTAAATCCTATTTTGATTAGGACACAGGCTTTCTAATGGTCACAAAAAATGCTACAGAATAAATGTGGGGTTTTTTACCTCAAGTGAACTGAATCTGCTCCAAGCAGCCTTGCCATTTCACTGTTTTCTTTAAATGAGGGTTGAATATTATTTTATTAATTATGCCATGGTCTCTTCTACTGAAGTTGTATTATTTAATTTTTTGCTGACATTTTACATTTGTAAGCCAAAAAACCCATGTATTCACCTTTGAATGTTTATGAGTCATATGTATTAAGACTAAATCTAATTTTGTAATACTTACTACTTAACTGACTAAAAATCTTAAGAGACACAGAATAATTATTTGATGAATTATACTAGATGAGCTGCTCTAAAAATATTACTACATAAAGTATTAGCCTAGTGAACTAATAGTTATTTGCAACAATTCCTATGGACAAACGATTACTGGAATGTCAGCATATACATCACAGTACAACAACATTAAGTAGTTTGGTGAACTACAGCACTTAACGTAAAAGATTAAAAGCACAGGAATTAATCAGGTTGAACACTAATATTGTTACATGTGGCTGCCATTCGTGTGACAGTGAACATATCCTGAAATTAAAAAAAACCCTGTTCAAAGCTAAAAGGAGAATGACTTTTGCAGTATACTGCTGGAATACCTTTTTTCTTCCCCTGTTCCCCACCACCTTTCAGTACACATCATACACATACTAGACTAGTTAATTGGGGACTATAGATCACAGTGTATCCAATACATTGATAGCATTACACCCATACTACAGATTAGAAGATCCAGATGGTAGAGAAGAACCATACAGAAGTTTCCACAGTCAGGATTTAAGCGTGGGTATGTCAGCTGGAGCCTACCCTAGAGGAGATCAAAGCAACACCAGTGGATGAGTTGGTGAGTGCAATACATGTGTTTTGACATGAAGCCATTTGTGACTAGTTAACATCTGACAGAAGCGCTCTTCAAAAAAGCAGGGAATTATTCACACCACGTACTTCACCGGATCCCGCTGCAGAGAGTGAAAGTAGGCGCCTCTGGGGTGGGGGGACACAGCTCAGAAACCTAGATTTGGCTCCAGCCTGAATGAATTCAGGCTCCAATCTAAGTACCCAAAGTTAGATGACCAAAAATACATAGTGCATACAATTTCCCCATCTATTTCTAACAGTGGCTCCATTATGTGTTAATTAACACAAACATGAAGTGTAAAATATAGAAAAGCTTCACCATGCGGCTGTGTTTATGCTAAGGAGTATGTTTGGTTAAGTTACAATTTAAGACGATGCTGGCTAAAATTCAGTTGAACGCCAAGTTGGTAGGTGTTTACTTGAATTCAACCCTTTTAAACAGAACCCTTAAAATGCTTCATCTTATAAAATATATATCCTGAAAAATTATTCTGTATTTTAAAATTGCACAAGGACTCTTTTTTAGCTGGTCCAATATTAAGTGTTTCAAGTATCAAAATCAGGCCTTCAGTTATAGTGTTTTAACTGGAATTTAGGACTTTTCTACATCCAGGATATGTTGTTCCAGCAAACTCCTAATGGGCAGAGAAAACTTTCAATGGCCAAAGAGGTCTAAGAATGAAATAGGATGTCAAGAGGGCTAGACAGCTGCACTGGGGCTTCTGAAAGTCCACATGTGTCTGCCAGAAGCAGGATTTTTTACAAGACAAAACAGACATAGTTATAACACCAAAATATTTTCGCGTTGATTAGACATTCACAAACAATTCTACTTGTGCACAAAAACAGGAAAAGACAATTAATTCCACCGCTTGTGTTGGTCTACAATGCCAAAGGAGTGGAAAAAAAAAAATCCCTGTACCAATATGAGTGCTTATTTTTCTGAGATTTTTATGGAGACACTCACACTTAAGAGATTAGTGACAAACTGGAGAAACAAACACTAATTTTTTACATTGAGCTTTCAAGTTTTAAATGCAAAACAGCATGGCTTGTTCAGTACACAGGGCAATTTTTATGGACAAAAGTAATAGCTACAGTTTGATCTAATCAGTGATCTGCTGAGTTGTGTAATATCATTATAAATTGCCACTTTACAAAAGTATGTCAATCAAACCAGGACTAGAATTAGATTTTGAATTTCCCCTCCTTTTACGAATATTCCAGGTAGGATAGTAACCGCTGCTATGCCTAGTTCTCCTAGGTAAGGAAAGACATTCTGACTGGAAGAAAATTTACGATTTTTTTTTTCTTTTGTAGTCAGAAGAAATCAATGACGAAATTTAGGATAGGAAAATTCTGCAGTAATACCATTTCATTTTCCAGTCTTCCTCCTGTGCACTAAAATTTAACATAAACAGTTACATTTCTCAGGTCAAGACTGGAGATGCAGAACTAGAGCTTATTTTGGAGTCTGAAAGTGAGTAATTCCAACTGTCTCTATTACGTTTTTAAAATATCCCCTTTAATTTTCTTTTAAGTTTTAATTTATAAAATGTGCTCCATCCATTTCTGAAAAATAGATTAGTGTTGTAATCAGATTCAGAACCTAAAATGCAAAGCATATGCTCTCTGTTCAAAAAGGTTGCTCTCATTTCAAACTAATGTCAAAACTTTGCTGTTTAGAAAGTAAATTTCAAGAATGTTTGGTTTGTATTCGTATATACACTGCCAGTTCTCCAAAGGACAGTTAAACAAAAAAGTCAAGGAGAATACTCGCCAAAAAAAAAAAAGCTAGTTTAGGATGGGAGCACGATTTCTTAGTATCAAAGATATAAACAGTTTCCAGTACCTATTAATTTTCAAATGCTTTCTAAACTTTAGGGTTAGATTAACAAAATATTCTAGGAAATATCTTGGTGTCTCTTTTAAAAGTGTTACATGACTTATCACCATAATGATAGAACAGCATTTTTCCATGTATATATCAGTTTGCTTTTAAGATTTCCTAAATATAGACATCTATAAATCAAATTCAGCACAGCAAGAAGAAAACTGTGGTCTCAGTTTTCAAGAATTTTTTAACATTAAAGAGGTGATATTCAATTCAATGTCAACTGGTATAGAAAGAGCATGAAGAAAGCAGAAAAAAATGAAGGTCTAAGCAATCAGTTTTTCATTCTTAATGCAGATGATGTTGGGTTATTTCTTTATGATTGAACTAATATTGAAACTGTCAAAGATGCACGTAAGATCACATAAAGATGTCTTGATGTCCTCCCCTTTTTCATATGAAAGGTAAACATGGAAACACAAGACGTCATTTTATTGGTGGTGCTGGTGAACTGAAAACACCATATGCATTTACTTTTGGGGTCTGTGATACCTATTTAAGTACAGAAACATAGAAATCTTTCAGTCTGTCCAACCTAGCAGCAGGATAGCTATGTTGTTTACGCTGACGTATCTATTACTAGAGCGTAAGATGTTCAGCTTCCAAGAAAGGGACTGTGCTCCTAACACTTGCTCTTTGAGTGACGTATGTTATCATAGAATCGCTGAGGTTGGAAGGGACCTTTAAGATCATCAAGTCCAACCTTTAACCTACCCTGACAAAAGCCACTTCTAAACCATGTCCCTAAGTGCCCCATCTACCCTTTTTTTAAACACCTCCAGGGATGGTGAATCCACCACCTCCCTGGGCAGCCTATTCCAATGTTTAATAACCCTTTCAGTGAAAAAATGTTTCCTAATATCCAATCTAAACCTCCCCTGACATAACTTGAACCCGTTTCCTCTCGTCCTATCACTTGTCACCAGGGAGAAGAGGTCAGCCCCCACCTCTCTACAACCTCCTTTCAGGTAGTTGTAGAGGGTGATAAGGTCTCCCCTCAGCCTCCTCTTCTCCAGGCTAAACAACCCCAGCTCCCTCAGTCGTTCTTCATAAGGTTTGTCCTCCAGACCCCTCACCAGCTTTGTAGCCCTTCTCTGGACACGCTCCAACTGAAAGCCACAGAAATAAAACCGGTATCATTTCTGGAATTTGTATTGCTCTGCCTTTTGGAGCAGGATTGACAACATCCAGCACTTCAGGGCAGTCCCCTACTCCCCAGTGCTAATTCGGTGCTCTCTTGTAGGCAAAGACACTACTGGATTCCTTTATCTGAAGGGAAGAATTCTCCAGGCTTTTTTTCTACAGGAATAATGGGTGCTGCCTATACAGCCCAGAAAGTGGGTTTTGATACAAAGCCTTTGATACAAAATTGCTTCAGTAGTTTTTCTTCTAACCCACTACTTCCAGTATTTACTGAGGAGTTTATACTTTTGATGCAGTGGAGGCACCAGCAACCTGACGCATGTTTTTTCCTACACATTACTACACTATGAGTTGAATTTACCCTGCTGAGCTTCAGTCATCTATAGGAGAGAGAGCTGCTCCTGTACAAATTGTCTGGAATCTTTATAGTTGAGGGCACAAAACAAGCATTTGTCAGCTGCCGCTTCATCTGGCATATATTAGAGGCCTATATTAGGATGAAATGAATTATACCCTAAAATTGTCCCTTCTTCTGTTGTCTAAGAAGGGAAGCTAGATGACATGTAGATGCACTCTAGACGTGATGCAGCAAATCCCATCCATTGTGTGTGCGTATTTATATTCTAACTGAGCAGTAAGCTTAACAGTTCCATGCAGGAATTCTTATACAGCCAGTTTTATAGCAATTTTATATTAACATAATGAGTAAATATGTTACGTATTACTGTTTAGTCTAAATATTTATTATATGTCCTCACAGAAGAATTCCCTTTACACTGTAGTACCTCGAAAAATCTGAGCCTGACAAAACTTGAGCAGAAAGGACAAGATGAGGCTTCTGCAAAACCTGAATTGTGTTCATTCTCTTCAACAGCTCACCACACACTCCAGGTCAGCGGTGGGGGAGCCCTCGACAGGCGCAATGACTAGGGTGCTGCCTCTCAGATGGCTTTTATCCTATTAAATGCTGCTTGTTTGTCGAATATTCTCCAGCACTCTCCTCCATTATTACCAGAATATCTGAGCACTGACCATACTAAACTGAACTGAATTCTTCTTTCAATACCTAACAGACCTGCACTTCACTAATGGGATTTTAAGATTCAAAAAGAATGAAATGATTTCTTCAGATGTCAAATAGCCCCAGTGCAGTGATGCAGAAGCAGTAATAAACTCAGATTTCAGAGCCTCTTGGCCAATATCAAGATAGTGGTTTCTCTGCAAGCCCTTGTTGATGGTCTCAGTGTGACTGCGTTGTTCTGTGACCCAGTTAGGGACTCCCCCTTGTTCCAGGTCAGCAGAAATAGAACACTGACTACTATTTCTTCCTCTTATGTCTTTATACTCACGATATGTACAGAACCTTCATGGCACGACATCTACCCAGTTTTTATTTTCTTTTTTACACGCATGCTATGCAATGGAAAGGTATCAGGGGCTAGTTTTGTTTAAAATAAGAAGTTTCCATTATTGGGGTACTTCAGATTCTTACATAACAAAAGAATCTATTGTATGGTTCTGTGGGATCAATGTTTGATACCCCTATATAATTTCCAACTGCAACTATCCCAACTGTCTGGACGTTTCACTTACAACTACCTTTTCCTTTAATATACCCACTTTCCTCGCATACTTATACCTCCCCATCTCCCAGTTTATTTCCAGATCCTATAAACACTAACTGGGAAAGCGACAGTATGCTCTTTTGTGTGCTGATATGTTATCTTCCAGTTAGAGATGCTAAATGGCTAGCTGTGAAACTGATAAGCAACCTTTGAGTCCTTATTGCAGTTTTTTCTTCAGCAGTGGCAAAAATCTGAGTTTCCCTCCTCTACAAGGGTTTCAGTTCACACAAAATTTGCCAAAGCTTTTGATCTTGAGATCTCTACTGTTCTGTCAGATTTGGTTCAAATTAGCCAGTAAGCATGAAAATGAAGGCCGAGAAGCACAGACACTGCTAAAGGACAGATGAGGATAAAAGCAGACAATATATTGCCTGTTTCGGCAGAAATTAAACCAAATTAAAAAAACCCTATTGTTGTTTTAGGCAAATTTGTGACTTGGAATTATCTGAAGAGCTGTTTATTGGAAGAATTTGAGTTATTCTTTTCTTGACAAACAAAACAGACATTCTTCATCACTAACCAGTACATTTCATATAAATAAGAAAACACTCAGGGGATTAGTTTACAGATTACTGTAAATAGAAAGAGAAAGAATGGAAGGCTAATTTCATAGCAGCACATATAAGCACAATGAACTGACACACAAAGACATGAAGATCTGGTGTGTTCCATACCAGCAATATAATTACTATAAAATAAGTTAGAAATATTCCTTTTTCATTGCCTGTATTCATGAATAATGGGGTACAGCACAATTATTGTTACTCTTTCATTCCATTGTTGCTAGAGAATCTGAGTGGCAGAAGAAAGCTTGTTAAGATATTTTAATTAAAAAATGAATACTTTACATAATACATCTGACCAGTAAGTGCAATTATATTCAAAATCTTCAATGTAAAATAGAATAAGATTGAAGACTGCATTTTTACCGATTAAACTGATTATCCTCATTCATTTCTTTCAGTATTCCTTCTTGAAGCACTTAATTTATAAAGTGAAGAAAATTCCTGTATATGAAATTTACAGAATTTTATAGATCAAGTTTGGTTTTGGAGGCAACAGGACAAATCATACTTCTGGCTCAGTAATAGTTTTCTTTGGGGCAACAAGCAAACCACTCAGCTAGGAAAGGGATTTTCCGAATGCTGACTGCTCACAATTCCAGATTCAATTCAACAGAAGCTCTACATTCCTCAACTCTACCTTTGCAGCCCCATTCTGGAGGAGCAATATAGCTCAACTATCACTGCCAAGGCTCAACCTAAAACTAGATGTACTGGAATTGACTAGGACTGTAGGATTACACACATTTTTGTATGGAAATATTGTTCAGTAATTCTGTTCCCTGTCAGCAAGCAGTAGCCCATGAGGGACTTTCCTGGATGAAGGCAATAGTTTGAAAAGATTTGATTATGCTTAATGAAGCCATCCTTTTTAGCATCAGTTGTGGTGTAGGAAATTTACAGAAATCATGGTATTTGTGTGGAAACAGTGTTCTTGCTGTTTACCTTGGATACTATTTTAAAGTCAAAACTTGGTAAGCCCATTCTCCCTATCATCACGAGAAGAATAAAATTAAATACTCAACTATTTTCTGAAGTATATCTTAAAAATAAAACAGAATTCTTAGCAATTACCAGGATATTTTAGCATAACAATAAATCTTAATTGCCATGCAAGTAGTACTATAATTGGTTAAACTGAGCAGATACGATTTATACACAGACATCACATGCTTCATAATAGCTGAAATACTGAAATTACTTTTTCAAAACCATGTTCAATTAGGAACAAAAAAACCCAAACAAACAAACAACAACAAAAAAAAAACAACTTACCAGCGTTCAATATGAAGAGTTGAGAAAGTCTGCAAGGCAGCTTCTCTAGTTAAAAGTTTAAATCCGCACTGCGTGTCCCTGATCTCTTTGACACAGAGAAACCATACAAGGAAGTGGAACCCATACATAAGAAGAGTTCGAAAGTAAGAGCGCTGTGGACAAAAGGCAATAAGTTAGATGGTTTCATTTAAGTGATGAGTGAAATGTTGAACAGAGCTGGCTTACAGGACAATAATCCTGCTTCATGATAGCTTTCAAAGTTTGTAAACTGTTTTTGTTTTGTACTGGAATGAAACTAATAACTATTCAATTGTTACAGTGAAACAAAATTACAGCTGAAAAGGAAAGACTCGCCAGTCAAGTGCATAGTTAGTACACTGGCCTAGGATATGATAAATCCAAGTTCTTTTTTCTGCTTTCCCTAATTCAGAGCAGCTTTTCATTCTGGATAATGCCTTATTAAGTGGGCAGGAACCTGCACCTGGATTTCAATTATTGAGTGGGACGGCCATAGTATCTTCTGCATGATTCTCTGGGAATTCCCCCAGGAAAAAAAGGGCGAAGGAGGAGGGGGTGGCATCCCACACGCTCTACTCCACTGGACACTTACAAGCTATTTTTTCCCCTCTATCTAGTCCTCTTGTTTCCTAAAAATTGGTTGAACAGGTCCAACAAATTCAAAAGTTACCAGGACAAACAATGGAGAATAAGCTAGCAGGACTGCATAAAGACTGCTACTCCTAAGAATACACACTAAAAACTAAACAGGCTCCAGCTTCTACTCTGACATGAAATTTTTTTAAAAAAAGTCTTATATTATAAAAAAAAAAAAACAAACCAAAAACAACCAACCAAATGGGAGCATCTCTCATCATTTGTCACTCACTCCTTTCATTCAAGACTCAATGATCTCCAGAGCTTGCACACACCATGTTAAGGCACTTAAGGGAATGCAATTAGAGAACAGACCTTTTTGCAGTATATGATGGGCCAAATGAAAACAGGACTACAGTAACAGCTGCTGTGCAAGACAATATTTCATTTTATATTTCCACCAATGCTACATGGTTACTTCTTTAGTTCTTTTGCTTTCACAAATACATTTTATGTTCCTGGTAAATGTTCTCCAAGCCTACTCTTTGGTTACACTCTCGTTCTTGACATGATCATACCAATAAGTTTGTCTATGGAATCCAGAGGCTGGACTCTGGGCTTGCAGATGTCCCTACTAGTCTTTTATTCAAGATAGCTCCTAAACAACTAGAACTCTGATCCACAAGTTTCTTCTGAACTCGCTGCTGGTCTTAAGCTCATTTTAAGTGATTGTATCTAAGACTGCAAGCCAAATACCATGCAAAATGTTTAGGAGCCAACAATTTAACTGGTAAGCATCTCTGGGTGATAAGAGATGCCTTTAAAACTAATAATTTCAAACCTCACTTGAAAAATGAGAAGCTGCTCAACTTATTATGTGATAGCCTTTGGCTTAAGGAAATTCAATTCATAGCTTGTGACTCTAGAAAAGTGCTCTAGCCCCAGGTTAATGGTGGATCTGGTGTGGATTCTTTGGCTCTTTTTGTGAAGGGGAACCACTGTGTGACCAAGAACACAAGTCCCAAAATGGGAGCTCTAAGAAGCTACATGACTGTAAGCCAGTGAAACTGCACTTACTTCACAGAGAGGAGTTCCTGGGTTACGGTCATCACTCCCAAGACTATTTATGCATGTCATACTATGGATTCATTAAAGTACATTAACAACTCTGGAGGCGGAACAGAATTCTTGATGTCTTGAGACTGAATTTAAAGGTGAAATTCTGGTCTTAAGAAATCCCATACAGCTGCTTATCACAGTTTTGTTCTACTGTTTTAGATGCCACTAAGCTCAGAGAGAAACCCCAACTTCTCAAAGATTGCTCTGCAAATTTTTTATATCTATTGCACTATACAACAGTCTCTTCCCAATGTGGTTAAGGCAGTCTTTCCTTTCCAGCCTAGGGACAGCTGGATGACAAAATGTGCTACATATTTCAAACAGAGCAGTACTACCTAACCAGTTGGTGACTCCTTTATCAAAAAGTCAGAAATATGGGGAGAAACAGGAATCAAAGGATGGACGCATCCTAAAGATTGTACTTTTGCATTAAAAGATACAGTCCTGTTACAATTCCTCTCCCTCTGGTAGCAAGACCTTCAAAGATGAAAAGAAATATGAATGCACTGAAGAAAGATTATTTATATTCAGTACCTGACCACCACACAACGAAGCATTTTTTCTGGGCTCAAATTTATCAGCTACATGGTCTCCCTGTAGTAGCAACATTTCCATGATACACTGGCTGCAGAGCTAACAAATAACTGCCAATGGTATACTCTATGCTACAAGCATGCAAGTACCACATCAAAGATTTATCCTAATTTCCGGTAACGATTACGGGTTTGGATTTGTGGGGTTTTTTTGTGTGCTACAAGCATGCAAGTGCCACGTCAAAGATTTATCCTAATTTCTGATAATGATGAAGGCTTTGGATTTGTGGGGTTTTTTTTTTGGTGAGGATGCTAACACACAGAGAGCAGTATTTACAAGAACTCTTCCCAGTGAACCACTCCAATACTACCTGACAAACCAGAAGAAAAAATTAGAGATCTACCAGGGGCTGAGTATTACCAGTGTAACTTCTTCTGAACTTTTGTAACTATTTTAGTAGTGTATATATTTTAGAATGATTTCGAGTATTAAACACCAGTATAAACAAAGCTTACTCTTGAGAACATTCAACATGATGAACCCATCCACCGATGCTGAAAAAATTAGTCCAGCAATGCCTCTGTTGCAACACAAGTTCCATGCCTGTGCTTTGTCAACTACCGTCTGCCAAGACATCAGAAAACCAGATGCAAGATAAGACTGTACGCCTTTGCATCACTGTTTATTCCACAAGAGCCACACGCAGAACAGTACTGTCTGCATGTTCAAAACTCAAAGATTTTACTATGAGTAATACAGAAAAGTTACAGCACTTCCCCACAAATTGAGATATTCTTCAGTTTGCTGCTAGTTAACCCTAATTCATTTTAAACAAGTTTCAATATCAGCAGATCAAGCTCTTGCACTGGAAAGGAATCAATAACAGTGAACTCATCAGTTGCCTTCCACCCCAGCACTGGTCCTGGGTACTAGCTACCAATTCTGTCAGGGATCAAAAGCTCTGCTTGTAAGATGTTCTCAACTATGAAAATTAAATCCATAAATTGGAACACTAACTGACACCAGTTCAAAGTGCCTGAAAACTAGAACACACCCTTGGCATAAGATGGAGCATATGTTACACTTATGACAAGCTTTTCCTAGCTTTTAGCTTCCATTCTTTTACAAATATTGATTATCTAATTGCAAAATCTTAGAGTGGAATCAAACAGCAGAAGTATTTGAGCATTAGTACATAGCAGGAAATGGAAACAAACCTTTGCTATTGAGTCCTTCTCCAGATGAGCTCTAGAACCACAGGAAATAGCCATCTGGTTCTGCACAGGAATACAAATTCAAGAGTTATTACTTAAACGAAAATTTTCTGAATCAGTGGAATCTTGTGTTGAGAAATGTATAAAAAAAAAAAAACCACTTTCAAAGCAGTATACTTTTCTGCTTCCTGTAGCTGCACTTTTTCTACTGCTAGATTCTGAGGCTAAAATCAGCCTTTTCTACAATTAACAGATCATTTAAAGTTTACTACATTTTGCATATGGTGCATACAAACTGCTGCGATTTATTCAGGTCTAGTTTAGCTTACATTGTTCCTCTGAGGTATGCACGCAGTAACTGTGTTAAACAGCACAGATAAGCTTTTGGCAGTCCTAGGCACTTAATGTTATAATGTATGTTTTCCTTAAATACTGCACTGTGGAAGGGATAAAGTACTTGTTGCACTGATGTACCTTCAAACAAATAAAACGCTGTGGTATCAGCCAAAAGTATAATCTCAAATTAAATCAAAAGACATGACTAAAAAAAAAAAAAAGGTTTTAAATTATTCTCACGCTACTACTACTCACACGAAATCTTTCACATCTGCTATATTTGAGAGTGTGGGACTGATGCTGGAGAAACAGCAGCTGCTGCCGTCTGGGTAGCGGAGAGTGTCAGGGAAACGCCGCCGCCCGGCGGCTCCCGCTCTTGTGGTCCTGCACTCGCAGACCAAGACCTTCCTGCTGGAAGGCTGCACATCGCTTCTGGCACTTGGGGAAACTAGCTACAAATACATCACTGTTCTGCATTTAGACAGAAATGAAACCTCAGTTCTTTCAAGTCAAGCACGCAAAAGAGAATGACTATCCAGGGAGGAGCTCTTGCTCCACAGGTTTTTGAATTTGTATTTACAATAAAACTTCTTGCAAATAGTGTCATTAAACTAACAACTCCGAGAAAAGAGAACCTCTATAAAATACGTTGAAATTAAGATGCATCCTTAAAGGTATACAGGATGACATCAGATAAAAAGAAAATACAAAGCAGTTAACAAAGAAAAAATTGTTTTCTAACTGAGTAGGCAACACATGGTATTTATACAAAGTAAAACAACTTCAAAGGAAGAATGGTAAACAGAACATTACGTACTGCATTGAAATAGGCACAGTGAATGCAAAGGAGGTAAGAACTCTGCGGAAGCTACCTCCCGACAGCCCACTCTTGTAGCTTCTAAGCTTACGCTTGGGTCTTCAGACTTACATCTAGATCTGCAGCTGGATCTCAAAGAACTCAAGTTGAAGAGAATTATAGAAATCAATCTGTATGCATGTGTATTAAGCTAAAAACATGAGAATTTATACTCACAGGCCACGGCTGAAGATTTTTTAGACCTTCTTCTACTTTTTCAATATCTGCAAATTTCGTAGCTCCATCTGCATCAGCCATAAGAATTTTTTCCCCCCGAGAACTAAAGACACCCTGCAATCAAAATAGTCAATAAAAATCAACACCTTTCAAATCAGTATTTGTCACAAGCTAGCTGCAAGACACTGCAAAAATCTAGTGTAGTAACTGGAGCAGTGGTATCTTAAAGATTCAACACAACAGATGAATCTTAATCTTGCTACTAACAACAATTTATCAGTTTATGCCGTAATAACATCTAGAGACTTCACACACTGAGTAGTGTTCCACAGTGACAGACAATGCATGAACACAAAAGGTTAACAATCCCTCTCCAGAGAAGCTTGCAAACTAAAAGCTTTACAAACTAAAATTGTGAGAGACAAAAAGTTGCTACAGGCAGCTATACAGGGGAGCACAAAGCATCAGTAATTAGCAGCTGCCACTGCACTGGATAGCTTTTCTTTGTCATTTGAGCTATGGAAAGGAGGATGCAGTACTATTTTTTCCTAACAGTGTTTAAAGAGAATTCAAGAGATAATCCTAAATTAGTTTTGAGAAGTCTTGAGTCACAATATCACTGCAAAACATTTGTGATGCACACCAGGTGTTACAGCTTGTTTTGCCACAGATATCTGACAATTTTTGAAGGGGTCCAAGAGAGAAAAACAATTAGCAGTGGGTTTGACAAACATACTGTCATAACCAAGTATGTGTGACTTTGAAAAAACCTGCCAAAGAAGTAGTAGTATACACACCCACTCCACACTCTGCAGTGTGAAATTACATTACACAGAGAATCGTTCTCCTTCTCTAATCGTTCTCCTTCTCGTTCTTCCTTTTCTAAAAAGTATACCCCTCCACACTTTGTAATTTCATGTTTTCTCCATTTGCTATGGTTATTTGTGTATCATACAAAACTTCAACTGACATGTTAAAGACAGAGCTTAAAATATAGATACAGTCATTGATAACCCATAAATGATGCCACTCTTTTACATAAAAAGTGTAAAAAATCTTAGGGAAAAAATGTTCCTTCTGAAAGTGCAACAGCTTTTTTATTTTTAGAACATGATGATTTTATGATAATAACTATGTGCAAATTAATATGTGAAAGTATAAATTGTGCTGGCTCTACTGTCAAATGAGAATGATAGCAGCAGGCTTCGGTAAACACACACTTTGCTGTGTTTGTTCATTAGCCATTTTTAAAAACACAACTATGACCTGGAAAGCAACGTTTGCAAATTTAACTGTATTTTCTCTACAAAAGCTTTACTTTAACTGTAAAGGGTTTTTTTTTTTTGGTTGTTCGGCTTTTTCAAATGCAAGCCTATGTCTAAGTGGAACTAACAGGAACATGAAGTTCAAGTCTAACATTTCTTTTTTCCCCTTTTGAATTCTCATATTAAAAAAAAATAAATCTTTGTTATTGATCTTCCTGGCAAGAAAATACTGTTTCCAAGATCTAAAATAAGCTTACTTTGAAAAGAGTTTTTGCCCTAATTTATAGAGCCTGTACTCAGTTTTCTGATAATAAATTTGTTAATGTATTGAATTAAAAACATCAATCAGCACAGCTCTATCTTCTGCATATTTGGGCACGGGTAGTTCAGACAGAGAAGGAGATGAAAGTATCAATTACCATCCTGACTGCTCCTCCTTTCCCTCGATTTTTTACCAAAGAAAGCACTCGCACTTTGTCGCTTCCATATTTCTTGCAGTACTTCATTGCAACCTGATAGACACACAAAAAACCAGTATAAAACAAACCCAGGAATCAACATAGAAGTTTACATTTGCTCACCCTTTTCTAAAAAAAAATTTAATAGCACAGAGCTATAACCACTTCAGTCGGCACAAATATATTGCCAATGTTTGCTGGAATCTGTTTGGGAAAATAAAAACCAGTTCACAGTCAACAGAAGAAGACTGAAGAAGTTAGTCATGTTCAGTAAGAACCGAATATTCCCCCAAGCATTACTAAACCCCATTCACACCAATCAAAAAACCTCAATATTAATGTAATTTACATCACACTATTACAGACCTTTTATACCAACACCAATAGTTAATCAAAGAAAAATAATTTTCTACTACTGCTATCTATTTCTCACTTGACTTCCTGCTATCTGTGGTTTTAAACAAAAATTCACAGTGATTTAAAATCCCACTCACAGTGCAGTGATGTGCACATTTTGTTCCATGTCGTGGGGAAGTGAAATTATGAATTTTCTCCTCTAATTTTTTCTAAAAGTTGTTTAAAGTCCAGAGGCCCGTGCCTATAGTGTGTTCAGTTAGAAATGATGCTGGAAGGAATGCAAAGCAGTCAAAAAAATAGATATGAGCAGTTCTTAATGGACAAACTTAAGGGAAGTAAATGAAAAAGCAGCATTCATTTTAGTAGCTGATTCAAACGTCTTCCAAGCAGTAATAAAAAACCCCTCAAGTTGGCCAGCCTTCCTTTCCAGAGACATACATCAAAGTTGGAGTAGAAGAATGCAGAACTATTTTGAAAATACTACTACTGGCACAGGGATTTTTAACTGAACAATGCCATGAATGGTATGGGAAAGAGCTATGCGACGCATCAGTCATTCTGTCAATCACAGTACGAATCAGTTATTTTAAAGGGCTTTTTAGCTTCCTCAAGTTTATATTCACGCCTTGCACATGTAGAATATTTCATAAGAAATTTGTTGAAGTTAAGATTAGAGTTTTTAGAATCTCAGATGCAGGAAAATGGCTGTCACAGCCGCCAATCAAGAATACTAGTATCTGCAAAAGAATCATATGTATGTGCATGCATGTATGTGACATCCACACTATATATAGGACAATGACAGAAAGTATTCAGAAATATGAATTTTAATTGTCAACTACTTCAAGTACCGAAATCTAATGGCAAAATGTTATATTTCACAAATGCAGTACAAAAATCCATACCTCTGATTACCCGGTAAAACACCTCTTCTCCTTACCTTTGTGGTTTGGTCTTTACTACCATCATCAACAACTATTACTTCATAAGTGAAAGATGGATCTCGTTTCTTGAAAATAAAAACAGAAATAATGCATTTCATCCAATTTCTTAAGTAGGCAGTAGGTCTTTCAAACATCAGCATTCTTTTCTCCCTAGCAGATTTTAACTCTTTCATGTTTGCCAACAGGCACCGATATGATGTAGTAATTTTGTTAAGATGGTAATTATGATTAAACAATTTTACCATATTTTGATCCCTGTTTGGCTCGTCATAGTTTTCCTCAGCTACCACCTAGAACTGAAAACTCAATTTAGTTGTAAAGGATGAAAGCTCAGAACAACATCACTGTTAAGAAAACCCAAACAAAACAAAACTCACAAACCTTCACAATATGCTTCTTACCCATAGAACAAATCCTAATGAAGAAGAGATGCTTAAAAAACTTGTTGGAACAAACCAGGATTTAGTTTAGATAAATGTACAGTTAATCCCTTAATCTCTGTTTTAGAGAGATATCACGCATACAAAGATTTTTCATCATATAGTAGTATATTAAATTTTTACTTAATTTAAAAATACCTTCCGGCATTCAATCTAAAAATAACTGATAAAAGACAGAAGTGTTACTTCTAAGTGGCTAAGTAATACTGTTTTAACACATACCAAAATAACAAAGTGAATGGATCACTGATTTACTAGACTTAATACATAGATAATGAATTTTGAATGCAAAATGAAAATACCTGTCTTTTTTCTAGATAATCCAAAGCTTCATCCATCATAAGGGGTACTACAGAAAAAGTAGAAGAGATCAGGTTAGTAGATTATAACAGGCAAAGCACCCACACAAGCAAGCTGAAAACAACCACAAAGCTAAATTGAGCAAATTGCCTCATTCACACAACACTAGTTTCAGTAAAGTTTAGCACCTGCAACTCCTGTCCTTTCTGAATGCAAAAAGAACAATGAAAAAAATCACAAATGTAAGATATTTCTTTTAAAGCATTAATTTTCCATTTTGAAATATGTAACTCTCTACTTAATATTAAAGGAAAAAAAAAACCAAAACATTCTCCATGACTGAGCGTGCAAACCAGCACTGACTTTATCTATTGAAGCAAGCTGACAGAGAGGCAACAAGACATATTCCTAACACTAGTCAGTAACATGCCTTCTCTTACTAAGGCTGCTGGCCGCGATGCTTCAGCCAATTAACACATACAACTTTTGCAGCTGATTTATCTGCAGTTTAGAAAAGCATTCACCTGAGGTGTATTAAGACCTTGCTTACTGAAAATAGGTGTATGAGAACCAGGACTGAGGAATGCACTGGACCTGAGAAAGCCCAGATACACTTTATTTGTCAACATCTCTCTTAAAGGAATCCCAAACAGCTCAGCATTTTCACTCACCAAGAAAATGTCTGCTGACAATGTTTGCTACCACGTCAGCCCCAACTACAGCTTTAGAGCTTGATTATTTCTATCGCATCTGAAAGCTTTCAATTTTTAGTATCATGTACTCATACATATGGCCAAGTCAAAAGTCAAAGAGAAACCAACGAGATCATCCTTTTTTTCTGCTTATCTGAAGCTGCTGCTCTTGTTTACAGAGTGGGAAGCCCTCAAATCAATTTTAAGTCTTTTTCTACTTCTTGCTTTACAGCATTTACAGAGCCAATGAACAGCCATTCTGCTGGACTTCATTAAAATAAAGAGGATTCTTACAAGTGCCCCATGCTATTTTTAGCAGCAAAAATCAAGTTACATAGTGTCTTAATTTTGAAATTCAGTGTACTTGGACTGGTTTCTGGAAACTGTGTCCAAAATCAGATACATAATCTGTCCTGACAGAATCTACTGCTAACATAAACTGACCTCTGCATTATTAAGAGTAACAACAGATAGATTTTCTTCTTTTTCTCAAAACAAGAAAAATCTTACACCGGTCTTCCTCATTGTATGAAGGCACAACAACAGAGAGTTCCTTCGTAGAGGGATCATGTATACTTGGTACAGGTTCTTTCCTGCCTTCAGCATCTACGAAGAATTTCTCTTCTTCATGTCGGTGAAGGGTTGGCATTTTTACGGCAGTTACATAAGCAATCATACAAATCTGTGATGAAAAAGAAATGAGAAAAATCGTTGAGCATTCTATTAAAGGTTTACGTAACAGCTGAATGTGCTACAAGGGGCAATCAAGCATTTTTCAGTAATGAGGTGGGCCAGCAGTGCAGTACTACCATCCACTGACCAAATCACATGGGACCAAAACCTTCTCATGCCACTTGATTCCATTTCACCTACTCTGACCGCTGCCAGCGTCATTGGCTTGTTGCTGTTTTCAACTACAAAGCATACAGATGCCTCCAAAGTAAATCTGGAATACTATGTCCAGTTCTGGGCTCCCCAGTTCGAGAAGGACAGGGAACTGCTGGAGAGAGTCCAGTGGAGGGCTACAAAGATGATCAAGGGACTGGAGCACCTCTCTTATGAGGAAAGGCTGAGAGACCTGGGGCCGTTTAGCCTGCAGAAGTCTGAGAGGGGATCTTATCAATACTTATAAATATCTAAAGGGCGGATGACAAAAGGATGGGGTCAAACTCTTCTCAGTGGTGCATGATGATAGGACAGGGGGCAATGGACACAAGCTGGAACGCAGGAAATTCCATCTCAACATGAGGAAAAGCTTCTTTACCTCGAGGGAACAGAGCACTGGAACAGGCTGCCCAGAGAGGTTGTGGAGTCTCCTTCTCTGGAGATCTTCAAAACCCGCCTGGATGCGTTCCTGTTCAGCCTGCTCTAGGTGAATATGCTTTGGCAGGGGGGTTGGACTAGATGATCTAATTCTGTGAAAGTTATGGTCCAAGCCCCGCTGCCTCCTGGCCAGCTGATGTCTACCACAGGAGCTGGCGCTGCCTCTGACCCCGCACGGAGCCGCTGAAACCAACAGCCGCTCAGCTCGCAAAAACGCGGCCCTGCTTATGAAACGCTCCGTTTTAACCCCGTCTGAAGGCGCTGCACCTCACGCCTTCCTAAAACACATTCCCCACATAAAACCACGTACAAACACAGCCGCCTCCGCGGGCCCTCGGAGCCCCCCGCGCCCCCTCAGCAGCCCCCGCCCCACACAGCGGCGACGGGGACACGGCGGCCCCCACCGGGCCCGCGGTGACCGCGGCGCGGCTCTCACCAGGAGAAGGAGGAAGGCGGCCAGCGCGGCCAACAGCGCCGCGGCTTCGGGTAGGGAGAGCGCCATAGCCCGCGGAGGGACAGCGAGGCGGAAGCGCCCGCCCGGCCAGCGGGGCTGGGAGCCGCCGGCGCCTCCCAGCGGCCGGGGCCCGTCAAGGCCGGCGCTCCGATTCCTGCCGGGTCACAAGGCGGCAGCACATCCGGGACGGCAGCCGCGCCGCCATGGCGACAGCTTTCAAGTAAGTAGCGGCCCTGGAGGCCGTTGTCCCCCTCCCCATTGCGCAGCGCTGGGGTGTCCCACCCGCTCTTCGTTCCCTGTGGCGGGCTCCTCTCTGCCCCCTCCTGAGGGCTGAGGCGGCGCCGCGGGGGCCACCGGCACCTTTACCCTTCCGCGGCCCTGCGCCGTCCCCAGCAGCGTGGGTCCGGAGGGGAGGGGGCTCCAGTGTGTTCTCTTTTTAACCGTTACCATCTTTACGATGATGCTTCCTTCTACCGTGTTGATCTGCGGCTTTGGGGCATCCCGGTACGGGAAAGGTGCGGGCATGCTGCCGGGGGGAGCTGCCGGGGCGCTGAGGGGGCTCCGGGAGACCTTAGAGCGGCCTTCCAGTACCTGAAGGAGAGATGGGGAGGGACTCTTTATCAGGGAGTGGAGCGATAGGACGACGGGTAACGGTTTTAAACTGAAAGAGGGGAGATTTAGAGTAGATATTAGGAAGAAATTCTTTACTCTGCGGTGAGACACCGGAACAGGTTGCCCAGGGAAGCTGTGGATGCCCCATCCCTGGAAGTGTTCAAGGCCAGGCTGGATGGGGCTTTGAGCAGCCTGGTCTAGGGGGAGGTGTCCCTGCCACTTTTTTTTCCCCTCACAAAAAAGTGCTTATTTTAATAAAACTGAGAAGGCGTTGTTCAAGTATTAGTGACGCTTTTAGGATTTTTTTTTTTTTATTTTAAAGTTCTCTGCTTAAAATACTAATAACACAAACACTGTTAGTAACATATAATTAATAATAAGCATTAATTATTTCTCAACTGAAGCACTGTGTGAGGCATATTTCTTTATTTTATATTTTCTTAAAGATTCTAAGGAAAAACTGTAACCATTCAAGGCTGTAAAATTGTTTTAAACCATTTTGTAAGTCTGTATGCGGTCCTTGAACTAAGAAATATTTCAGATGCTGTAATACAATAACCCTTTCTACATTTCTTCAAAAACATTCTACATCCTTGTCTCAATAAACACTCCTTTTGAATTAAAACTAACAGTCAAGGTTACTGAGGTGAAAGCTAGTAGGTTGTGTTAGATGTATATGCAGACGGGTTCCTTTTAAGGAAGAAGCATTTTGGAAGTGAACGTAGCAAAACATCTTTTTCTCAGATCAATTTGGAGTTTCCTCATCTATCTGTAACATATTGCTTAGCAGCTTTCCTTGTTGTCTTGATTCTCAGATTATTTGTTGTAGGTTTGTTCTTATCTTCTTTGCTGTCTCTTATCTACTTGGGAGCTTTCGTGTGAACTTATCTTTCTGTTTGTTGTAGAACGGTGGAACCATTGGAATATTACAGAAGATTTTTGGTGAGTAAAACATGATATGCGTGTATAAATTGCTCGCAATCGGTTTTTTTCTTGCTTGCTTCTGCTTTTCTAATTTGTCTGTATGGAAAGCTGAAAGTATAAGGGAAAAGCAAAAAAGTCACTGAGCGGGGCAAAAATGGTGATGCTTTTCAGAACATGTTTTTCCATCTATCATCTGTGGCATTAATGCTGCAACAGGTTGTGTGTCTGTTCAACTTGGGTAAATAAATGCTTCCGTTGGCCTCAAAAGGAACGCGAGTTAAATTTGACCAAGATGGTGATGCAGGTTTGTGTCTAGTACAAAATTATGTCAGACCAGGCTTTTAGATGCTACTAAAAATAAATAATAGACAATATTACTGCTATCCATGCAAACCGTAACTGTGAAGGAAAACCACTGACTTTTTTGTATATTGAATTAGTCTATCCATTACTAAGGTAGTATCAACTTAGAAATGGGTCCAGTGTTATTGCAGTCAGTTTTGGTTCTCATAATTGAACGAAAAGTATTTACTTTTGAGAAGCTTGAAATTGTGATGAATGCTAATTCAGATCTAACGTGATGGTGAATTGATGCAGTTTCTAACTTAAGGTATTGTACAGCTTCTGACTGACAGTATTTGAATGTGGGGTTTTTTTTGGGACTTGTGTGTTTTTTTTCTTCTTTAGTTCACTCTAACATTAAGAGCTTCACTAGGTGGGGATGGCGGAGGCAAATTGCCTACAATGCAGACAGGTAGAAACTCTCATTTTAAGGTATCAGTGAGTATTCATTCTTGGAGGATATTCTGAATCTAGCCTGTAGTACTTACTCTTGAGATGATCAATCTATTGTTATATTTATTTACTAAGTAAATTATGGTAAATTTAAAAAAATGGTTTTTTTGCGGGTCTACAATCACAAACTACGTATCAGTTGATGACAAACTGGCTAGAACGCGATCCAGTTTTCCTTGACGTTTTTGTAGCTGCTTATATCTGCTAGAAAGAAGAGAATACTATTTTATATGAACGCCTATGGAATAAATGTTGGTGTGTTATTTAATAAAATATGTTTTCTAATTTGAACTTTGTAATTTTTGTTTAGAAAGAGAACTGTCGACCCGATGGAAGGGAGTTAGGTGAATTCCGGGCAACTACCGTCAACATAGGCAAGTGCTTATTTGGATTAATAATAATGGGGGAGGTATTATTAATCTCAGATTATAATAGTGACCTTAATGACTTGCTGAGCAGTTTTCTTGGTTCTTACATTTTGAAACAAGAAAGAGAAAGGATTTAGATTTATAGTTTCAACAAGCATTAAAGAGAATGAATGGTACAGTAATATATTTGAGCATTGTTATTCAGTCCTGCTCCTGGGCTGTTGTGCACAATGTAATTATTCAGTTCATAGAATCATAGAATGGTTTAGGTTGGAAGGGACCTTAAAGATCATCTAGTTCCAACGACCCTGCCATGGGCAGGGACACCTCCCACTAGACCGGGTTGCTGAAAGCCTCATCCAGCCTGGCCTTGAACACTTCCAGGGATGAGGCATCCACAACTCCTCTGGGCAGCCTGTTCCAGTGCCTCAGCACCCTCACAGTAAAGAATTTATTCCTGATATCCAATCTAAATCTACCCCCTTTCAGTTTGAAACCATTACCCTGTGTCCTATCATTACACTCCCTGATAAAGAGTGCCTCCCCATCTCTCCTATAGGCCCCCTTTGGGTACTGGAAGGCTGCTGTAAGGTCTTCCCGGAGCCTTCTCCAGGCTGAACAACCCCAACTCTCTCAGCCTGTCCTCATAGCATCGGTGCTCCAGCCCTCTGATCGTCTGTGGCCCTCCACTGGACCCGTTCCAACAGGTCCGTGTCCTTCTTGTGCTGAGGGCTCCAGAGCTGGACGCAGTGCTCCAGGTGGGGTGAGACCAGAGCAGAGCAGAGGGGCAGAATCACCTCCCTTGACCTGCTGGCCACCAGTTCTGCTCCTGGACTGGTATGCATGGCACAATTAAGGTGGTCGTGGAAGCTTGTCCCTTTCTAAGATCAGCAATGTATGTTATAGATGTTGAAGGCAGTGTCTAGGTGTATCCTGACCAACACAAAATTGATGTCCTAGCATCTTGAAACAGGCAGTGACTCCTGGCTTCTGCTTTGTTCTAAGCTTGATGAGCAACTGTCTCAAGCAGAGGCAAGATACTTTTTATGCAGTGAGCAGCAGCACCTTACTTGCCTTTCTTACACCTAGTAATTTCTAAAAGTAAAATATTGGTAAGTGTACCAGTTGCTGATTATTGCTCAAAGTTGACAATGCAGGTCTTTTCCTTTGTACAATGCTGCCTTCCATTAGGTCTTGCTGTAAATCAGCCAGGAGGTGGGCTTACGTTAGCTGTCTATGATTTCTGGATTAAAAAATTATGCCAGGGATCAATACTGGGTCCAGTCCTGTTCAACATCTTCATTAATGATCTGGGTGATGGGGTAAAGTGTACCCTCAGCAAGTTTGCAGATTACACCAGACTGGGAAGAAGTGGCTGATGTGCCAGGAGGTCACGCTGCCATCCACCAGAGGGGCCTTGACAGGCTGGAGAAATGGGCCAACAGGAACCTCATCAAGTTCAACAAAGAGAAGCACAAAGTCCTGCACCTGAGGAGGAAGAACGCCAGGCACCAATAGATGCTGTGAGCCACCCAGCTGGAAAGCAGCTTGGCAGAAAAGGGCCAGGGAGACCTGGTGAACACAAGGTTGAACGTGAGCCAGCACTGTGCCTTTGTTGCAAGGAAGGCCAACGTTATTCTGGGCTGCATTAGGCAGAGTATTGCTAGCAGGTTGAGGGAGGCAATTCTTCTCCTTTATTCAGTACTGGTGAGGCCACACCTGGAGTGCTGTGTCCAGCAGTGGGCTTCCCAGTACAAGAGAGATGGACATACTAGAGAGAGTCCAGCAAAGGGCCATGAAGACGATGAAGGGACTGGAGCATCTCTCTTGTGAGGAAAGGCTGAGAGAGCCGTGACTGTTCAGCCTAGGGAAGAGAAAGCTGAGGGGGGAATCTTCTAAATGTAATTAGATACCTCAAGGCAGGGTGTTAAGAAGACAGAGCCAGACTCTTCAGTGGTGCTCAGTGAGAGGACATGAGGCAATGGGCGCAAACTAAAACGCAGGAGGTTGCCTGCGAACATGAGGAAACACTTTTTTACTGTGATGGTGACCAAGCACTGGCATAGATTGCCCAGAGAAGTTGTGGAGTCTCCATCCTTGGAGGTACTCAAAAGCTGTCTGGATACAGTCCTGGGAAACTGGCTCCAGGTGGCCCTGCTTGAGCAGTGGAGTTGGACCAGATGACTTGCTTCCAATGGTCCCTTCCAGCCTCACCTGTTCTGTATGATAGAGACTTGTAATAGATTCTGTTCCCACCCTGGATTCATCAGGACTTTATTTAGCGTGTGTTCAGTATAAAATGATGGAAAGTAAACACTTTGTCAAGGTGGACATTAATTAAGGCTCTTGGAATGGAAAAATAGATTTTGTTGAACATCACTTTCTCTCTTCAGGTTCAATTACAACTGCAGATGGTTCTGCCCTGGTGAAGTTAGGAAATACTACGGTGATTTGTGGAGTTAAAGCGGTATGGTTGCTTTTTATTTTAATTTAGCTATTAGCTGAACTGTTAGCATTTGTGTTCAGAATGATTAAATCACTGGTAGAGTTACAATAATATGCCAGTCAAACACAATAACAGTCTTTCACCTGAGTTACTTTTGGATGTGAAAGTTAGTATATAATTGGATTGTCTAATCCTACCTGTATAGTCTGAGAACAGGTATTTTCGTGGTGTGTATTGTGTATAGGGAAAGATATACACAAAAATAAAGTCTTCGTTATTTCTAGATAAAGGCTACATAACTGAAGAGTTACTGAGTATTGTTCAATAAGTGCATTGGTAATTAGTTGGCTGGACTGTTAAGTGCCTTGTAGCCTCAATTTACTGCTGGCCTGCCATGAGTGATGGGACAAATCACTTCATGTCCCTGTATTGAATTTTCTCATAGGAAAAATACAGGCAGGGACTGATTAAAAATGGCTCTTGTAAATCTCATTGTAATGATAACTGGCAAGAAAATGACCATTTTTATATAGAATAGCTGGAAAATCTTTTTGTACAAAATTCAGCTCTTCATTTTTGTATTTTTTTTTCTTTTTTCTCCAGGAACTTGCTGCACCTGCGGTAGATTCTGCTAATAAGGGATATATTGGTAAGCTTTTCAGTATGGATCTTACTCAGATCTTGTAGTGCTTCAGCTAAAACGCTGTAATGATGGGACAGGTTGAGTGCGTTCTGAAGACTTCTTAAAATAATGAATTTGGGTAAAATTATATTCCTTTCCTTAAAATCAGTTTCCAAATTGACATACAGGTAGTGGTGCTTCAGAAATTTCAGAATTCCCCCCGCTTTGCTTGTGAGTTTTCCTTGTAAAGCTGCTGCCTTATTGCCAATTCCAGGCCTGGCTGAAAAGAAACCTTCAGCAGGGGGAAGTATGTGCGTTGAGAGGGGGAAGGCAGTTCATCTATAAAAGATTGTGGCATGCAAGTTTGTGAAAGGCACATTAACTTTTGTCTTGGAAGTCCCAGTAGGCAAAAAATTGAACTCTTAAAACCATTGAAATAAGCTGTTAATTTTTCAAACAACTGTACAAGTCCCAGGGGTACGTCCTTACTCCTGTTTGGAGTTTCTTTTGAAATAAAATAGTTCTGTGGAACTGTGAGCTTAGACTAAATCCCTTTTTTATGCGGCATCTCCAAAGTATGTCGTTTGCAGTGAACTTGATTATGCTTAGGTTTTTTTCACAAATGTTTATGCACGTTTTCACTTCATGTCTAAAGCATCAGGTTTTAATGGTTGATGAAAAGCAGATAGTATACCTGTAAAGTCAGGCAGTGGGATGAAAATGCTGCTGTTTCTTGATCTCCTTAAGAATGCTTAATGTGAGTTTGTGTGGGGTCATGATACTCATAGCAGGATTACAAACAGAAAACGGTAGTTAGGAGTCTGTGCTTCTTTGTGGAATATACAGTTTCTGAGTACAGAGTACTACAAGTTTTTTGATACAAACTCATGCACAACTTCATTTTTGAGGGGAGAATTAGGAAAGCTTGACTGAAAAATTCTTGGTCTTGCCTTTCATTTGAAGTACATAAAATGGCATTGAGTGTGTGTTGTCTTATTTCTATTTTTGATATCCATTGCCTGCTGTAGTTAATGACTAATGATTCTTGCTACCTAGTTCCAAATGTAGAACTGCCATCCCTCTGTTCAACGAGGTTTCGCTCTGGACCACCTGGTGAAGAGGCTCAAGCAGCAAGCCAGTTCATCGCAGATGTGATTGAAAAGTAAGAATCACCTTAATGCATTTAAAACACAAACAACTCTGCAAGACAATTTTCTGTTTCCTGGTTTACTCTCTCGTTCTATTTTAGTTCACAGGTGATAGCGAAAGAAGATCTATGTATTGCAAATGGCAAGGTAAGTTGTATCTCAAAATGAAGATGGATGTACTAACAAGGTCACAGTGTTGAGACGTTAAAGAAGGTATTTGGGGTTATAGGTTGTTTCATTGTTGTTTTTGCTTTTTAGTCTTCATAGCTTGGTTTACATCTGAAGTGTAAAAATCATATGGTAGAAATAAGTATCTTTGTTCATGTGTCCAGCTGCTTCTTAGATATTGCACCGTTTGCTTAGCTGCTTATCTCACATGTGCAAACCTTTTTTCGATAGCTTGCTTGGGTGTTATACTGTGATATCATATGTCTGGACTATGATGGAAACATTTTGGATGCCAGTACCTTTGCTTTGTTAGCAGCATTAAAAAATGGTAAGTCTTCTTTAGAGCAAGAAACGCACTCTCGTTAGTGTTGCTTGGAAAAATTTGTTAATTTTGAATCACATGACACTGGTTCACAGTTCCTTAAGACTGTTTTTTTTTCCTGTCTTTTGAATGCTAAATTACTAAAATGCAAATATAAAGTGGAAATGATAGTACGGATGCCATAGATGTGTAACACCAGGGAGCAGGATCTTTTTGTATGCGTATTATTGCTCTCTTACAAGACTAATAGGTATTCTGCCATGTGTCGTTGTGTGTCAGAGATCTGAATCTTTCAGCAGTGGTTATAAACAACTTTAATGTCTAGGTCAGGGTCTTACCTTTTTAATGTATTTTGTGCGGGCGGAATAAGTTCTTGGGGGCTTTGCTTATTTGTCACAACAGAATATTCCCAGCTTAATGCAGTTTGAAAAACCTGGTTTAATGCCTGCAACATACGGACTGATTATTCACAGCTTATAAATGCACGTAGGAGGCAGTATAAAGGCAAGCTTGCAGCTAGTCCTCCTTTTCTAACAGAATTGCTTGCCTTTGAGTTCCTGTAGCTACTTTGCTGCTGATTTTCTTGTCTCCAACACTGTATGGGTTGTCAGAGCAAGAGTTATCTGAAGATCAGATTGCATTGATTTTTATATGTCCAGTAGGTTTTTTTGGGGGAAGTAGTTTTTGTTAAGTATGACTCTAAAGTTAATGTAATTGTATGGCATTTTGGAAGCAGAAATGTTTCTGTGTAAGGCAGAATGTTAGCTTGGGGAGAATACTTTCTTGAATGGGTATTTCTAAGCTAAATATTTTCCTCAAATTCAAGAAATTTTTTGTACAGAACACCACTAATGTAGCCAAAATTCTATTCTGATTTGTTTTTGGTGGTTTACCAATATGGTAAAAGAACAACTTAAATATTTCAGTAGTCTTTGACATCTCTAGGCCTACCTAAACCAGCAATGTTAATATTATACCCTTGTAATTTTTTCATCTCTTCAGTACAATTGCCATCAGTTACTATAAATCAAGAAACTGGTTTATCAGAAGTTAATTTAAAACAGAAGAATCCTTTGATTATCAGAAAGCATCCGGTTGCCACATCCTTTGCTATATTTGATGAGTAAGTTCGTAACTCTTTTGTACTTATGCAAACAACTGTGTGTGTTAAAGAAGTGAAAGACAGGATGCCACCAATGATGTTTCTGCCCTTATACGCCTCTGCTAGCGAGACCATGCGGTCTCCAGCAGTGCTGTTTCACTTCATCTTAAGTCCGTGGTCTCTTTTATTGAACTGAGCTGTAGTTCTGTGATGTTAATGAGTACGCACAACATAACATAAGTTTGTCCAACTTCTTCCTGTGACTTAAATCAGAACTAGTTTCCAAACTAAAAGATATGCCTAAAAGTACGGGAATAGGTGTTGTTTTATGTTTTTGCAGTATCTGTGAGATGAAAGAATGTTACCAATATAATTAATGTTTTAGAAGTTTATGTAGATAACTGATATAATAACTAAATCCTTATACCAAGGATTTAGTCAACAGGGGAAGTAAGAATAATGGTCCAGTTAGAACAACAGAGCATCTGGATAACTGAGAGCATAATTACCCACAATGAAGTATGACCAGCACTCTTAAGTCATTGCTCATGTAGGTAAAGAGTCTCATTATGAGAATTCAAAATAATCACATCTCATAACTTCATTCCTCACCTGAAATTTTTTACCATCTCTTCATTAGTCCAAATATGTTAAGTATGTGTTCTGCTGCTGTTCATAAGAAATGCAGTTATTTAAGGTGGTATCCATTTGGAGAGTAGAAGATGACAAACGAGATGATGCTCGCTGTGCTATGAGTCTGATGTAAGATTAGGTGTATTTAGAGACATCAGGGGTTTATGGCACATTGATCTGTATTTGCAGAAATGATTAACAGGATCCTTCATTCAAATATGAGATGGGGTGGGGGGAGCATCGAACTCAAATGTTGACTGAGTGATTACCAAAATGAATCAAAGCAGGAAGTTATCAGTACTTTTAGAGTGCTTTTGTTAATTGCTTTAATAGCAGTTTTTGCGGGTCTGATGTTTGAGGTAGACTGAAAGCGAGAGTTTGGATAGCGTGATGGGCAGACAGTTGTCAGTAGGGTATTATTTGCACACAGATCACGCATACTTGCCAATAGACAAAAAAGTTGCCTTTGGAAGAAAGCTTTCAGTGACAGTCTGTTGGGCTTTTTTCCCTTCACTGAAACCAACTGTTCCATCTAACAAGTTACTTAAGTCTCCCTTTTGCTCCTAAAACTAAATAATGAGGGGGGGTGTGCCTGTGTTGGGTGGTTTGGATTTTTTTTTTTTTTTTAATTCTATTAGTTTTTCTACAGCTGTTGATACAGCCCTCTAAATAATATGTTTTACATACTCTGGCTTCCAGAGACATTTTTCTTCTGCGTAAAAGCCCTCCTTGAATAAATAAAACTTCTGGGTTGCTGAGTAGCATGGCCATGGGTGAGGAACGCTGGCATGGAGCATGGTGCAGCTCCACAGCTGGCTCCTGTGGAGTCAGCCTGTATGTAAATGATAAATCTGATGCATTGAACTCTCCATGTGTGCCAGGTCCCCGTGTCATGCAAAGGGCCGATCGATGCTGCACAGAGCACAGGGATGGAGTTAATAAAAGTATTTTTGAGTAGCGTGGCTACAGACTGATGTTTTCATTACACTATTGCTATCAAATGGCAATCTGAAACTATTGGTGAAGTTTTAAATTACCCAGATAGCATGGATATTAATTATGCATTGCATACAAGTTCCAGTTGAAAAGTTCTGTTACCCTTCCATCTATATTGTGTAATCGGCTCCTATATAGCCTGGCTACTGATTTCCGCCCTACAAACTTGTCATAAGCATCACTCAGTGTAGGTGCTCTCCAGCCGCTCCACTGAGTTTGATTACATCAATACTAAATTTTACTTTAACAGTCTAAACTGAGGCTTCATGAAAACTTCAGCTAAAGTCTTTCCTGTCCTGATACCTGCACTTCAGCCAAATGTTTGTAATGGTAGTGATTTTTTTTTTATTTTTTTTTTTAAAGAATCTAAGGCTGAATGGTGCTTGTTTGGCTTTTTTTAAGTTCAAATTTGTCTCATTGTGCAAAGTTGGCTTATGGTTTTAGATCCTCTTTTTTTTTCTTTTTCCATTAGTTTGCTCTATTTTTAATTTATTAAATGGTTCAAAAATAATAATATTTAATCTCTTTCAATAATCTACATTATGTGATGTATGACAGCTTATTTTGGTTGCCTTAAGGAGCCCAGTAAATCCATTCTGAACTATTCCCAGTCTAAGTGGTGTTGAGAGTTCTCTGACAAGAAACTTAGAGGTACTTTGATGAATTTACCATTGGAAATGAGTTTTGCCTTAAAGTCTAGTAGAGATTAGTGCAGCCTACACCTAAAAAACAATGCCATTTTTGTTGCATGACGTGAAATTTAGGCATAAAGCTGTATTTTCAACAGCTAGTATTTTAACAGACACGTGCACTTGAATTTGTGGAATCTCCCTCTTCAGTATTTTTTTTTTCTTTTTTTAAATTGGTGCATTTTGGTAAGAATCTTTTCTTACCAAAGGACTTAGGCCTGAGCACTAAGTCGACTACAAGTATTCTGTAAGACTACAGTAAAAATAAATTATGTCTACTTTGCAATAAAGTTAATGGAGCAACAGATAGTAACTTGTCTGTGTATGTTTTCTTTCACAAGTACCTTACTCATTGTTGATCCAACTGCTGAAGAGGAGGACTTAGCAACTGGAACAGTAACTATTGTAACTGATGACGAAGACAGACTATGTTCTGTCCATAAACCAGGTACTTCCAAGTTTATTATACAGCAAACTACGGAGATGATAATATTTTCTTGACCTAGATGTCACGTACCTGCTCTTCTTCGTAAAAGTGGGTGCTTTATGATAACTGGCTGTCTGCTTGAGTACTTATGAAATGACTTGCTTTTGAAATTCACTTTGAAAAAGGTGGCATGCCTGAAGTTGTAGGTCCCTGTGATCGCTGTAGGTCCCTTCCAGCTGAAATAGTCTAGTTGATTCTATTCCAAGTTCAAAAAGAAGTCACAGCTTGACCTACATACAGCAAATGACATATTTTGAGCACATCTTCTGTTATACCTCTAGTTTGTTTCTGTTTTCTTTGCCTAAGGCTTGAGTTGGGGAAGCTGTGTGCTCCCCAGGTGAAAGGTGTTGGGTCATGAGAATTACTGTGTTACTTAATACTCTCATTTGGAAAACACATTTAGAGATACTTAACTGAAGTAGAAATAGAAAAATCAAAGTGTTCCCTTTAATTTTTAGGTGGAAGTCCTCTTACAGGAGCCAAGCTTCAGGACTGTATCACCAGAGCAATTACAAGGCACAAAGAAGTAAAGAAGCTGATAGATAAAGTAATAAAAAGTATAAAGCCCCAGTGAACAAAAGGAGAGATCTTTTAGAAAATGGATTTGTAAAAATTGTATTTGTTACAGTGTTCACAAACCTTTTATACTAAATAAACAAATACCAATACTACATTTACAAAGTTCATTTTTTCTAAAATGTTTTTCGTCCTTATACTATGTACAGTGCTGCTGAGTGGTAAAAAATACAAGATAAAAGGTTCTGTTAAAAAATTAAGTGACTTAAGGAAATCAGACCCTAGCTGCTTTATAGATGAAATCTCTAAGTTCTGTAGGACTGGCTTCCAAAACCAGTTCACTTATTTCAGTGTAACGTCAAAAGTTCATTTTCCCACCAGTAATGTAAAACACTGATTTGTTTTTAAGCTTTCTCCTTTTTAATCTGAAAAAAAAAATAATAAATCCCCTCTGAATTGTTTTTTTATTTAGAGGGGTTAAAAAAAAAAAAAAAGCAAGTCTCAGGATTTTGGAGGGGCTGGTGTGCCTCTTTTCCTTTTACTTTTTGAGTGGCTGCCTGAATGCTGTTGCTGATGCAGGTGAGCTGCTTGTGCTGCTGCTGCTGCTGCCGCCATAGCCATTTGATGCTGCAAGAATCGCAACTGCTGCCAAGAAGGAGAAGGAGGGGAGAAAAAGCTTGTTAGTGTTGACTATAAAGCTACGTTTCACACTAGGAAGAATGAGGAAGGTGAGGGGAAAAAAATAATAATGAGGAAGCACCAGGTTGACAAAAGGAACACACCATGTACTGGGGCAATGGGTACAGTCAAGCAGCACCAGTGGCACAGAAGCCTGCTGAGGGCATCTCTCACGTTTTACACGTGGACTTGGACAGCTTTGTTTCTTTGCCCCTTTCTCTCCATTGCAGTAACTGCAGTAACTCAGCAACTTCAGTGAATGTTTGGGTTACATAGTACATTTTTAACATAATACCTTTTCAGTGTATGCATTGTGTGTGTGTTCTGTAAGTATCACAAAGAAGAGACTGTGTGCTAAAAGAAAAAAAAATTAAAATATTTTCATAAAGCATCTGAATGACAGAACGCTAAAGGAATGCTTTGCCAGAGGTGTTGCTCTGACGTACTGACTGTAGCAGTGCTACATTTGAAGTTACAGGTGCTTACATTTCATGCTATTTTGAAATCTACTGGCACCTGGCAGAGCTCATTTAGATATGTGCCACAAGCACTCCTTGAATGTTAGCAAATCAGGAAGGTGGATGGCTTAAATGAATAAAAATAAATTCAGTGCTCCAAGCTGAGAGAACCACAGATTTCAAAACTTTCATGATACAGTTTGCCAAAATTCATGTTGTTTTTCATTGTGAGACCATAAAGACATTAGTTTTTTAAAAAAAAAAAAAAGTCAAAGGGGCAAGATTTTTGTTTTCGGAGCCGAGAATTGTATTTTTTAAACTGTATTTATTTATTTTTAAACACAGTCAGAGTGAAGTTGCTGGATTACTTGTATCTGTTGCTGCTGCTGCTGCAAGGCTTGTTGCTGTTGCTGTTGTAGGGCAGAAGAGAGCTGGAGTCTCTGCTGAGGAAGGCTTTGCCCAGGTCTGTTCACGGCAGAGCCAAGCTGAGACAACACTGAGAAAGGAGAAGGGGAAAGCAGGCAGGTCAAAGGGGTCAAGTTTGTCAGGGTCAGGCAAGGAAGACATAGGAATAGAGTGTAACAGAAAAGGGGGATCAATAGGATTAGTTTCAGAGTCAAATTGGAAACAGTGCAGAATAAAGTATACGTGATATACGTACTCTGTTAGTTAGATCATAATTAGATTATGAAGTGCTTGTGGAGACACAAAGAGGTTTCTCGTACTGGATGTTAAGCACACAGTTAAAGAAACATTCCTCAATGAAGTTTGGTGTGGAAGTTCCCTGGATTTTCTTTCTGTATCTTTTTGTTCCCTTATTTTTGTGTGATATTATCCATTTAGTAAACTGCCAAACAAAGCAGGAAAGTGCATGCTTTGAAAGTCCAGTGTTTCTTGTACAACTCATGTGCTGATAATAAATAGTAAATTGTTCAGATCTAACGTAAGACTTCTTTAAGACCAAACTTCATTTCAGTGTGAATTTATCAAGATACACACTCAGCTACAAAAGGAGGCTCAGCAAGCACGTACCTGTGGCTTGAGGTTGCATAAAATTCCCTACTCCAGTCAGGTTAATTACAGCAGCTTGTTGGGCAGATAATGCCTGATCTTGATTGGATGGACCTTGGTCAGACCCCTAGCAAAAATGAAAAGCTTGATCCTTATTACCAAACTTCGGCATCAATGAATAAGTAAATAAAGCCAGTGTGAAGGCAAACGTTTGAAGTGCCATTTAAAAAACATTTAATTCTACATCTTCCAGCGTGTGTAGACACAGGCTATAATGTAGTCACCATTAAAGTAGAACGAACAAATGCTAAATGCCCCAAAATAGCTCTGTTTTGGCAGAAATGGTATTATGCCTGTTACCCAGCGCAAATCCCATGTCGTTGTCAACTTGCCTGCAGTCAGCACAGACTACAGTTTATGGCTGTGATCTTAGGACATTTCCTGTCCCAACCCCCAAGTCTTCAGGTGACACCTGAAAGCCTCCATGTACAAAGGTCCTAATCAATCAAAATATGAAGAGTCTGAAACTTACATCTTCATACTTTGCCCCACACTCCTTAATTTCATTAAAAAAAACCCCAAACCTGCTTTTAAAATTTTATTTTCAGAACAGAGTAGTTCTCACAGTAATCACTCAAATGGAATTAGTGGAGTCTGATCTAGTGTCTACTGAAGTCAAAGGGTACTGAATTATGACTCTTTCTAGAACTCAAATTATGCATTGATTCATAAAGTGGGAAAATAAAGTAATATAAATGCAATTCAAGCAAACCGCATGACTTATCAGTCAGAAGAGAAAAAAAGCTTTTGAGCTAGGGCATCTCCAGGAGGTGCAGTGCTTTTTTAGAATAACCATGTGATGTAACACCACTAAGATCTAGGTAGACTTGACCAAAAAACTGCACGTTAAGACGACATCACCATCTCGATGAAGATGACCAAGAAAGACTTACAAAGTCACAGAACCAACATTTGGGGGAAAACCCTAAGTATGAGACTAGAATGTATATATTCTGTTGGCAATGAAGAAAATTGTTGGTCTTTTGGAGCTTAGTTTTTTTCCACTAAGCACCATGAACACATACATTCTTGTCCTTACTGAAAGCTAAGGAATCTGGTATTCCTAATAGCTCATTTTAGCTAACGACCCTAGTCTTACTCTACCATGCGTGGTAAGAGAGAAGTTCCTTCGGGCACGTTAGGCAATGCAGAGAGATTGATTTGCTCCAGAAGAAGTTTCTGCTGCAAGAAGGACTAGACTTGCATCAGCCTTTTTGTAAATGCCCTTAAAGCTCAATGTCTAGAAAATAAAACCCAATAGCAAGAGCTTGCATGAACTATTTTTAGTAATTCACCTAGTAACTGACATTTGGATTCTGGGAATAAATCTGAAAGTCTCCCATTAAACTGTGGCACGTTCCAGAACAAGGCCTGTGACACAGGAGACTATGCACCATAAAAACATTTTAAGAGAGGCATCTTATTTATGAACAGTCTACAGTTGCAAAAGAATAATTATTATGACAAACTTGAGTATCCAGTAGAGCCTCTTCGGTAAACAGAAGTCTTGCATGTCAGGGAAGACAAAAGATAAAGAACACACAAGCAGAGCAGCTGGTTTTCCCCAAATCGCTGCACGAGTGCTGGGAGGATTTTTAGGCACAGGTAGAATGAACCAACCACTCAAAATCTGTCATTTTGAGGACACATCGGTCTCTATCAAGACTTTAGACTTCTTCAGTGATTAAAGCCTTTAACACTAATTACAGGCAGCAGTAGAGCTAATTATTAATCTTAAGATTAGAGCTTTAAAGCCAACTAATACTTTCTCTCGTGCAAAGAGAACCATTCTGTTGAACGGCAGCAGTGAGGATCATAAGCCAACTCACAGCAGTGTAAGGAAGAAGTTTTAGAAATTTTATTTACTCTAGTAATTCTGATTGTGTTTCTTTGTTCATCTGATGTCTGACGTATCTGCTAGTTACGATAAACAGGACAACACTAAGCTGATTTTACACCACTCCTACAGCGGGCTGGCTCTCTTCATGCCAGAGTAAGAGAATACTTAGCCAGTTGTTTTGCTACAGCTCTTCTACACAGGATATGAATAAAAGGAGTATAACCCAGCTCCAGCCACGGCAACAAAGCCACTGCAGTCTTTGCAGTGAGACTTTCCTCCCCCTCTGCGTCACATCTGTTGCGTAAAGGCTCATTTACTTGGAGAGATGGGGAGAACAGGAGAAACTGTTTCACCCATGCACCCCAGCCTGAGGGCTGTAAGCACATGCCTGTTTTCTGTTGCTGAGGACTACAGGTAGTAGGCTGCTGAAATTGCTGCTGCGGTTGTTGCTGGAGTGGGTTAAAAAAAAAAAAAAAAAAAAAAAAAAGTGAACCACCTGGAAGCTGCTGAAAATTAAAAACAAAAGGCATAATTCAATCAAACTCCTGAGTTTCCTGCTGTCCTAGGATGAACATGACATTGATAATAATGTACTCCTTGGAGGTTTGGTGGGTGTTTTTTTTTTTTTTTTAATCCTTTAAAATTAATCACTTTACAATAGCTGTTGTTTGTGAAGAAGCCTTATGCTCAGAAAACAAACCTGCATTAAATTAGAGCGAGATATTTCCACAGGAAAATACATTTTTATTATTCTAATTTAAATAGTAGAGATTGTACTGATACTGGAAATTAAAAGGGGCTAGTCCTTCAAAATCACTGTGTATTATTTTCACTTTCAGAATATTCCACTGAATTTTAATAGATGCTTCCAATCAACAACCTGCAAGATCTGATAAAAAAAAAAATGTTAAAGCAAAACAGTCTTGATTCCCCTCCCTCACCCCAGCTTTAATTGCACTGATTTCAGGCAAACGATTCTTGGCTTACACAAGTGGCAGAGGTAGCTTGAAAGGATGTAATTTAACACCAAATCACACCAATACAAGCATTAAATTCTATAGAAGAGCTCTATTCTGGTATAACTGCCCCCTGTACTTGCCCTTTTCCATGTTTCTGGAGTGTTACTGGAGTGGGAAGAGGAGGTAGCAGAGCTACAGCTCATCCTCTACTGGTATTAGTTTTTGAAGCGTGGTGCAACATTCGTGGAATGCTGAAGCTGCACGTCTGCACCTGTAACTTGCAGCTGACTTCAAGATCCAGGAACTACACCTGGTTCCACAAACACTCCCTGCTCTGATTTTAAATGGAGCTCTGACATAATACGCAACTTTTGCTCACATTTGTATTTGTATGTGTGCTTAGTGGAAAGAAAATATGTACAGACCTTCTAAACTCCCTATCTTACGTGAATGTCTATTTCCATTACCACAAGCTCTTTAAAGCTATTACTGCACCTACCTGTGCAGGTTCAGCTCAGCTTTTAGGCCTTGTATGTGTAACGCCTGAGTGATTCTACTGTAGTGTTTTGTACTTTCAAAATAATTGTAACTTCAGTTCAAAGAATGTTTTGCAATAAAAGCTTAGGCAAATCCTGAAAACAGAAGATTGTGTTTTAGGATTAATCTCTTGAATTCAAATGTCAGCGTTTTTGGATTGTTACTGAAAACTAGCTGCTTTGTTGTGAGCTAAGACTATAATTTCCACCTGCTATATTTATGGAAGTAGCTTTTTCTCTTGCTCTAAGTGTTTTAAATAAGCAATTATAATTTGCAGTAAATGGTTCATCTGATCAACTGGCTTCAAAGATCTGTGGAGGGCAATTCAGTAAGCAGCACTAAACACGCCTCTAAAGAAGAAATTATCATTATTATTGCGTCCAAGTATATCAATTACCTGTAGAAGATTTAAGGGCCGAAGATTTGATGCATTTTTCAAACCAAAGGCGCTGCCTGTTAAAGAAAACATCTTTTTATTAGTAGGAAGTCTTTACTTAATTATATATGTGTATTGCAATTAATACACCTCTCCACTGGGATAATTTCTAAACATTTGGTAGTTGGAAAACTGGCAAGTTTAAATTTTATACATAATACAATGCTGCATTTTTTCATAATGTTGATCAGTTCACCGTTCTCCAGATTCAAAGCTAAAGAGAGCTGACTAAACAAAAGAAAACTGTATTGCTGCTAAACACTGCACCCGGTAACCTATACCCTGGTAACGCATTTACACAAAGGTGAACGTGGTGAAAGTCACAGCAATTATTCTTCAGTGGTTCTTCTTCTGGCTTTAAAAAGCTTTACTGTTCGTACAGTAAATCCAGAAATGTCCAAGGGCTCAATGAATTAACAAGCTCTCAATTTCTCAGTCATTAACAGAAAACAATCCCACCCCAGATCTTAGCAACTGCCTGCCCCCCAAGGGCTTCTGGCAAGATATATGTGACTTGTAGAGGTTTTGGCATTATTACCCATGGCACCCTTCAAAGCTACGCTAATAAAGATGTGTATGTAGTATGCTATGAGCTGGGTATAGAACGGATACAAATGCTCCCGTAAAACAGCAGCTGTCAAACAGAATCCCCCAAGAGGTGTCTGCCACTGACCTAGCTCAGCTCACTACTCCCATCTGTAAAGTGGGTGACAGCATAGCACGTAAAAATCTGACACACCAAACTGGTAAAGGTTGATAGTGCTCAAAAGGACAGAATTAGAATATAAAAGTGATCCTAGGGAACTGAAGACAAGGGTCCAAAAATCAATAACATTGAATTAAAAAAAAGACAAATGAACAAGTACAAAATTGTGAGTAACTAGCTTGGTGTCTGTACAGCAAGAAAGGATGTGGGAAGTTACAGCAAGTCACAAACATCCAAATCATCCATATCACAAACTATAGAACACACAAAAGAAAAGAACCTGTTCACACAGTTTACACTTATAAAACTCACTGTCACAAGATGCTGTAGATGCCAAAAATACAAATGGATTCAAAAACCAATTAGATAAATCCACAGACTAGAAGTCTAGCACAGGATATTAAGCACAAAGATCCGCGTGGATAGTCTTCAGCTGAGAAAGTCTCAAAGCTGTGGATTGCCAGAAGAGGTACAGTTGTATATAAGGGATGTTGCACTTCACACTTTTGCCTCATATTAAACTCTCTCCTAAGTATCCTCTAATGGCCACTGTCAGAGACAGAATATAAACTGGACGGATTTTTGGCCTAAACCAGTAAAGCCATTCTTACGTTAACGTAATGCTGTTGCGAAAAATACAAATAAAAAATAGGCAGACCTCATTTGAGGAAATGTTAACAGGAATGTTGTGAAAGAGATGAGATGCATTTATTCTGCTGTGCTCCACAGTGGTAAATCAGCCAAGCTCAGGCTTGTGTCCAGTTTTGGTTATCACATTTTAAGAAGGATGTAAGCAAATTGGACAGTCTAGAAGAGAGTGACAGGATTATGAAAGGTTTGAAAAATACGACCTATCAGGAAGAGAAGACAAATGTGGGACATGACAGCATGTTTGATACTTAGAAGGTAAAGAGGAAGGGTGAACAACTATTTTTCATGTCTGCAAGGAACAGGAGAAAAAAAATATCATTTAATTCACAATTAAGAAGATGCACTGCAATTAGAAGGAAACATTTTGTACAGATAATGAATTACTCCAAACAGCTACCAAGGGAGACTGGAATCTTTTTTAGTGAAGGTATTTAAAGCCAGTTTAGACAAGCATTGGTTCAGACAGATTTGACTCTGCCTCAGTGTAAGGGATGGATATCTTGAAGTCTCTTCTATATTTCTGATTCCATAATCATACATTAGAGTTTTTTTGGACTTTACTGTCTTTTCAGAAAAAAAAAAATTAAGAATTTAAATGCTGCTTTAATGAATATTGAGGCATACAGATTTATATAGTCATATTTGAAGGCAATAAGGAACTAATTAATTGTCCTACTAGACTAAAGCAGTACCAGTGACAAAATAAAATGCCCTGCACATTTAAAAAGTGATGCCTCTTTCTATGTCCAGTCATGCCTTTTTTCTTGCAGCCATCATTATCAATGTTGCATTTGAATTAGGAGTTTCTCTCAAACTTCCTACTGAGCATACCAAACAAGCCAGGTTTAGAGTACGTTTCCCCATTCTAGCTCCTCAAAATCAACTTCAAACAATCACAAACATAGCCTACACTTTGAATGCCAAAATATGTATGATGCTCCCGAGCTCCAGCCATCGAATACACAATCTAGTCACACAATGGCCACTTTTGTCCATCGTTTTCCAATATGTTCTCACACTGTCCCTATCTGAAGGGTGGCTTTTCAACTTATTCACACTAACCTGCTTGAGAGGCAGACTGCATTGCAGCAGGCAGCGCACCTGGTACCAGACCTCCTGATGGTAAAATGCCACTCAGATTTATACCTGCAGGGGCTATGGCACCAGTGTTGCACCCCAACATAGGGTTTGAACCACTCATCAGTGTCTGTGCTCCACTGTAGAAGAGGAAAGACAAGACATCAAACCCAAGTGGTACAAGCAAATCTGAGCAACTGAATTTTTGCCCTCTCTCTCATGACAAGTAAATCATTTGCTGTAAATGGGATTACAGATAAAGCATCAAGGCATCTTGAAAAATCATTATGCCTAGGGTATAACAAATATGTGAATCCATATTCTCAGTATATATGATTATTTTTTTTCTTTGGTCTAATCTATGGAAAATAAAACACAAGAGGTTTTTTTATTCTAGAAATACTGAAAGATCAACAGTCTTCAAAATGGATGTACTATCATAACAAAAAGGAAAGGAATAGGTTTGTGTTTTCTTTTTGCCCTATAAAAAAAGAATATCTCTCTAATTAATCAACAGTGATCAACTGCTGAACACCCTGGATGAGTGATTTAAGTGTCTGATACTTGTACTGAAGCACACTACATGTCTTATGCTGACCATCTTACATTGATCACAAAATTTCATTTAGTCTAAAAAGCAGTTCACATTATATCACACAATCTATTCTTGGCAGCAGCATTTATTATTTTTTTAAACACCAAAATGAGTTTTAAGGATCAAAGAAAGTTTAACCCTGATGTTTGATTAAATTGTTAAGATCAATTTGTTGTTTTCTTGTATTCTACATACAACCTTTCATTCATAGACACTTTAATATCAAATCTCTTTCCATTTTTCATTAGAGCAGTCTGCATATGACATTCCACTTCCTCTCTGATTAATAAAAAAAGGTTTCAAACTTCCAAGAGCAAAACCTCAGAAACCACTTAAACTGAGGTTAAGCCTTATGAAATTCAACTATATGCATGCAAAAAACTGAAAATAAAGTTTTCTTAATAGGCCTTTTCAATATTCTGATAGTAGGGGCCTTTATATTTGAGAAATACAAATAGTTCCTAGTGACTCTTCCCTTTATAATTACGAAGTGAGTGATCTTTTTGTATTGCAGATCCTGAAAAATATCTATCCTAACGGATGCTGGACAGTCCTGTAGCACTCCCACTCTCCCCACCCTACCACCCCAACAATCAAGCCACCCAGGGCAAATTAAGAAACCATCATAACGAAAAAAAACTTACCACACAGAGCCCACTACATTGATGAAGTTAAGTCCTGCAGGGTTTGCCATGACCTGGGTGGAGGTTGTTCCTGTAGTAATGGATGTTACCATGGTGGAAAGAGGAATGGTCATTACAGGCAGTGCCTGGCTCAGAGACATTTGCTGCTGAGCAAACGGGGTTAACAAAGTGGGTTGAGGGGTGAAGCCTGAATCTTGGGGAGTAGGGGTGGCAGAAGGGGTAATAGGAGTTGAGCTCTGAGCATCAGGAGGGTGTGGGGTCGATGAAGGGGTGTTGGTTGGAGTAGGAGTAGATGGTTTAGGAGTTCCAGACCCTGCTCATTGAGAAAAATAAAGAGTGCTAGTTTGTTATAAAAGGCCAGTCCTTTTTTGTATAATAAGGTTAATGGAATCTTATTTAGCACTGATAATTTGTTCCATTTTTTAGACTGCAAGTGTTAATTTCTACATGACACGAGTGTTGCAGCACGCACTCATTGTTAAGGATGCAGTATAATCACACAGAAAACCCATTCTCCATGCTTAATTCCTTAAGCCATACACCAATTTGTATCCTCCGTTAAGTCCTTCCATAATTTATCGTACATTAAGTCGTAACTCCACTCAGAAATACTTAAACCAAAATAAAACAATTTCTTAGTGACCATGTTAACCTAATTAATGTTTTTGTCCTAAAATGTTAAACACATAGACTATATATGCACTGCCTGCACAATAGCATCGTGTTAAAAACGTATCATGGGAAACAACAGATTCAACAAAGAACATATACTATTTCAATAATCATGGGGTTGATTTAAATTTCATCAGATAGCTAAACTCCCATTTGCCAAATTTTGATCATATAAAAATATTTTTTTAGTATTTAAGAACTAGAGGATAATACTGCATCTTTAAGAGTTACTGTGTATTTCCTTCTGCTTAAATGTAGCATGTACAGCTAGATTTGTTGTGGATGCAGTAAGCACAGTTTATCAATAGAAAACAAAACCAAACCCCCCAAAAGCTTGAGGTAGTTTGTTGTTTTTCCCTTTTTTTTTTTTAGCTTTCATGTCCTGCAGAAAGAAAGGAAATAAATGTGAACGTCCAGCTGTTGTGATCAGAGCCTTAAAGTAACAACTGCATGCAGCAGATTTACACAATTCATACCACTAACATAAAGACAGAGTAAATATGTTAGAAGAAAACTTTTGTAAGTTTTCTTTTTTTCTTTGTGCAAAACAAGAAGGCAGAAAAGTTACACCTCTTGAGCTATCCAGATTTTAAATTATTTAATGTAAAATGTGTGTTATAATACTGTGCAGGATACTGGAACGTGCAGTATACAATTATTCATAAAAAAATTGAAAAACTGCAGCTATGATTTCTCTTTAAACAAATCTGGTCACAAAATGTCTCAAGACGCATACATATTTTAAAAAATGTTTATGATCTATAGCTATGATTACAATGTCAGTGTTAATGAAAATACTTAAACTAGGATGTCACTTATTATTGAAATTTACATTTTAACACCTGAGAATATGGTGCTATCGTCATCAGCATCACCACCACACTTGCAATCAGCAATGATTTGTAAAACAGTGTAGGAGTGTTTTAAAAAACCATCTTATCGTTTATTGTATCACCACCTTGGGACTGATCAGATTATATACATACAGAGAGATACAACTGCACCAGCTCCTATAACATTTAAAAAACCAGATGCTTAAGTTATGTAAAGGCAAACTGATCTAACATACTGTTTTTACACCAGAGGAAAAAAAAAAAATATCTACACTTGGAACTTTATCTCATCACATCATCTACCAGCCTTTCATAAATGAGGAGATCATACTAATTGCATAAAATGTATTAAAACGTATACACAGAGGGTGCATACATATATACAGAAAAAACGAACACAGTTACAATAAACATAAAATACATACAGTGAACAAGAGACCTGCCTAAAGCTGCACAACTTATACAATTTAGGGTACACTGTACACTTAAGTTTCATCATTCCACAGGTTAAGAAGTTTATCTCAGGAAGCATTTATGCAAAAGCCTAAGATTTAATGGAGAATTTAGGTCGTGACTCACTTTGTGAAGAGCTCGCAGGAGACATGGCAGCTGGAGAGAGCATACTAACTTGATTAAGATCCATAGATTGTTTCCGAGAAAGACCAGGAGGCTTAGAAGGAGGAGGAGGAGGAGTTGGGGATTTTAGATGGCCACTTGACTGTTGTGGACTAAAAATATTACCTGAAAAAGCATAAATAAAACATTATTGTTCTCTGAGTACATGTTAACTCAAGTATTTGTTAGGATCCAATTTTGTGAACAATACAATCAGAAATCAACAAAATGATGCTCTTTCCACACAGAAGATATTGATTATTTTTTTTAAATTATATCTTTACTAAGGGGATATCATGTCACTTTACAATAGGCAGAACACATAGAAAGGAGATGCCCAAGTCAATAAATAATTACCTGAAGAGCTACTTCCTGAACTTGAAGGTAATTTGATGGGAGGAGGTCGGTGTTTTACACCTTTCCCCAATACTGAAGACTGAACAGAGCCTGATATACTTTCTGGCTGCTAGGAGGAAAGAGAAATTAACACTACCACAGCAATAATGCGAGACAATTCAATTAATTTGTATTAGACTTCTCAAAACCAAGATAAAATTCCCTTCAAACATTTCAGATTTGTCTTTGTTTTTAAAACACAGTCTATGACCAATTGTCTTTAGATAAAATGCTTACCATCAAGAAGCAGCTTGAAAGTGGTGGTAAAATTTAAACCAAGCAAAAAAAAAAAAAATTAAGGCGCTTCGCTTTTTTCCATAATTCTGAAATCCTTCTTAGTAACTTTTCACAAATGCAAGAGTGACAGATACATTTTAAATAAAAGGACAATTTGGTCTTAGTTGAAAGAGTACATCATTTCATTCATTCACCATCTGCAACCATTAAGGATTTAGAGAGCAGGATCAGATTTCCTGATTCTGGAAGTAGAAATTTAAATACACTCAGGAAAATCCCATTGAATTCAGTGGGATCAGAACTTCACTAATCTTTTTAGATGAAAGGTGCTCCCTTGCTGTTTGTTCTTATAGCATGCTTATCAGGTTATTTGAATACAAATTAACTTCAGCTAATCAAGTCTGTAGTTCTCAGTCACTCACAACAGACCCTAACTCCGTAATTCCAATAGCTGATACCATCAAAAAACTCCACAGTGAAACACATTTACAATTATAGTCTATATATTTCAACCTATAAAGCAGGTATCCCATAAATGAAAGTACTGTCTAAAAAAACATACAGTTCAAAAACTGCTAGAACTAGAAAATGAGGCTCTCAATATACTGAATGGAATATTTCAGTGCTGGAGACTAAATGAGATGCGCTTGGGTTAAAAAAAATCAGAGCATCCACCACTGTGCTGAATCAACCTTTTTGGATAGCTTAGCTTCCACTGATTCTCAGAAAGAAGAGACACTCCCCTCTAGATAAAATAGAGATGCACATGTTTCTAACTCCTTGCTTATAAAAAAGAATCTTTTGAGGAAAATTATGAGGATTACCTTTCTCTTCTACTATTAAAAAATTGTTTTCTTCATTTTGAAAATAAAGACTAGATCTTTAAGTAGTTTTGGTCCAGCGTTTGGTGAGGGCTTGGACAGCTGGAGAAGATGACTTCCAGAAGTACACTCCCACCCTAAGTTATTCTATGATTTTAATATAGATATAAAATAGATGATTGATGACATCAAACAGATAGATGATATAAAGTCAATATGAGGTAGACGACAGACGCTATCAAGTCAACATACAATAGACATCAACAACAGGTGACATCAAGTCGACATAAAAGAGATCTGAGTCGACATATGGTGGATACATACACACATGTGCATTCATATGTCTGTGTGTTTATACACACATACAGAAACTCATACTCCTTTCTGCAGCTGCTTCCAGTGGCCAGTCTGGCCCAAACCAGGAGATCTCTACATGCTGTTCTTCTGGCTGCCACCAAGAACTACCTCTTTCAGAGCAACGGTGTTGCAGTTTACAAGTAGGTATTTAGGGGAAAGACGCAGCAAAGGAAATACAGCAACAGATACAAAATTCACTTACTGGTAGAAGCCTAAATACAGTTCACCACTACACTACCGAATCTGACCAAGAAAGCCAGAAGCAGCAAGAAAAACACAAGGAAATGCCAACAGGCATGAGAATTTGGGATTTCTAGTGGATGCTTGCATACAAACATATGCATTATAAAGGTTTTGGTGTTGATTTTGTTTGTTTGGTTTTAAGTTTTCATCTTCAAACTACAGAAAAAATAATTTTAATGATTTCTAAAGGTAAAAGAATAGTTCAACCACTACATCTGCTTTTGTGTTTACTGATCTGTAAAATAAAATGCACAGCTGCATTTTATTGTACTGCTCTGTGAAAGGTTCACTTGAACAGGGGAAAATGCTGCAAAACCTTGGAGCTAACTATACTATACACAGCTAAAAAAAAACCAACAAACAAACCATGGCTAAAAGACACAACATTTGAGCACTGAAAACAAAAGTGCTTTCCTCTAACTTTCCCATATATTCACTCTGAAAGATTATGACAACAAAGCTTTTAAAAATTCATTCAGAAAGAACTTTTTACGTTATTTTACCTTTAAATGTGGATAGCAAAAATTATTCTAATAATACAATAATCAAGTGCAAATAAAAGAAACGTATGGCTTGATAAACTCACTTCCATTTCCTTCCCTGGAGAAAGATGACTAAGATTCACTGATCCACCTGAATTATGAAACATTTTCACAGGACATTTAGCTTCATTTTGTACTAACTCCTGATACTGGTTCACCACTCTGAAACAAACAATGAGAGCACAAAAAGATTAACAACTCTGAATTTCTACAGTAGATATATGTGTTTAAATATACTTCTGTTACATAGAGATATATTATTTATTTTATACGTAAGTATATATTATATAAGTATATATCTATATAAAATAGAGATGCGCATATATAAACCACACCCATATCTCTATATATGCTTCTACTTTATGTTCCTGGGCTCTTTCCTTAGATTTACTCCACTTGAACTTTTCTTTTAATCACTGTCTTTTTTTCAAACGCAAAACACAGTCTGTTTAAGAAACAAGTTTAACAAACACTGTTCTGGAGGAAGCAAAACAGTAGACACAACAGTTTCCTTCCCAAAAGCAATTACAGTTCTTTGGGATGTCAGTCAATGGGGATCCCATTCCCTTCACATAGGTCCAGAATCCTTTATAAAGCTGTGTCCTCTGCTTATACTCCCCATGGAGCAGTCATCTTTAACCTGAGGTCTATGTCAGATGAGGACTCTGAAAGCAAGGGATGAACTATGAGGTCCATACTGAATGTACATCCAAGAACCAGTTATCACATCAGAAATGATCACACTTCTCTGAGTACCAGGATAGACAGGTCTTACATTATGAGACTAACAAGCAGCGATGTATCCAGGAATTTAAAGCACCAACAGCATCAGGCAAACAACTTTAAAATACTGTTCTACCAAATCAAAATACTACAACTCTATTAATTTGAGAGAACTAAGTTGAGCAGAATATACAAAGTGACCCTGCAGACTTGAAAAATCAAGCTGAAGACCTGTTGTTGCTTATACTCTAAAAAGACTGAACCTCAATGAAAAACTGCTGGAATATTTCCATTGGCTTACACCTAAATGCAATGAATTATACTTTATTTTGGTATAGCATTGATTCAATATGCTGCTATGTGACAAGCAAGGGTCCCAAGATACACAGCAGAGAAAAGTGTGCGGTGTAATTTTTTCAGCAATTATGTTTTAGCCTGCCTTAAAATTACAGTGGAATCAGATTAATAAAACGCCGAGTATTCAAAAACGTGGTCCTTCCCTCCTTCCTCCTCTACTGCTTCTTCTTGTCCTAGTCCCCAAAACCCAACTGCTTATTCTGATTGAGGAATTTGAGCAACCCAGTGGCAAACATGAGGAGGAAAGCATCCCAGTTAAAACTAGACCCTTGTATTATTGTTGTTTTAGTTTTCAGCCAACCAATCCCCCAACTCAGCACAAACAGCAAGAGTCTATCAGCCTGCAGGAGAGAATATAAGCAAAGAGTTTCTTGATCAAAATTATCTATTAAAACAAAGAACATTATTGATTTTTGACCAAATCAAGGACTCGTCTCCCTGCCAAGCACATAAGAAGAGGGTGAGGGGGTAAGAGCTATGGCATGTACATCACCTCGAGGTCTCCTATGAAGGCACAAAACCACAAGCGGCTTTGACAGAGATTGCTTTTTAAAGGTTCTGTGCTCACATTCACAAAGAAACACAGTTATCTGTAACGTGATGCACACTGACAAACAGTTGAAGAAATAGTTATTTTGCTGCCTCAGTTATCCTAGAATTGCTACTCATTCTACAACTAATACATACTGGAAAACTGTTTTGTTACTTGCTTTTCTAAGAAAGCTGAATCAAGTAATGCACAGCACACAAAACAAAGTTGTATATCTACAAGTCCTAGATTACACTCAAAGTTCAAATGAACTATTTACATGATTGCTAATTTACCGCACAAAACGTCAAGATGAAATTCCTGCTAAATGCTCTCAGAATTTTATTATTGCCTGTGTAATCAAGAATAATCGTGCAAGTAACTGTAACAACATGATTGAAATTTAGGTGGTGGGACAAGCTGTACTCACATATTTACTTTCCTCTGTTCTTCCCTACTTACTAAATATAGAAACTGCACACTCTATCCTACTTCCTGGTATAATGATGAATTCCTCTTATTTTCCTCATTTGACTGCATCTGTTTCTCAACCACTACGTGAGCAGTCGTAATGGCTAAAAAGAACAAAATCCATTATTTGGCACCAAACCAAATGGTTGTATTACTATATTAATTTACCTTTCAGCATCAGTCTTCGAACCAATAAGGAACCTGAAATGTAAAATGTATAATACATTTTCAGTCATGAATCAAACTAAAAGAACATATTTTTATAATCACAAAATTTTGAATGAATGTCAATGCTGCTCTTTTTTCACACCTGCTGAAAATACAATACTGTATCCTGTATTATTTAGTACTTGAAATACAAATTTGGCTTCATAACTGTAAATACAATATACACACGGTCTAATATGGTCTCCTTTAAGAGTAAATTGCCTAAAAAGCAAAATACAGAATATGGAAGTTTCATATTATTTAAAAAATGGAAGTGAATAACTGCTACAAAATTGCTACTGTAACAAGTACAAGAGAAAAGTTACATATAAATCAACACTTACACTGAAATATAAACCTAAGTGTCCTGTGGGTATGTCAAAACCAGCCCTACTTCTAAAATTTTAACAAATATTTAGTTTCCATTGTTTAATTTCACTTACACAAATTCTGATTCCTCATGACTTTCCAGAACTCCTAAATAAGTGTTTCTCTTTTGCGTAATACTTATGACTTGCAAACTCATTACTTCAGTGATTTTTTTTTTTAAACACTACAGACCTTTTCTCCGTTTCCCTAGCTCAAAAACAATAAAAAAGCACATTGTTTTATTTTACAGCAGAACAACAAAAATGTCTTCTGCACCTTTTACTTCACATGATGTAGTTTCCTATTGAGGAATTATCCAGATTTTTATGAACTTTAACTGGTAATGTCTTAAAAATAATGGACTAGAGCCGTGATTTCCAAAAAAACCCAGGCATCTAACACCTGTAGATCCTTTTAATTCCCAGACTTACTACACAACTGTAAGGTAGCACTGCTATTCCAGGAAGATCAGTTCTAAGTATGTGTGCTGGTTTTGACTGGGATCAAGTTAAATTTCTTCATCGTAGCTCGTATGGGGCTATGTTTTGGATTTGTGCTAAAAACAGTGTTGATAATACAGGGATGTTTTTGTTACTGCTGAGCAGTGCTTAGACAGAGTCAAGGCTTTTTCTGCTTCTCACCCCAATGCATCAATGAGCAGGCTGGGGGGGGGGGGGGGGGCGGGGAATGAAGATGGACAAGAAGTTGAGAGGGGACACAGCCGGGAGAGTTGACCCCAAATGACCAAAGGGATATTCCATACCATTGGACGTCATGCTGAGCAATAAAAAGCTGGGGGAAGAAGGAGGAAGGGGGGACGTTTTGAGTTACAGAATTTGTCGTCTTAAGTAACCGTTACACACGATGGAGCCCTGCTTTCCTGGAGATGGTTGAACACCCTGATGGGAAGTAGTGAATGAATTTATTGTTTTGCTTTGCTTGCATTTGCGGCTTTTGCTTTACCTATTAAACTGTCTTTACCTCAAGCCATGAGTTTTCTCCCTTTCACCTTTACAAATCTCTTCCCCCCTGTCCCACCGGTGAAACGGGGGGGCACAGGGAATGAGCAAGTGGCTGCGTGGTGCTTAGCTGCCAATTAGGGTTAAACCATGACAGTGTGGAAACAAACAGTAAATAGCTCAGTCTAGGGAGAAAACATCCTGAGTATTAAGAAGATTTTAAGAAAAAATAAGATAGGAATTATGTACTAGACAATAAAATTAACTTTCATTAAGAGAACCAAAGTTTGCTCAGGCTCACTGCTCCTTGCCTTACTGAAATTTACAGGGTCTATTCTGCTGCACAGGTTCCTCCATACAAAGAATCTGGTACACAACAAAAATAGCCCAGAAGAGAGAATCTCTGTAGAACAACAGCCAACAGCAGCAGGTCCAAAACAATTCAAGATGACAAAGCTTCTTAAGAGCTCAGGTTTTAATTCAAGATTTATTTAGCCCAAATTTTTTTGAGTAAGAGTAAACATAATATAATGGAGTCTTACGTTTTCACAGCATCAGGCAAATTTTGACAATAATCAAAACAATAAGCAATACTGAAAGAGTGATAAAAATATCTTATGGTGTCTCCACTATTTGAGCTGTTGGGTTTTTTTGTTTGTTTTTTTTAAAATCGATGGCTTTTTTTGTTGTTTTGTTTTTTATACAATATATCTTTAAAAGATAAGACAATATATCTCTAAAAGAACATGCAGGTTTGACATAAAAGTACATTTAAGATATGATGGTTGCTTGAACACATTTTGTTATGTTTTTTTTTTTTTTTGGTTAAAAAAATTCATTAGCTGAATTTAAAAAACCCAACCTCTTAAATCAGTTTTCCAGCTCTAGAGTATTTTTATGACTGAAAGTGATAAGTAATGTTTGTCTTCCTTCATCTATTAGGTTATAGCACAGTTCAAATGAACAAGCAACTTACTGTGATGGAGTTAATAGGTTGTCATTTTCCTCATCACCTTTGAGTGTCTGAATTTTACCATAGTACAAGGGATTGCCAAGAGACTGAAAAATGGTCAGTTTTGTTTTTTGAAGCTGGTTACCCACTTCACATTCAAACACATAATCATCTTTTATTTCCTAAAAAGAAAGAACAAAATAACCAAATACGTCTTGAACAAGTGGTAACAGAAATAGCTAGTAAAGTACGCCAGTTCTACACAATACAGTAAGAAAAACTCTGTAAGAATGGGTGCATTATCTAAAATGAAAGTGATTTGAATATCTAAAGGGATGAGAAGAAAAAGAGTTTACCAGCTTTTAAAACACAAAAATATTGCAAACCCCATGCAATCATGTTAGATATGCAAAGGCAGACTGGGTAAACATATATAGAAATTTTTATATAAATTATGACAATGCAAAAAAATGTTGCAAGTAGAACACTGGAGATGAAGATTAAGTTCTATGGGAAAGTATTACTTTTTGCCAATATGAAACTACAAAGACATTGTGATAGATGCTGTAAATAAAGATTAATTCTTTGTCATTTCAGAGGAAAGTTATTACAAATTGATTTATGGCTAATTATATTAAATGACTACTACTTATCAAATCATGTAATTTGTGCCAAAAACCTTAAGGTTCAACTTAAACATTGCAGAAAGAGCTTTTTGTAAGAGGTATTTAATATTACTTAATCTCTTTCCAAATTTAATATTTTAACAGAAGCTCTTTTCAATCAATCTTTGAGCATTTGAGTGAAGAAAGCAATTTGTTGAGCAGAGTACTGCCCTCCATAACTTATTATGCTTTCTTTACTATACAGGCTATACAGGAACAGCACATATTACTTGGGAGATTAAAGTTGCTTTTCCTTGGATTTCTGGAAAACCTGAGGAAATTACACGACTGATCCCATGCATACTGCACTGTATGAAATTACAAGTGTCTGTGGTAACCTTTCTGTGTCTATATAACACATGGAAAATTAAATTGGGGGAGGGAAGACTATTCCCACATTACTTTAATTCTGATGAAATACTAGAGACACAGAAGTTTGGCCAAAGGTCTAAACTACTCACATGGGCTGGCCAGACAGTTGGTTGCGAGTCATCAGGCTTGATAGACTTTTCCACTTTGGCATATTTTTCCACCTTAAAGGAAATGGAGATATCAAAAAAAGAGAGAACAACAGTCATATTGGGCCAGAGTTAAAACAAATCTAGCAGAGTTTCTTGTTTTTAACAGTGGCTCACATGACAGCCTTTAAAAGCAAATGCAAGAAACAGACAAGGATAGCTTGATACTCTGTATAACATCCCCCTTTGTGTTATGCATTCAGAAAAACTGAATTGGAGAACCTTCAGAACCTTACTAAATTTATTCTGTTACACCATATTTGCTATGTTAAACTTAACAAGAGTGTGAAGCACGGCTTAAGATTACAGATTGAAATCACTGCCTGCAATGTGGAATGGTTAAGAAACTTCACAACACCAGTAACGCCTAAAGACTCTGATTAGGTCAGGTACAACCCTGTTGAAGTGCAAAGGGAGAGAAGGTTTGTACAAACTTACAACATTATTTCATGTGTAATGCGCACTCTGGCCAGCCCTATTAAGTCCAAAGCTACAATCTTGTCTAGTCTACTAAGTCCCTTCTCTATGCTAGTACTATGCGTTTTGGCAGTGCCAGAAACTGAGAACATGAAGAGTCCTTAAGAGAAGAATGCACGCAGAGTGATTGGAAGAATTCACAACTAGAACTCTCATATAAAAAATTAAACTATTGAAAATATTATGTCCTGTAGTATCATAACATGTCAAAAAAGAGGAATTGCTACCAAGCTGACAAGTGACTACTTTTTAAATAATTTCCTTACCTCATCTCTTTTTCTATTTGTTATATTATCAGACAACTTCAAATAGACCTGTGTGCATCGAACCCACAGATGAACAATATTTAAGGTCTGTTTGCACTGTTCATCTCATCCAAACTATCATGTTACAGTGGCAATGTATTCCAATGTGGTTTGGCTTGAGCTTATACCTTACAGTACAGAAAACCCATTTTAAACATTAAAGTCACTCTCACTTTTTAAAGGTCATTCTTTGATATTGGATACTCTTTAGTCACTTCTTCATACCATACAACATTCAATACAATTGCTACTGATTGCTAATAGTATCAACTGGACTTACATCCACTTCAGAAGGTGCAGTCAAATAGCAAGGGTTCTGTTTCCACATATCTACGCACTGGAAGATGAAAAAGCAGTATTAATGTACTAAATGTTTTAAATAAATAGTTAGAAGTATACCCACCCATGTCTCAGAACACTTACATTTCCAGCTTTAGAAATTTTGAGGTCATACTGCTGGGCTCCTTTCCTCTCCTTTCTTTTCTGTAAGTAGTCAAGTAGTCTGAGCTGAGGTGGAGTTGAATAGTGAGCTACTTCCTGCTGTCTGTTCAGAGACGACCTTGAGTACCTTTTGAAGCACCTACGGTAAAATGACAGATAAGCTTGTAAAAGCATCAAAACGAAATTCCCCATGGCCTGTGTACGAACACAAAAATATGCAGGGAAATGCTTACTTTGAGGCTAAAAGTCATGTTTTGAAATATGAATTCAAAATTGCTATTCTGGATTACAATGTATAACTCAAACTCTTGATTTCATATTTTTTAAAAATATTAGTATTCTGTTTGTGTGTTTCAGCAATCCAAATGGGGTTATTTTTGAAATGCATAATTGAAGTACATTGTCAAAATGAGTAATTAACTCAAAAGTTGCCAGGCTAAAAATATTTGTGTATTATCATAGATTTCAGTTCTGTCAAAAGATAGATGTTCTACTTATGTAACTATAAACACAGTAACTACCTTCCATTCTTTGTCTCATGCCAAACCCATTGGTACATTAATGCTGTTCTGGACATCCATTTAACACCTTTGCCTATTTTTCTAGTGGAAAGTTTGTTGACCACGAAGTTCTAATTTTAAGGACAGCTTGATCAATTTCACCATTTATACTTTTTTAGACATTACCACTGATTGTACATCAGCATAGTATTTCAATGCAAAGCTAGTTTTAAATATTTCAGTAATTCTGACAGGCCATTAGTACATTTTCATTCTACAGAGTGAATGCAACTCTTTTAGGAGCTTTTAACAAATCAGAGACCAATATAACCCATTTATATATTTTACATTACTGAGCAGCCATCTGAGTCATCTTACACCTGAATTATGCAAAAAACCCAACAAACCACCAGAATCAAAACTGCAATACTGTATTATGGTAAGAAAATAATATATATACACACATTCTTTTGATATACCAAAATAAGCATATTATAGTATCTACTATTAATACAGTTCAATATTGAGTACTTAAAAATAAGATATCATTTCTTGACTGTTACTCATATTCCTAATTTTTAAGTAGATATTACTTTAAGCACTGCATATGAGAAACAAAATTTTCCACATAAAGCATTGCTTATATTTTTCTTTGAAACACTTCATAAAATTTCAAAGGAAGCCTCAACACACTTCTCATTGAAAACTACCGTTTCATGGGGCGAGTGTTCATCTTCTGCTTGTTGTATAGGAGTCTATTTGTAGTACAGGTCACTGCTATTGAAGGATCAAGACACAAAGGCTCTGCTGTAGCCAAAATAAGTTGGCTCTCAAGTAGGAGTTTGTCCTCCTGTAATATACACAGCTATTAATAAATGTAAAAATATGAAGACTTTCACATTAATTGAATATACCTATGCATACGTGCACATTATCTTAAAGAAAACTGAAAAAATTGTGTGGGGATAGTCAACAAAAGAAAATATTCAACAGTCAAGTATCACTAACCATTATTTTGAATTACAGAGCTTTGGGTGGGGTTTCCAATAGGAAAAGAAATCCTTCTGAAAAATAGATGGCATGTTCTGTTTTTTTCGTTTGCGTTCTCTTTGTTCATTTTAAACACAGTACACTAGTGGCAATGAAATACATTTTCTGTCAGTGATTTATATTGATGGCCTGTCAGTCAGTGCCATAAAGATGATCTACCCAGGACTTTAGATTACAATTTCAAAAGTATTTGAACAGGAAATACAAACAAACACATTGAGTACACCATGCTATTCAGCATTTAACTAACTATAACTGTACAACTGTAGTTACTTAGGATTCTCTTTATTGTAACAGTATCAACAGCAAAATGATGCTAGAGGAGCAATTGCGTCATTAGACTCCAGCTGCTGTTCTGGGGACAAATGCTGAAGAGGAATGAAGTAAGGTAACCTAGTTAAGAGTAACTCCAATACTATCATTCTGCATTACAAAAAATTAAGGTCTGGTTCTACAAAACTTTTAGCAAACCCTATTGTTTTCTATGGCATCTTGTGGGTAGATGCTATTAACAAGTTACTTTGGCAACTCTCGGTAGCATATCCTGTGCAGCACTATGCACATCACTGACAGTTTAAATTAAACAAAAATATGATCAGTTTTGTTTATCAGCTTTTATTGCAGAAATTAATTAATAATTTAAAGAAATTTTATTTTATTGTGTATCTACCACATCACCGCAAAGTTTTAAAATAACTACTAACCCACCTGTGTCCATTTGTGGTTGTCACTTGTTATAGAATGCACATCACAAATTAAAGTCTGAGGAGGAAGACATAATGGTAATTAGCTTTCAACTAAATAATAGGATTTCTTAACATATGTTCAGTAACAGCTCATATCCAGTCTACTGTTACAGTGAGAAATGACTTAAACCAGTTCTTACCTGCATTGTAGGACGCAAAAGAATGTGCTTGCTTTGGTACGTTGGAGATTTCATGTTACCAGACTGCCTATAGTCACGTATTTCTGCTATGACACATCCACAATGAAAAATATTAACCTAGTTGAAACAAAATACAAAAAAAACCCTTGTAAACAAACATTTACCAATCTGCCTCAGCCCCTGCCGCCAAAACCAAGTTTGTAATATATCATTTAATATTCAGCGACACTACGAATAACACTAATCACTAATTTTAATCAGACCAGTGGTCTTTACTACATACATAAACATACCTAAAACACAATCTCCAAATGTAGTGTTTTCATATGCCAGCAATGTAGTTTTAAGAAATTCCCATGTCAAGTATTTCATAATGACAAAGAACAGAAGATATTTTGCTAGAACACAGAAGTTGTTTGGCAGCCTTTATCATAGCAATCTCTATTCTATACCCTTGTCCCCAGCATTTTTTTTTCCTATATATCAATAAAATTTTTATTTGGCATATTAAGTATTACAGTTCCAAATGCACAAGTATTTTACATCTTATGGTTGGAATCACTTAATTGAAGCATTCAAAAAGTCAAGGTTTATCTGGGTACAAAACATAAATTCATTTTGAAAACAAAACTTTCAAACCTGAGATTTTTCTAAAAGATCAACCAAAATAGGTGGTAGCTCCTCTGCATCCAAATATTCAAGCAGCTCTCCTTCCTCATAAGGCAGCCGAATGGTCTCAGAATCTGAATTTAAACAAAACATACTGCTTTTCTTTTGCCTTTCAAATTCAAATTTTAACAACATGAAACATAAAACAAGCTTGCCACAGGAAAAAGCAGTGCCAGTGGAAACAGGCAATTTTATTTGCATAGTATTTTTTTTTTACATCCATTTCTGTTCCCAGGGCTTGATTTTGCTCTTATTGTACCAGAAGGCAACACGCCTTTATAGTTCAATGAGACAAAATTTTTGCTCCCAGCTGATACACTATATGCTCTTGTTGCACATCGTAGTACCAGTAGCATGAAGATGCAACTTAACTGGAGCACAGATGCATTTATCATAGAATAGTTTGGGATGAAAGGGACCTTTAAAGATCATCTAGTCCAACCCCCTGCAATGAGCAGGGACATCTTCAACTAGCATTTAGTCAAACCCAGGTTGAGAAAGCAGTGAAAGAAACAATTTAGCAGGAGCCTGAAGCGAGAGAAACTCAGATAAGCAACTCAGGAAGCCAAGGGGGAAGAAAAGAATGGAAGGCTCTCAAAAAGACCCATATCTACTGATTTACGCTGTTTAGAGATCGCTTCTGAGCGCCTCACATCTTTATGCAAATTTTTAGTTCAAGTACAGTTGTGTTTGGGTTCTTTTTCCACAAGGGATTATGTTAGAAGTGAAATGGTTAAAGGTAAGCAACAATATATTCTAACTATTAATAGAGCATTCTGAGTATTTTTAAAAATAAATAGCAAAAATATTACCTGAACCATTTTTTCCCCTGAGCATAAGTGAATAACCCTCATTTCCCGGATAGAGGTTCACTACCAGACATGACAACGTCTCCTGCATAACCAGCTTCTCAAGTAAATTCACATTTCGTCTCAGCTTCTGCTTTAAAAGTAAACATTGCTTATGAACATAATACTATCAAGTAATTAGTAGCAATAAAAACAATTGCTAGAATATGAGTACTATTTAGATTAATGTTGAAGTATACAACAAGCCCAGTTAAATTTAATTGTATTGTATTCAGCAGAGTAGATTCATTATGTATTATTATACATACAGATTTTTTTTTAAAAAAATAACTCATTTAAATTAAAAGAAAACCTTGAATTATAAGTCCACAGACAACACAGTTAACAAGAATCACCCTATGCTACAATGTTGTAAATCTACAGTGCACTATTATTTCTATCATTTCTATAAGCACCATTCATACCATCAGTTATACCCCTATACATTGTTTTATAACAACAAAATATTTAGTACTTTCAAATATTCTTAACAGAAGCACGTGTTTCTTTCCAGGATCAAAATACTAAATTACAGCATTTGGAAGCTTTCTTAATGGCATTGCCTAGTCTGTATTTGCTGAGATCTGATCCAGCATCTGCAGAGACTATTCCCTTTTTTAATTGTACGAGTGATCTTTTCCATGAGAACAGATTTTTTAAATTAATTAGTACGTTTCAAAGACCCCATGTACACCCTACAAATTTAAACATTTGAAAAGTCCCCCAAGAACTTAAAACAATGAATTCTAAACCGCAGATAATTTTACACCTTCTGGTTGGAGGATAGATTTCATAGCCGAATAACAGGTCTAGGTGGAGCCATTCACTGGAAGGTAACTCTAGCACTGACTGTCCAACTACACATTTCACATACACCCAACAAAGTAGTAGTGGGCTCTCTCTTTCTGAACAAATTTATATTTCTAGAGATATTGGGAAGACAGAAAGCAGAATCATCACTTGTAGGGGAACTGTTCCTAAGAGACAAGTATTGAAAACAAACCCCCAAATCCCACAGCAATATAATGCAGCAGATCATTTTAACAGGTATGCAGAAAAAAGGAGGAAAATCTTTTTCATCTCCTGCTACATTGTTTCAGAACCATTGCCTAAAGTTAACTCTTCCCCATGGATCATGAACTATGGTGACTACATCCTACCGCCTTTTACAGTTTAGAACTTGTGTAAATAAACACAAGGAAAAGGACAAAGTAGCACATAAATCCTGGAGAATTAATGAGGAAAGAGCTGGAGGAGCAGGGGAGAATAAGAAAACAAGCCATAGTCAACAGTAAAGGTAGAGACTACTCAGGAAAGCCAGTTCCTCATATAGGACTCTGGTGATGCAGCCCATTATGCAAAATGTTAATAGTCCTATTAACAACACCCTACATCTACCACCAAACAAGAGACTGCACATGCGCTGCTTCAATTTTCAGGCACATTGCTGAGTAGGGGATAGAGCTGTTGGGCTTTCACTTTAACACAGTAATTGCCATTGGAGAGCAAAGTCAACACTCAGCTACTCTGACATCTTTTCTCTTAAGAATTGAGATATTGTCATCTTTTGATGGAAAAGTTCTTTCTCAGTGTTGGATAGATTAATACTTTCATATTTAGTTATGCAATGGCATTAGGAGGACAGAAAGGAATATGAGAATTCTTTAAGAGTTGATTGAAAAAAGGATCATCAGGTTATGTGACAGAGTTTAAGAAGAAATTAATTATTTATACTAAAGTTATATTTAAAAATAAGAAAGAAAGCAATAAAAACACGCACAACCCAATTCCATTCCTCTATCATTGGGACAGAACTAATACTGCTTCTAGAAGTTGTTACTAATAATACTGTTAACATTTCTAATTCAACTTCTCTATTTTCATGAGCTGAAGAAAAAGGATTATTCAATTAAGGGCATTATTCCATCCAAAATACAGGCACTGAATAATTTATACTAATTAGTAACCACTCACAGAATTTCTTAATAAACAGTTCATCTTTTTCCCCCAGAAATTTGTCTACACATGCAAGAAATAGCCATGAGATTTATTTTTATGGAAGGCCTCTGCTCCTTAAACACCTCATAAGTAAAATATATAATGGTAATTCAATTGTAAAAGTAATTAAATTATGTTATTCACATCACTCTCTAGTTTAAACTTATTTGGTGAATGACATGTTAGTTTTAACTTCTAGGTTTTGTTCAATAATAGTTGGCCAGTTATGGCTTGGGGTGTTTTTTGGCTTGTTTCATTTTTTGAAGGGTTAGGATGTTTAAGGGGGAAGACAGGTAAAGGAAAGAAGAGAGGACAATAACACAGGCCTAAGAACATTTTTGACACTGCATTCATATGACTTGAACTTCTTAAGACATATTCTAAGCACATTTTAAAATACAAAGCCTCTCTAAGACACTGGAGTAAATTGGCATTTTAAGTACAAGCATTTAAATAAGCAGGTAAAGTTACGTTTAACTAAGCATGAAAAATTTTTATGACTACAAAAATCAGCTTTCTCCTTTGAGCTGGCTATTAGAGATACTAGCTCAGAGCTGATATTAAGCATTAGCTCAGGTGTTGTCTGGAAAGATTTTAAAGATCAAGGAGTAGCCTGAGGTGTATTACATTTCTTAAGTGTTCATTGCAGTATATCGCAAGAGTTCAGACACCAAGCAACCAGGCCAGTTATACCGCTCTGTTACACCAGCTAAAACTCCTAACCCTCTCTGACTTCATACACAGAAAAGCAGCGCTTCCCCCTCCTGAACACGCACCGCAGTGACTGTGTGATGGCTGGGAAGCAGCACGGAGAAGGCACAGGCGCTTTCTTACACTCCCAGTGACTTCTGATGACTACCATTGAATAAAGAATACTGAGTACTCCTGCCAAAAAGGATTGAAGTAGTGATTTTATGCTATGTTCGTTACTCCTCTGTCCTTGGCCATAAGTGAAATGTTAATTTTAATACCTACTCCTCCAACAGTGCACCAGTGTTACACAAAATTACGATTTTATCTTTACCATGACTGCTTTTCTTGGCCCTCACTGTAGCATCTTACATCACTTTTCCCACTCACCTTTATGACTGAAAAGCTGGTTAGAAAACATAAAATAAAGAGGTCACCTCCATAAAAAAGCTCCTGTTGCTATTTACTACATCTCTGTGAAATGGAAGTCTAAAACAACTACCCCAGGTTCTTCCCTTGACTTTAACACTTTTCCTTAATCCCAGCACCACTTTGCAAAGGTATAAAAGATGCACCTTAGAAGGTACAATTTTGTCTTCACTTCAATAGAACTATTAACTATTTGAAAACTAACTTCACGAACAACACTAAACATTGTTCTTTTAGGAAGCAGAAAAAACAAAGTGGAGTTTTTTATACATTGACTGAAAAATGAAACCTAACTCGATAAAACAACTTGAGGAAGCATCAGTTTTTGGTTACAAAATACAAGGAATAAACTCAAGCCTAAAGACGTCTATGACCTAGCCGAACCAAATCAGATCCCAACAGAAGACTGCAACTCATAATTAAGTATACCTCCACTAGGATGTAACTGGCTGTGTCAATCTTTAGGCTGACATTTTAATAGAGACTAGTATTAACGCAGCTCATAAAGACAAAGGCCATGCAGCCTCTGTAGTGGAAGCAAGAAAACATTTGTTTCATAAGTAACACCTAAGGTAAGTTTTTGCAGATCAAACCTCAGGAATACTGTGGTCTGAACAAAGTCTGATTGTTTCACCCTAATGAGGTTATCTTTATTTTAAAGTGCATTCTTACAGTCAATTGTTTCTTTAGCTTACATGTTCAAGAACAGAAAGATGTACGGAAGACGATTTTTTATAGAATTTCCCAAATACATCCAACCCTGCGTATCACTTATCACCATTAGAGATTAATCAAGGACAAAAAAATCCCACTGTTATCTGGCACTATTTTGTTTATTCATGTATTGTAATTACTCATTGCCCACAGCTACCAGAGTACCTCTCAGAAGCACTTCTACAGCAAAGTAGCAGATATATGCTTTACTATTTTTGCACTAGTCCAACGTGGAACTGAAGTGACTTTCATTAAAAGTATTCTGAAACTTTCATTACTCTGAGACGCTTTCATGCTTGCACACTGATGCTACCATGTGCAGCTCTCAGAAGGCATCACTGAGAATAGGTGACTGATCAGTGATTTTTAATTTTTTTTTTTTGATTTTTTTTTTTTGTAGTGGAGCCCCTCAGATATACCTGCCTAGCACAGATCCTTCCAGTCCACACAACAGGTCTGTTTTTACATTCGTGTTTAAGACTGCTTCCAAAATTATTGTTTTGATTTTTATTTCTTTCAACTTTTAGGTACAGGAATGCTGCACACTAGAAACAAATTACTCTAGATAATCACCTCAGCACAGTTAGTTCTCTCTCTAGTGCGCAGAGGCACATGCAGAAGAGACGCTGAGAAGTAATGAAGCTGGGTAGACTGGACTAATAGAGGATGAATAATTAATTAGTCCTTTGTGAATTATTGTGGAAAATCTGGTCTTCCCCAGGAGCACAAGAAGAAGGATATGAGTGACTAAGTAAACTGCAGGGTAGAAAATAGGAACATAGGAGAAATGCAGTATTACAAGAGCTAAGATAAAGGGAGAAAGTTAAGACTGAAGAATAATATTCAGTGCTGATTTAAGAATTGCTGCCGAGTGGACAACATAATTACAACTTGTACCATAAAAATGGTACAATACTAGAATAGAAACCTTGACAGTCCTGCACACTAAAACCTTCAAGATGCATTTAAGATACAATTGGCAAAACTCTACCTAGAATATACTTTCCTTCTTCAGTTTTATTGTGCAAATGTATATACAAGTAAGCAGCCCTATGCCCATGGATGAAGTTTCACAATAGGATTATCTTCTAACCTTTGCACCTTGATCTTTGAGCTTCTCATTTTCAAGAATCATAATCCATAACATAAGACCAACATATCTATTAACTATCCACATCTTAGCTCAATGAATAAGGGCTCTAAATACAATTTTTTTTATCATAATAAGCTTTCAAGTCTTCAACAAAGAACTTTAGTTTTTACTCAAATCTAGATCAGCAATAATCCACTTCATCTACTGTGATAACTCTCTTCACTGCTTCAATTTTATTATAGTTGGGTAAATTTGCCAAGTGCCTTCTAGTTTAGCAACAACTATTGCATTGAAAATCTACTCTTTTTCCCCAGATGTCTAGCAAGCCAAATCATCTCCCTGCTGCTCAAATATCTTGTTACTCATTCACTATTGATATTTTAATCTTTTCAAGTATGTAATTTGCTTAACAACTTACTCACGTTTGTTATTTGAATCAGCATCATATGCTAAATAAAACCAACTACATCAGAATCATCAAAAAGAATTACAGGTGCTCTGTAACTAACATCTCATTCACATTTGTCTTCTCATAGCTTTTTGCTTCCTTGGGAAGCAGCAATACAACAGATTCCACACTTTTTCTTCTCCTCATTCCATTTGATAGTCACAGTTCAGCAAAGCAGCTTGTGCTTTTTTACACCTTTATTGTTGCTAAGCCTGTTTGAGCTTCTTTGTTAACATTACGAAAAAAATTTCAGAAGACATCTTAGCAGTTCATCAGTTATTCAAGAAACAAATCTGAATTTAAAACAAAGTGCAGATTCTAAAAAACTGTCTGTATTTTTTCCCATGGCAGTCATACTAGGTGATTGATTCTGAAACAGCGATACTGACAACAATGCACGTGGCATTGACATTTGCCCTGAAGTTGACCACAACTGACTGCAGTGACGCAGGACTAAGTCAGAATGAACAGGTTGCTCAAGCCAGTCTAGTCCTTACTGTTCATATTATATCACTCAGTTCTTTTAATAGTACTGTTATCTATTAAACTTGTTAGCTACACCTCTGCATTCTAGACCATTCTTTTGAAATTCTCTCTTTTCATATAAAGAAAAGCAACTCGAGCACAAAATTTACAATGCCCTGCCAGCATTCAACCTTAATACCTTCAAAAACAGATTTAGGGTTACCAGGTAGCCACTGCTCCTCCCATCACCCATCAGTTTTTATTTTAAACGGAACTAAGATGATGCTATTAAGTTACACAGTTTAGTCTGTAAAAGTCATAACAATTGTTTCTCCTTGTAGTGTTAGACTTACATAACTAATACAGGAACCAGAATTTATTCTTTTTTTAACAAAGGAATTAAAGTGAAATAAAAGAAGTATTTTCTGAACTTGCCTGTTCAGAAAGCAATGAAAAGCTTCTCAGAAATTTCCACTTACCTTTATCTCAGGCTCTTTTTCACATTCTTCTATATATAAATCATAGAGTTTTTGAAATACAGATTTTCTGAAATTAAAAAAAGCTTAAAATGTAACCAAAATTAAAACAAAGAAATGCTATTTAAAAACTAAATATTGAAACTCTTACTACCTTCCACTGGACAAATATTTTCTTTTGGGAGGTCTCTGACGGGCACTTTCAATGATATACTAGAAGAGAAAAGTAAACAAAAAAATAACATATTTTACAAAGAAATTTAATTCTAGCTACCATGCAACTTTAGATCATTACCAGTGTTCTATGGGTACAGAAAGTAATTAACTACTATGGTACATGACTGTTTCAAAAGTGCACAAACATGATCTAGTGTATGTCACAGCCATCAACAAGGACACATCTCAATTTAGCTGTGAAACACAGCATTTCATGGCTATGGCATGAGTTGCAAGCAAAGTCTTGATTTTTACATTCATGTTTTGTAATTACAGTAGTAAACACTACTGTAGTAGTTACTAACACTACTGTACTAAGTTAACACTACTGAAGTTAACGTGCTAAGATACAATCAAATTCACACATACTGGCTCGACACTATTTACAAATCAAGTACTCCTCAACATAACCAATTTCAGGAAGTCTAATTTTCCCTTTTTTTCTTGCATTTACAGTAGTTTTCTCTATAGAGCTATGTATTATAAATAGAATTCATGTACCTTAAATATTTGAATTGAAAAAGAGGAAGAAAGATATCATCCTACATTAAATATATCTTATATGCTAACAAGGTTTTTCCAAGTCTCTATTGTTTGTCTAAAGTATTTTGATTAACAGCTTAGTTCAGAATTTCAATGAAGACAGGTTCTCCCACAGAAACATGTATTTCCCATAGTAGGGTTCAAGGTAACCGTTATACCAGATGTCAGCATGAAAGAACGTGAATGTGAAGTCACTTGCCTCTTTGTTCTAACTGGGCTACCCTTAAAAACACAAACTGGATTTTGCAATATATTTCTGCCAGCTCTCTCTGAATCACCACTGTACAGCTCTGATTGTGTCATGTACAGCTCTGTGCACTGGTTTAAAAGGGGAAAACTGAAGTCTTGCATAGTCTATCATCATTGCACCTGAGGATGTTCTCAGTACAACAGGTAAGAGACAAATATGTAACACATCAATTTTAGTGACAATTTTGCAAAATCAGTGTTACGTGTATGGGTGATTATTTATATATATACACACGCACATATTTAGATAACATGCTCCTCCACTGCTTTTCAAAAGAAATATAAAAATACAACAGTAATTTTGTAACTGCGAGACCAATATATTACGTGCAAGCAAATAATGCAGCTGCTCCTTACCTCTGCACGATCCAACGCCAGTTCTAAAGCTTGTTGCTGCAAAAATGACAAAGGTATTTTTAGAAAGTACATTTACCGTTTACACATCCACATACATAAAATACAGTACAAAAACTCTATTACTACTGATATGAATTTATTGTTAGAAGATGGGCTCAAACATTCTTTGGCACATACTAAACTTAGCAGCTGAAACCTCATGTAAGTGCATCAACAGTAATTAATCCCACTACCAAGTATCTACAGTTGCAAGGTTTTGACTAAATTATGAAGTCTTAGAACAATGACAGGCAATTTTAATTAAAAGTAGAACACAAATTACACCTAATAGAAGTAATAACAAATACTAATCAAAGCAATTAGAGATGACAAGTAGAAAGTCTAGGTTACACTATTCAAAAAAGAAAGAAGTGTTTTGGAGAATCTTCCACTTCAGTAAAGCTTTGAAACACTTGTAATAGGTACACCTTCCCATATATGTGTGTATATATATACGTATATATACACATTTATTTATTTGTGTTGTTTCCTCAGTTTAACCCATTGCTATCAACGGTTCATGAAAGCAAATAACTTTACTTGAACCTCAAGGAACAAATGGCATATGAGCCATGTCCAATACATAGCAGTACCAGCTATTTCATACATTAGAACACAATTCAGGGGAGAAAAGCATACTACAGTAACAGTGAAGAAATATACAGCAAAAATAATGAGGCTTTTTACCATTCACCTACAGTGTCTCTAATACAAAATTTCTTACCTGTTATCAAAAGAAAAGCACTTGATGTGACATTAGAACCTGCCACTGCAGAACATTAAAATCTTAAAGTGTTTAGGTGTTTATATGAATATGTCAAATATTCATGTTTTCTGCATAGGTCTAGTGGATAACTGCACGATTTCAGACATTCAGTTCACTGACTGACAACAGGTAAAAATCCATGGCAATATCATCACCTGTGGCTAGAATACTATATGGAAGCAGGATTTATACTTTGTACTCAACTGTCGTAACACCAGTCATGACTAAAAACACGCCACTAGCTTTATATGGTAATTCTTGTGATGCACTAGACAGCGAGTATTTGTTTAGAAGTATTTACAAGCTATGAATGAAGACATCCCTAAAAAAAGAAATATCATAACTCAGAAGTCACAAGCAGTATCAGGGTTTTTTAAAGAAAATTAGAAACATTAATGGCATTCTCCTCATCAGCCAGGCAGCTAACAGACTAGAGTGAAAAGACCTGAAAATAGATTACCTGAATCATAACTTACCATTGTAGTTGAAGCCAGGTGACCAAATGGCAAAAAAAGTACTTAAGAAGTTTGGTGCAGCAGGCAAAGAATCATATTTTATGGTCACACTTGGGGTACTGAAAAAAAAAAAGTAATCTAGGAGCAAAAAATATCACTAAGAAACTAAATGAGCATTTTACTTAAACACAACATTTTCAGTGGTTAATTGTACTGAAGTATCCTTTCCTCCAAAAGTAGTAACAAAAAAGTTCCATTCGGTGTAATGAAGCCAGAGGTGTCAGAAGTTCCTATACTAATGACTACTACTACTTTGCACAATCATTTTACATTAGTTATATTAAACAGTAAAGTAACAACAAGCATATCATTACAATTACGTAGCCAAATACTCTCATCTGTTGCAGCAGTCTACCTAGACAGCCCAAACATCACATCCACAGATGCACAGAAGGCTAGAATATCTAATGACAAGGAGCCAAAACATTTAGTATACCCAATTAGGTTTTTTGTTTTGCTTTTATGAAGGTATTATACCATTGACAACAATTCCAGTAGCAGTGCCTTCTAGCACTATTTTGAGATGTTAGTTTAATACTGACTCACATCAGGCTGTCAATTACGAAGTGAATAAAATTTGCACAGCACTAGCATGTTCCTTAGACGTCCTTGCCCTCTGATACTATGTCCCTATGCCATTTCATTTTTAAACTCAGCTAGATAGCTGTATGAAAAAAAACTCACTAGCTCAAAACCTCCAGTCCTTAAATCTTTAGTATCATTCCCAGTGAGATGTGAAAATTCAAGTAAATCTTGCTTTCACATTTGAACACCACAGTACCTCACTATACTTGAAACGTTCACTTAAGAAATTCCACCAAACGTAATTTTAATTTGTGGAAACATTTCTGTTGCAGCTACATTCCCCATCAGCCACGGCTTTGGCAAACACCTTCCTAGATCTCAGATGACATACGCCTGCTACCTCACACCTCCCCAAACCTTACTCAGCTGTTTCAGCGTGGAAACAATTTCAATAGGAAAAAAACCCACAGACAATGACTCATAGCTCCCCGCAAGGCTGAAACCTGCTGGCTTCTGGCAGATGGCGAGGTGGTGGGCGAAAAGGAGCCTGCACAGGATGGCCCAGGGGGGCGTCCATCCGTGCCTTCCTACAGGCCAGCTGCTTTCCGAGCAGCCTCCCCGCCCACGCTGAAGCCAGGTCCTAGAAGTGGGAGGCCGAGGGAGGGCCTAGCGAGGGAGGCGCAGGTGCAAACCCCGCGAGGGACGTGGAGTCCGATCCGTCCAGGCCCTGCCATAACCGCCCCGCCGAGCACCGCCGGGCGAGCAGCTGGGGCAACCGCACCTCCGGGCTGCCGCCCTCTCCGCGGACAGGGGCCTACCTGCCAGGGCGGAGAGCGACCGCACGGAGCCACCGACCGCAGCTGCCAGCCGGAAAGGGCCAGGCCGGGCCAAACCGCAAGGCCGCGCTGCGGCCGGGCCGAAGGGCGCAGGCCAGGCCCCCAGCTCCCACGGCCCACCCGGCCCGGCCCGGCCCAGTGGGCTACCCGACCAACCTCTCCCTCCCCGGCGCGGGCGAGGGAGTCCCGTGAGGCCGATCGCCGTTACCTGCCGGCCTCCCGCGGGGCCCTGCGCCCCGCACAGCCGCCCCCGCCGCCCGCTCATCCGCCCCCGCCTCAGCCCACCGCGGCGCCCCCGGCCGCTTCCGCCCCGCCGCTTCCGAGTGGCCGCCGGAAGGGGCGGGGGCAGGTCGCCATGGCGACGAGGTGGGTTAGGTTTGAGGGCGGGAAGCGGCTCGCGGCGTCGCCATAGAGACGGGGGGGGCGGGGGGGGGGCGGGGGGGGGCGGGGGGGGGGCGGGGGGGGGGCGAGCCCCTAAGCCCCGCCCCCTCGCGGGCGGCCTGCGGGCCCCGCTGGCGGCGGGAGCAGCCGTTGGTCGCTGAGGCGACTGAGGCGGCGAGAAGGCCCTGATCCAAGACCGGGAATTCCGTAGGGTTTAGCTGTAATGAAGTGCCTCGACACCTCTGCAGGCCAAAGGTTTAACGCCGTTGTGAAGATCTGAATAGGTTTCCTCCTGTCTCAGGGGTGCCATAACGGACAGTTGAAGGTTTTTGGTGTGTGACTCCCGGGCAGCAGCACATTGTGCGTGGAAACTGGTGTCTCTGAGCAGAGAGGAAAGGTTGGGTGGTGTCACGTCAATTCAAGGATAGAGGATTAGTTGGGAAAGGTAGGGCGGACACGTGGATGGGGAAACTTTGCTTAGTATAAGCTCAGTGCCTTAAAGTAAGTTTTAATCAATCATAATGCTCTGTATTTTCATCATTCCCATTTGGGGTATACAGGAATTGTTCTAAAGATGATACTGTGAACATTTAAGCTTCTTTTCTGTGTAACAGATTATTGTGAGTGTTTTAGCAGCTGCTTCTGGGTAACTTGCTTGAGCTGTAAGGTGATTCATCAGATAATTATGCAAAAAACCCATCAGTTTGAAGTGATAAAAGCTAATTTTAAAATTGCATTAAAGGCGTACTGTTTGAAAAGTGCAAAAATGCCTGGTTTTGGGGGTTGGTTGGTTTTTTTCTGGAATGTTCACTTTTCTGTAAAATCAGACAAAAAAGATAAAGAAGAACTGCAGAGCAGATTTGGCATATATATGTCCATGTACATATTGTAAATTTCTTTTAATTACATGGTCAACAACAAAGGGATTGGAGGCAGTTTGAGAAGAAATTTACTGTGATCTCTCCTTCCAGAGAGGTTAGATAATGTCTGTATTGCTTTTGGCGGATATTTGTCTAACAGTGATCAGATCTGTCTGCAAGCAAAGTTAAATAATGTGTTGTTACAGATTAACAAATATCAGGATTACTTGATAAAATATCTTTGTGATAAAGGATTGAAACATCAACATGTTAGGAAAAAGTTTAAAGTGGGATTTGTGTTCCTAAAAGAAAAAGAATTGGGAAAAAATATTTTAAATTTACCTACCCTCAGCATGGATAGGAGAGGACGTGGCTAAAATAAATTACTGCTGGGTTCAAATGAGATGCCTGCAGTGCTGTGTTGGATTGCTGCTATGGGCATCCTGGCAGGAGGGTTCCTGGTTGGGATGCGCTCCCAGTATCCATATTCTTAAGTATTTCCAAGTTCTTCCAGGCACATCCGCACTATACCTTGCACATACTGTCCCTGGGCACAGCAGTTACCCTACATGTTGTCTGTTACTGCCAGGCCTTTCTAGCACTTCTGGCTGAGTCACAATTTATTTGTCCATAGCAATGAGCCAAGTGTGATACACTGTGATTCAGCAGCCAGTCCTACATGAAAGACCACACCTAATACTACCCTTTAATGCCTTTGTTCCTGAACACCAGAGAGAGATGAGATGACCAGGTTCTTATACTGGTTCAGAAACAGGTGTCAGTTCTTCCTGGACTTGTCCAGGCACATAAATACATGCATGGTATAGCAGTTCTGCAACTGCATTTGATCCAACTTTGAAGCTAGCCCACCTTTGAGCAGTCAGTTGGACTACTTTTCAACCTAATTTTTTCTATAGTTCTGTGCTGTATGCCATCTGCTTCACATTACCCAGTAACTATAGAAGTTATCAGAACATTCATAATTGTCATTATGAAAGGCATTTTTGGTCACTTTTTTCTGTGAACTGAAGGACTGTGAGAGTGCTACATTGTTAGCTAGGCTTTGTTTCAAAAGGATTACTTACTTTATTTTTTATTTCTGCCTAAGTCTGTAACATTCTGTATTTTAATACAGTTAGAGTTGAACATGGCAAAATGCAGACATAAATTTAGTCTCATTTCATCTCAGCTTAATCTGATGCCTAGAGCAATGTTGTGGAGCGTTGGCCCACCACCAGAGTGGCAATGTGCTGAAAGTTCCTGTGTTTTTAAACTCTGTTATATTTTATTTGGGATAATCAGGCAGCCTCTTTCTGCCCAGTAACATCATCATCCCCTTTGAGGGACCCACACACTAACATGTTCTTGTTGCCACGGTCTAGCTTGGTGACCACAATGCCAACCCTTAGTTGACTGCATATTGTGTCACTGCTCAGTGCCCATCTGAGCAAGCCTTCGCTTGGCTCATGTGGTGCTGCCTTTGAGAGCTGCTCTGTGCCAATGTGCTGAATGCCATAAAGTCCCATAGGGATTCGCAGTGGAGAAATGGCAACCAGAGTAGCTGCAGGAGAGCTACACATTTCATAAGACCTCCTATCCAAGGGCTTAGTTAATATAGATAACTGTCCTTTCCATTTTCCTGACCATTTTCGTAAAACAATTATCAATAGGTGAAAAAGATTCTTGCTTTGCTCTCAACTATTCATTATAGAAAATTAAAGATTGACACTTGAGCTGTATTCTTAGCTGGTACCACCAGGACGTGAGTTTTGAGTACCTTTTTTCCCCATTTCATTTCAGACTGGAATGAGGAGATCCGGCCTCTCAAGAGTGTTGTAATGCATAGTCATGATCTGCCTGAAGACTCCCAAAAATACCTTGTATCCAAGGCAGAAATGTCTTTTCAGTCCTAGACAGTAAGTAACCTGTGCTATGCTTGGCCTTCTGGAGGGCCTACAACCTTCCTCCAGAGCTGCCTCCAAGTTAGGTTATATCTGAGCTGGAGAGTCTGGCCATAATCTACCTATTTGTGTGTGGGTTTTACCTTGCCTAACGAAATACTGTGGTGGGTGAGAAACAGCATATTCCTGTTACTTCTGTGTGAACCTTTGTTTACAAAGGCATCTCAGTGTCGGATTTGGAAACGTGCTTTCTTCTCAAAAGAGGAACTACATGTCTTAGGATCACAGATGGTTTGCATGTTCTCTAAATGTATACTCTTTTTATGCCCGCTTTGTCCCCTTACCGGAAACAAATAAATATGTATTCCTTATTGTACACAGATGGAATAAATGATGAACATATGGCCAATTTTTACACAATGATTATAATGGTAAAGAGTATTGTAATTATGGTGTTTTGAACGCTTGCTGTTGTCTTTTCTAAGTCTATTATGGTCATTCTACCTTCTTCTTGACTTGGCATATATTAGTCATACGTATTTTACTGAAAATTAGTCTTTTCACTGCAGATAGTTTGTCATTGGAACTAACTAGCTAAAAATTGGGTCTATGACAATAATAATACACCCAAGATGATTAAAGCTAGAGTTATAAAGCATCTGTGTAAATAAAAACTATTCATTCCTTCAAAATTCTATTAAAAATATGTAGCAAGAATCCCTTGGGAGATTTTATTCATGTTCTTATGCTCCTAGAAAGATTGCAGGATTTGTGATGATGGTTTTGGGATAGGGAAGATCGGTGATGGAGTTACAAATCTTGCAATACATTTCTGGCTTTTGTTATACTTGCTCAGAATAGGAGGCTTTAAATTTAGAGGGTTTTTTTGTTTTTTCTGAGTTCAGTGGTTAACTGGAGCACTGGACATGCTTTCCTGGTCATTTAGCCATTTGTCGTGCTGGGTGAACATCCTCACCACTCTCTTCCATTCTGAAGAATTCTGAGCATCATTTGAAATATGAACTCCTGTATAGTCTTTTCCCACTTAAACGACCGCAGTGCACTTCATTATGAAGCCTGCCCTCCCCAATTATTCATACTTTTGGAAATTTTAGACTCAGATTTCCTACAGAAAGTCATACGTACTTGATTTCAGTTAGCTTAATCCAATTAATCCAATTGTCTTTGTGTTCTCTCTGTGCTCTCTAGAATGTGGAAAAGCCTGAAGATTTTGAACCCAGGTTTTGGAACAAGGCTGGAGGTACAGAACTGAACTGGGAACCTACTGACTTTTCCAGTGAGAAAACTGGAAAATCAGTCCTCAGAGTTGGTAGTCCATCTGTACTGACTTACAATTTGTTCCATCTGTCTTTCTAATTTGTTCATCTTCTCATTTTCTTCTTTGTGCAGCGTGTGTAATTTAAAAAGCTATCTTTTAAAACTCCTTGGTTACCATTCCTCCTACACATGCAGAACATTTGAAGATAGATGCTGTCCAAAAAATTATGCTATGAGCCATCTTGCAGTTTACTGACTAAATTTAATTGAAAGTTCTTGCTACCAAACAATGAGTGTGCTTTCTCCTTCAGAACAGGGAATGCTGACAATAAATAATTAAAGCCATTTCCCCCCACCTCTTCTGTGCTTTAATTGAGCTATTTTTTCATACATGTGTTTTTGTATTCCTTTTCTCAGGAACCTGTCAGCTGAGAACAGCCCCAATACAGTATTTCAGGCTGTGTCACTTTAAACGCATGGATATTGTGGGCCCAGATTTGCCTCTAGCTTTGCTTTACTGTATTTGCACTATGAAGGGAAAGCCTTGGGGAAAACAGGCATTCTACATTGCCTTTTCCACAAGCCCTTTTAGCATTAACTTTTCTGTACTATCATGTCTGCAAGATCCCACCATTTTCTATACTACTCTTAGCACTAACAAGGTGTAAGTTCAAATTAGTGAGATAAATGCAGGACAATGGGTGAATTTAAAGAGCAGGCTTTCTAGAATTTTCATGTGTGGCACCTTCAACTTCTGAAAAGTCAGGGTAGGATTCTCCTTCAGATTCAGACTCTGTGAGTTTGAGTTTAAGTTGACCTTTATTTATGTTGAATTTCACCTGCCATTTTACTGCTTAGTCACTTTCAGACGTGAGTTGATCTTTACTACTCCGAACAGTTTGATGTTGTAGAATTTTGCCACCTTGTTGTTCATGCACTTACCCAGATGGTTTCTTAATGTTTTGAACAGCCCAAGTCCATTACAGGTTCCTGTGGAGCCTTGCCGCTTCCCTATGGAAACAGGCTATTTATTCCTTCCATTTGATTCTTATTTACTCTTAAAACCCCATGTTAAAGCAGTCTCTAAATCCAGCCTTGAGTTCTCTGGGGTCCTCTGTAGATGGGCCCCAGCAAATGCAACTTCTACAGTCTTGTCAGTTGCTCCCAGGCTGTAGTCATCCAACTTGAGAGTTGTTGTCTGTCCATAACTTAGTCTCCCAAGCTCCTTTTCTTGATAGCAGCATGCCCCTTTCAGACCTCAGTAAGAAACATGATTTTCTTCTGTTTGTGTCAAGAACCTTATCTGCTGTAGCAGATGAACAGATTAGGCTCTGCATACCCCATGCTTCTATAGGCCAATTTGCTTTATTACATTAAGGGCTCTGCAGTGGACATCTGTCGCTTACATGGATCTCCACTTGACTTTCGATCAATCTGTAAAGATAATACAGTTTTGTTGATCAATGAGTTTGAGTTCTCATATTTAAACTGATTTCCATTTAAGGTTCATCCTTTCCTCATCCCATTCAGTTGTAGTGTGATACGACTTTTCTGCTTTGGGTCAGCAAAATTGGTTTTGTTCTGTAATACTGACAGTTTCCTTTCTTACCTACCTGTTGTTCTGACTGGGCAAAACGCTAAGCAGCCTGGTGTGCCCCCATAGCTGGTCTTGCTTGGGACAGGAGGTTGGACTCTTCAGGTCTTGAAGTATCTGATGAGCAAATGGGTTTTGCATAAAAGATTAACAGCGGCTGCTGTGAAGCCTGCTATGCCTCTTGGTCTTCTGGCTTATAAACCACATAGGTTACAAGGAACAGTTGTCTATAATAAGATCAGTCAAAGACTAACTCTGAATCTGTGATACCTATTAGATTTAAAATACAAACCAGAAATGGATGGGACTGTGGGGTTTTTTTTAAGTTTTAAACATTTCTATGTAGGTGAGAAATCAGTATTATTGTTAATCTACCAAAACTGGATTATTCTTTAACAGTTAACAAATCTTCATTCATAATATCTATCTGTCTATAAACAGATTTGCATGAGTGTGTTCGATGCATTCATGGGAACAGAGTACCAGAGTTCTGTAACCATAGTGGTACACTCGTCTCTATAAAAATTGCAAAGCTGTTTTTCATTTTCCTGTGCTGTTTCAAAATTAAACGGCACACAGGCATATGAATCTGAGTCAGATTTATATGTTCAGGCTGAGACAGTGATTCAAGTATGGTCCCTCTCATTTGAGTGCAGATGAAAAAAGAAATGACAGCATGCTACAAGTAGGAAGCTCTTTGTTCAAGTCAGACAGACTGTGGGCATGTCAATGAAACTTAGGGCAAAGAGCCATGAACTCCTGAATTCTAACTCAGTTATGTCATTGACTTTCTGTGTGGGCAGTTATAAATCCCTGTGGCTAACATTTCCTACCCTGGGTGTGTACATCCGTATTTAGGACTTAAATGATTTGCAGACATGATGAAGACCCACAGCTTCTGTTTATTTTTAAGGTCATACACACCTTGTGAAGTACAGCCACCATTCTTTTGTAGGCAGATATTTTTCATGTGACTGTTTAAATAGAATTTTACAGTTGGCAAATAGAGATGAACAACATTCTTATTCAATTTTATGGTCAATTTGTTGTCTGAACATTTAATTTTCCTTCGTGAAAACACATACAGAAAGTTACAGAGAAAACCCTTCATTTATTTTCAGGCAGTAGAGGTCAAGAAAACATGAAATACTATGGAGTAAATCTTCTGAAGTGGCTTGGGGTAGAATTCAGTACATAATTAATACACATAAAGTAACTATAAGCGAGCTGGGAGCATAGGTGTTCATTATACTCAGTAAAGCCTAGAAATCAATTCAGCAAACTCTAAATCAGGATAAGCTTCTTCTCTATCTTGGATAAGCTTCAGCTGTTTAAAGGTAAGTATCTAGTTCCTTTTGTGATGCCCTTGGGGTATCTTCGACATTGGCAAATATGACACACAACCTGAGGGAGATCTGTATTCTTCAGCTGGAGAGGTTACCTAACGGAGTCTTTAGTTAGCCTCTGGCTGGTCAACCAGGTCACTCTCTTGGACTTCTTGTCTGCACTGATGATCTCCTCTGACTATGGGAGCATTAACACATGTAGACATCTAAAATTAGGTGCCTCCATCTCAAAATGAGTCTGCAAGAGCTGTCATGCATCAGTATTGGAATACTAGGCCAGAGACACCTTAAAAAAAGCCTTAATTTTCAGAATGTTCTGACTTACGCTCAGTGATTTAGGCATCTTTGTTGGGTTTCTGGTTGGATGGCTAAAGAAATTGATTTATCATTGCAAACTATTTATGATATATAAGCTACTCAGTTTCAACAACATGTGTTATTTCGAATTTTCTCTTCTGATGGCAGTTGCAGTGAGGCTACCTAAAGCTAGACTACCTTGCCTACATTGCAAGGTTCATCCTTAAGAGGGTTAAGAGGGCATTCGTGATGCAGATATATGGGACACCTGGAGACAACCTTTGTTCCACAGACCATTTCAACCCTTCAACATCTCCATCTTGCTCTAACCTGAATTTATTTGCACCTCTAACACTTCACTTCCCAGTCCTATATAGAAGACTGCCTAACTCCAAACCAGCATCTCACGGGCCCACAGGAGGAGCAGGGTGGGTAACCTGGCCTAGAATGTCTAATTGCTATCCCTTATTCATTGCTTCCCCCTTGCTTGAACTTGACAGCTCCTACTGGGCACAGCACAAACTGGTCAATAGGAGATGAAGTGGGTGAAGACTTGCTGGGATTTCTGTACACAGAAATGTGGAAATTAGAGGCTGAATTTAGGAGCTAACATCCTCCTCAGGATAGCAAATAAAGCAAGAAGATTTAATAGCAGACCAAATGTAAATCTGAAATATCATGGGCCACAGAGTGTAAACCAGAGGCTGAGGTTACTAGGAGTGATTTTTGGATGCAGTTTTTCTGTTTCTTTGAGAAATGGCAAGAGAAGGAAGTGAGAACTGGGGAGATGGAGAATGGTCAGAGTAGATCAGCTCCTTGATGATCTGGAGGCAGGCAGTCAGGGTTAGCTAGGGCCAGAGGAGGCTATGCAGTCCAGGTTATACTTTACACAGAAAGGTCGCTCTGGCTGGCCTTTTTCCAGCCTTATGCTTACATAAGAAACTGTTATGAGAATGCCAAAGCATGCTTTTAATAACTGATGTTGTTGCAGGATTCTGGCATGATGCTAGGTCAATCACTTGCTTGTGTTTGGAGTTAGGATAGCTGTCATTCTCTTTCCAAAAGCTGGGGAAACTGTGGTTGGAGGAGTTTGGCACTTAGGGCACTTCAAGGAGAACTTAGAGTGATATAGATGCAACTGAAAATTTGAGTCTATGATGCCAAGCTTATGTAATGGACTGTAGCACGCTAGCATTTGAAGGGAGGATTACCTTTAAGCCATCTCTTACGTTTTAAGTATTTTAGGGGAGAAAATTTGTCCAGTACCAGTTGGTACAGCATGACGGATCATAGCAGTGAGGTTGCCATGGCAAACCATGCTGGAACAATAAAATGGGGCCCTCTAATTAAGGCAATTATGTCTGAATGCAAGAATCTCAACATAACAAAATTTAGGACAGCCTCAAGAATTCCTAAAAATGTTTGTCAAATTATTCATTATTTGGCAAAAAACATATACATACTTCCATTATGAACAAAGTTAATATGGATATTGAGTTAATTGATCTATAATAATGATAGAAAAGGATGTTTTCTGCTCCTTCAAAGATTAAAAAATATATCTTCTATTGAGATGCTTCTGTAATAAATAAGCAAAGAAATGTACTATTTCTACATAATTAATTTTTGGATGAGCTACTTTGCCTAAGTTTTCCAGACTTCATAAGCAACAGATTTTTTGGTCTTCTTTTGCAGTACTCAGTCTGGAAGACATATCTGTATACGTGCATTTCAAACATACAGATGCTATGAAAGCGTGGCACATTTGTGACGCTTTGGAAGAGGTATCTCCATTTTACTTTTTTATTATTTTTTATTCCAATAATGATAGCCTGTTATGTTATGTTCTGTCTGTCTACTTTGGTCTTATTCCCTTTTGCTTAGTTCATGGTAAATCAGAACAACATCATTTACATTAATGTAGGTACATAATGTGACTAAGAGAATCAACTGTATGAGTGCTTTCATTAGCACTTTTGTGGTAGAGACTGTAAGATATATATGGAGGAGCATAGCAGAGTAACTATAGCTATCCTGTTAAGACTGTCCATATATCATTTACCCTGTGTAAGGAATTTGAAAGAGACAGCCCTCATTCCCATCACTTTGAGTCTTTCTTTGGCCTTCTGGATGAAGACAGATAAATTTAATGTTATGTCTTGCATATTTTCTGTAGTCTTCATATGGTAGCCTCCCATATTTCATTGGAAAATCATTGCAGCAATCTTTTCAGAGCTCTGGGTTTAATTTTCACTGTGAGACAAAAATAACAGGAGACCTAAGATCCTTAATCTTTGAAGTCTGAAGTGTATCATGGAGGTGTTAAGTTTTCACTGAATGTAATAGGGGTTCATAAGTCTTTGCAGCAATCAGGTATTCTTAGGTTATAAAAAAAATGCAATGTACTTATCCCTAACCTGACTTATTTGTTTTTCTGAATCCAATGATAGATATCTCTTGGGCAAAAGGTAAGTTAACAAAAAAAAAGATAAGTCAAACAAACTATGCAGATAGCTAAGAGACTAATAATGGTATTTACTTAATACAGAGCTCCCAACAGGAATGAGCATTCATGAGACTCCCAAGTCTCATGAACACCTCATCAATCAGATGGATGTTGGTGTAAGAGGAACATAGTACTGTTGTTGGCTTGTAATTAATTTTCATTTGTTTAATAAAATAGCTAGTCCTTGGCTGATTATATGGCTTTGCTGGAACTTCTACATTTTACAGCTTTCAATTAAATTATGTATGAATCCAAGTTAGCATGTTATCCTGCCTGCAATGACTGTTTCACTCAACCCACTAGAGGTCAGGGCTGTACTGCTAAGGTAGATGGTTAAAAATCAGCTAGGAAGAAATCTCTTAAGATGTTGCCAGAAGTGAAAATTTTGTCAGAGGCTTCTAAATTTTAGAGATTTAAAAGATGTGATATAAACTATTAAGTTAATATTAAAATAATCCATTGTATTTAATACTGGTGAAGTAGGCTCATTTGGCAGATCCATGGTTATTATAAAACTATATAACCTGATGAAGCAATGACAAAAAAAGCCACAAACCCTAATACGTTTTTTAATCCATATATCTCTAAAATTGTATTTAATTGCTATTTAAACTTTATTTCCACCTTTTTGATTGCATTTTATACACTGGTTATTTAAGCGTCTACTTAAAGAAGATCAGGGACAGATATAAGGGACATTTCTTAGTTCTGTAGAACAAGGGTTAATTCCAGTCACGTAATCTTCTCAGCTGCATTTTGAAGGAATGGGTTACAATAGTAATGGTTTGTAATCTAAAGGATGGGCAAGGTCTTTGATATAACATTTCATAGCTTGACACCCAGTCCAGGGACTTTTGCTCTTTACTTGCCAGTTATAAGAACTTATTTCATCTTGCTATGGATGAATAAAACATAATACACGGTCAGTACTTTGTTAACATTCTTTTATTCTGCTCTTTAATAGTGTCCTTTTTGTAAAATTCATGCATGCTAAAGTAAAAGGGAGCTATAAGGCTCATGGTAAATCTATACAAATGGTTAATTACTCTGACCACATAACTGTGAGGGAGCATCAATATATATCAAAGCCGAGGGAAGGCAGCCAGGGGAGCTTGGTAGTGCTTCTGGTGTGAGAAAGGAGTCGTTCTTTTTCCTGCTATATTGACTATAAGCCTAAGATAGCTAGCTCCACCTTGTGACAAGAAAAGGAAACCTGAACAGATGAGAAATTAGTATTCATCCTGAGACTAGTAGTGACACTCATTCCTTTGGCATTGCTTGCTATGAAATCAGCATCTAAAACATTTAAAACATCTCTCTCAAGTCTCAAGACTTCAGATGCAGAAGATTAGTTTGTCACATTGCTGTCTGCCTGTATGATGGATGTGTGCCTGCAAGTGGGGGTGACTGACAGCAGCACCAGTTCCTTGTTGTGCATGTAACATCACAGGAGGGATGTACCCCTGCATTTGGAGTAGGTGCGATCTATGGATGTGCGCTGGGAGTGCCGCGGGGAAGGGCTGATAATGCAGAGGGCCATATAGTGGGATCATGCTTCTGGATTTGCTGGGCCATGCAGTGGGATCGTGCTCCTGGCTTTGCTGCCATTCTACCAGCCCAGTAGCCATTTTGGCTGATCAGTAGTCAGGAAATCCCACATCAAGGTGACATGTGATATCTGACATGTGGGGCTCTGGAGTAGTGAAGCTGCCAAAAAACAAACTGAAGGGACCATGGCAGAGCCAGAAGATAAATGTTAAACTGAGTGTGAGAGGTTTGACAGGTCTGCTGGTACTTGTTTTTAATATTTTTCATAGGGTGAAACATCCCTCCTTCCCTAAGTTTTCGAAAAAGTCAATGATTTAAGATTTCACATACATAGTTGTGTATTTATTCAGAAAAACTAAGATTCTTTCCACGATATTTGGCTTAATTATTCTTTTAGAAATGTCACATTTATAGAACTTGATTAAATTTGAACAATGGAAATTGTTATCATGTTTCTGAGCAGCTCTGATAACAATATTTGTGTGAGAATGTAATGTAATGGATTTGCACATTTGGCAATAATCTGCAGCAAAAGAAAACCTTTTGGCTGTGTTGGGATTTGTTAGCCTTCCATTTTCACCTTGTCTTAGTGAACTGAAGTTGGGAAAAGCAAGGTGGACACTTCTAAATTCTTCACAGAACTGTAAGATGGTGCAGAACAAACGTAGCTATCTTTGTCAGCATGAAGGGTGCTATATATTGTGACAAGAAAAGGCAGAGGGTCTTTTCTGTAACGTGTTCATGAGGAGCACTCTAAAATGAATTCTATGGGATTAAGTATATAGTTTGATATGCTGTATGTGGAGCTTGTTCACTACAAGTTCCCACAAAGGAGAAACAGCTGCATGATACAGCATTGTCTGTGAAATACAGTTTGCCCTTCCAGTAGACAAGGAAGATGAATAAATCAGTGAGGTGATTTGTCAGAGAGTCACTGACCGATTGATTATTTGGTATCATAGAGTTTATTCAACTTTTGCTATAGCATACTGGCAGTCCAGGATCATCTCTTTTGATTTTTGCCAGGCCTGTCTGGCCTGCCTGGTGTCTCAGTATGACCAAATTGCCACTCTGAAACCTCAGTTGCTTTAAGCCTTTTGACTCTCACATACTACTTTTCTCATGATACTGTCTTTCAGAACACCTAATTTGAGTTACTTGTTCATTGCATCTTTATCCTACTACTTATGCCAAAATAAATGCCAAAGTAAATATCAAGTGTTGCTGCTGCATAGTAGTCATGTGTAGATGATGTAGCAGATAGCCTTAGCAACCTCATACACCTTCTTGCATGTCAGAAGCTTTCTGAAACTAATTTGGTTACCCCGTATTTGGCAAGAGTTGGGGTAGTGAGGCTCTAAAGAAGGAAGAATGACAATCTTTTTCTCCGTTGAGATAGGCTGATGGATTGTGATGATCTCAGGCTGGATATCCAGGGCCAGTTCTCCATGGAGAGTTTCAAAGGTGGCCCTCTGTATGGGGAAGTTCTTCATCCATTGCTCGTCATCCCACTCATAGCACAATGTAATCTTGCCAATGGGTCTTTCAGGTCTTAGACCTCCCTTCTCCTAAGAGGTAACGTGTAGCAGACTTGGACCCTCCTTGATGCTATTGACCTTGGCAGATGTGCTGGTTTTGGCTGGGGTAGGGTTAATTTTCTTCATAGTAGCTAGTAAGGGGCTATGTTTTGGATTTCTGCTGCAAACAGTGTTGATAATTCAGGGATGTTTTAGTTATTGCTGAGTAGTGCTTACAGAGAGTCAAGGCCTTTTTTGCTCCTCATCCCACTCCGCCAGCAAGTAGGCTGGGGGTGCACAAAAAGCTGGGAGGAGACACAGGCAGGACAACTGACCTCAGCTGATGAAAGGGATATTCCATACCATATGCCGTCATGTTCAGCATATAAACTTCGGGGAAAGCTGGCCAGGGGGACACTGCTCAGGGACTGGCTGGGCATTGGTCAATTGGTGGTGAGCAATTGGTTTTCATTTGCATTGCTTGTTTTTCTTGGGTTTTATCTCTGTCTCTTTTTTTTTTTTTTCCTTTCAATTACAATTTATTATTATTATTTATTGTTATAATATTATTATTATTTTAATTAAACTGTTCTTATCTCAACCCACGAGTTTTCTCACTTTTACACTTCCAATTCTCTTTCCCCCCATCCTGCTGGGGAGGGAGTGAGTGAGTGAGCAGCTGTGGGGTGTTTAGTTGCCGGCTGGGGTTAAACCATGAGAGCAGGGAAGTCTGGGCCTCAATAACAATTTTATTTTGTGTATTGCTGAGTCCCAGAACCAGACATGGGATGAGTGCATTGTGGAGCCTCTGCTGGCTAACAGTTTTGCTAGCCCCAGCCAAGAAGACAAGCCGACAAAGCATGGAAGGCTGTCTGATATGGATACAAGTAACAAAAACTCAAAGCAGTAGGAGGTTTGGGAATATAAGCGTCCAGAGACAGCATGGTAAGACACAGTGAGCTCAATGTGAGATCATCTCTGAGTCTGAAGTTATCCACTGTTTGGGGCAGATGAGGGTGTGTGCGACCTTCTGGAGAGGTGTGTATGTAACTTCAAAGCTCAAAGGTAAATTCTGTGCCTGGGTCTCTGCCACCTAACTGGCATCCGGCACAAGGTTTGTCTATTTTAGAAGGTGGTGAGTTTACTAGCCTGGATGCACACCATGCTATGCCAGCTTGCCAGAGGGTCAGAACAAGTGCTTTGGCATGTTCATTTTACTAGAGGAAACATACTGTCATGCCCAAATTAGGCAGAGCTAAGCACCTACAGATGTTTCATGAATGCCAACATGCTGTTTGGGAAATCATATATGCCACATTGTTGAAACTGTTGAAAACAGCAATAGTTTAGCTATTGCTAACTAACAGCAAACTAACACAACAGTGTTAGTCATAACTTTTCCCACCTTTCTCCGTAGCAGAATCACTGCCCAGAAATTCCTTTGAAGGTCGAGCCCTTGTAACAAAACTGAGGGGGCACCAGTCCTTTCTCTCAAAAGACAATCTGTGAAAAGGCATTTTATCTGTCTTTCCTCTGGAGTTTTTCCTCACTTCCATGTTCTTTTCTTTTATCTAGTTTGAAGAACGTGTTCTTATCCATGATGAATGACCCAATTTAAATGGAGCTATCGAAACTAGTTCAAATATCCTTCATTCTTCCCTCACGCTGTCTTATACTACAAAGATGCATTTTTCTGAATATCCTAAAGCTGTGGGGAGGGGATTCCTTGAGAAAGCAGGAACAATATCTTTAATCACTCAAGCAAAGAGTGGACTTAAATGCCCATCATCTGCATCTTTGGTAATCACAGTAAACATTGTACAACCACTAGCGTCAGAAAGACGGACACTTCATTCTCCTTTACAGAGAGATTGATATACTGCGTATGCTCTGAACATGCCTCTGGAATTGAGGTCTTAAGGTAACAAGCTTGGGACTGGATGAACACCTAATCTGGTTTATGCATGAAACAGGTGCTGAGCTTCTCAGAGCTATCAGGAGTACATTTCTTCTGAGAATTCCCAGGTGCAGCATTCTAGGCATCAGGTGAACTCTGGTATCAGAAACTTGGCCAGCTGCACAGTTTATGTCCCTCTGGATTGAACACATACCAAATGGTGATGTTGCTGGGCCACACTTGGAATTAACACACCTAACGTGGCAGTTGGGACTCATCTACAGTGAGACTCAGGCACTTAAGGGAAATCTGGATTAAGTTATTTAATACTAATTTTAACTGTAATAAAATTAATAACTGACCAATGAAATATCTGAAAGCAAGGCCTTTTGGTTTTTTTCTCAAGGCCAGAAAGAATGCCATTACATTATACTTCTCTTTGCATGCCTCAAAATTTTAAAATTTTCAATATGCGTCTGGTTTAAGGCAATTTAAAATGCTATTCAGTATAAATAAAATTATTTTTATGAAGAAGTAGTTCTGAAAAGAAGTCAGATTAAATATTGCTAAACTGACATAGCATGGAAAAAATCACCTGTTGAGAAGGCCAAGTATCCTTATGATGTAACTTTATCTTATATATCAGGTCATAATTTTGTTTGAGAATATATATTTCTTTCCAGCTATTGGCAGCCTCTGCTTTTCAGCTTTATTGGGCCTCAAGTGTGTCTGTTAAGAAGAACATTGACTCAAAGCCATTTTCTTTTTGTTGCTTTCTAGATAGAATAGAGTCACTGCACCTTCTTTTTGTGTAGAGAATCCAGGCAGCTTTCCCATGGGAGTTTACTTCCTTTTCATTTTGGCTTTTTATTTTCTTTCTTTCATGTATTATTATTGTTATACAGTATGCTATAAATGATAAATAAATCCAAAACTTTGAACTGATACTGAAATCAAGAGTATTTGGCCCTTTCTTACATGAACAGAGCCAATTTGTTCCATATGGTAATGAAAAGTTGGTTTGTAATTTCTGTTTATGTGTTAAAATAAATGTTTTATCAATACTAACACCTACTCCTCATGATTCTAAGGACTTTTTCCTACGGCATACATTTCAGTCCTGGAAGCGTGTGTATACACACACTCATGTCCAGGATCATGTCCACACACCTGAGCTTCTGTGTCTCAATAGAAGTTTCCACATTCACACGAGGTGCCTTAGATGCTGATACAGTAGAGAGAGATCAATACAGGGAACAAGGTGGGATTTAGTTGTCTGAATTCAGCCCAACAGTCTTCTAAGATTATTCAGCTGATCACTTGTAGGTGCCCCTTTTGAGATAAACTGATAACTCTATTAGCTTCTTTGGTTATATAGGCTGGAGGAAGATTTAGTGAGTTTAGTGTCTGTTTTGGTGGTAGGGGTACGTTCCTGGACTTCAGCTGCTGACCCACATTTTTCCTACAAGTCCTGTGACATAGCTGCTAGCTCTATGCAGATGTTTTGGATCGTCCATGACACTGGAAATTTCTCTTAAGGCCACTGAATCCCACCTTAAACCTGATAAGGGAACATCAAAATGTCATCATCAAAATCTGAAACTGATTCCAGCCTTTGTCCTTCACTGTCCTGCTAATCACCTTTCTGTTAATCTACCTCAGATTTTTGTGTCATGCCCAAAGTACTGGGCATTGGTTGGGCATTAATGTTTTACCCTTTATTTTATGTCGTGTAAATTATCCTCGTTTAAGTTCACTATACTACTGAGACAGTTAAACCTACTGATAAAGTTTTTAATTTAAATCAGAGATTGTGTAACTATGTTCTTTACAAAATGCCTTATGAATAGTAGAACTTAATTTTTCAAGTGTAACTCTGTGCTGTATTTCAGTTATTTGTGAAGTGATTCTTAATTGCAATTTTGGGATCCTTCTGATTTAGTGTCACTGGTGTCGTTGTTACTTACTTTAAATAAGGGTTTTACCACCAATGCAATTTATCTAATGATGTGGGTTATAAATACTGGATGTCCTTTCTCTTGACTCCATAACCTCATCTTTTAAGCAACTCCATCATTATTCTGATGTAGACATCAACTATCCAGTTCTGCAGATGCTATGAACAGCCTTAATTATAAAACCTCACTCTTCTTCTCAACAGAAAATATTCTGAATTGCTAGACAAAAAAATCAGTTTTTGAAGTCGGTCCAGCTGTAAGCTGGAGAATTCTCTGGCATTGCCTTTTGCGATTTCTGTCTGAAACTAATGTCTTCTACAGTAACTAAGTTTTATATCATTTCAGACAGCTACCTCTTTCAAATGCAGCTTTTACTACATAATATATGAAAAAGTATACAACATTTCATTACAGTAAATGAGTGAGAATGCATTTTAAGGAACAAATAGAAATACCTCAATTAGAGTTTATCCAGGTGTTAGGGGTGCCTTCCTGGACTTCAGAGACTTACAATGAGTGGTCAAAGTATGTGGGGCCTAGGTTTGTGTTTCTTCATAAAGAAGAGAAACCTTTAGATTCAGGTTTGATTTTAACCTTTTACTGAAGATGTGGTTCAGTACTGGTTGACTCATGTCAGATAACACTCAAATAATGTCTCAGTGCTGTATCACTCACAGTCCAAGATATTGTAGGAAGACTCCTGACAGGGCAAACAGGAAGACTGAAGGGACACTGCTCTTGTGGCTAAGTCACAAGAAATAAAGGTTTATTCAATAGCTGTGGGACTTTACATGCTATATACGCCTAATCTTCCAATGCTTTCCTGTCCTGCTGTGGTGTGTTGACCTTGTCTGGCTGGGAGGTGCCCACCAAGCCGCTCTATGACTCCCTCTCCATCAACCGGACAGGGGGAGAAAATATGGTGAAAAACTTTTAGGTTGGGATCAGAACAGGAAGATCACTTACCAATTAACCATCATGGGCAAAATGGACTCAACTTGGGGAAATTAATTTAATTTATTGCCAATTAAACAGAGCAGGATAATGAGAAATAAGAACAAATATAAAAACACCTTCCCCCCACCTCTCCCTCCTCTGCAGGCTCAACTTCATTGCTGACTTCTCTACCTCATCCCCCTGACCGGTGCAGGGGGACAGAGAATGGGGGTTGCAGTCAGTTCATTACACTTCGGCTCTGCCACTCCTTCCTCACCACACTCTTCCTCTGCTCCAGTGTGGGTTCCCTCCCATGCGATGCAGTTCTTCATGATCTTCTCCAATGTGGGTCCTTCACATGGGCTGCAGTTCTTCAAGAACTGCTGCAGCATAGGTCCTTTCCACAGGGTGCAGTCCTTCAGGAATGGAGTGCTCCAGCGTGGGTCCCCCATGGGGTCACAGGTCCCGACAAAAACCTGGTCCAGCGTGGGGCTTCTCTCCACAGGTCGCAGGTACTGCAAGGAGCCTGTACTGGTGTGGGCTCCAGCTTCCTTCAGGGCACATCCACCTGCTGTGGTGTGGGGTCCTCTACAGGCTGCAGGGTGGATATCTGTTCCACCATGGACCTGTATGGGCTGCAGGGGAACAATCTGTGTCACCATGGTCTTCACCACAGGCTACAGGGGCATCTCTGGTTCAGCACCTGGAGCACCTCCTCCCCCTCTTTGGTGTCTGCAGAGTTGTTTCTCTCACATTTTCTCACTCTTCTCTCCCAGCTGCTGCTGCGCAGCATTTTTTACCCTTTCTTAAATGTTATTGCAGAGGTGCTACCAACATTGTTGGTCGGCTCAACTTTGGCCAGTGGTGCATCCATCTTGGAGCTGGCTGGAACTGGCTCTGTCTGACATGGTGGCAGCTTCTGGAATCTTCTCACAGAAGCCACCCCTGCAGTCCCCTTGGTACCAAAACCTTGCCATACAAAACTAATACACCTACTTTGGACATGAATTGGATTTATCTGCAGGAACCTTCAGGACCTACAACTTGTTACTGAAATAGGAATGTTTCTCTTAGTAAATATTTGCAAGAAAAGAGTTAGTTTTATTAGTTATATGTATGACTGCAGCCCTGGAGAATCCTGTGTTTCTGTCATGGCTGTGCTATGTTTCTGGAAAAGTAATTTTCTGGTGGCCAATAAATATTCAATAAATGGCTGCCCAGTCTGAGATCTTAGGGTTACATTTGTAGAAGTGCTAAGGACTTGCAGCTGGATGGAAGTCAATGGGAGCTGTCCTATGAAGTGTCACGTAATGCTCAATACAGTCGGGAGACAAATACAATTTCAATTGCCATAAGTAACCATGAAAAATTACCCAGAAACATACAGTTTTGTCTTCAGAGCAGTGTTGAATAGCCTAAAATGAATAATGCATGACAGTGAACCCAGAGTACACAAAACATTAAACAGCTGGTCATTTGCACATTGGTGGTCTGTGTGCGGAGTGAGTAACATTGGATTTGATAGAAAATGAATGGTTACATGATCTGGTCATCAGAAATCATGTTGTAGTTGAGGTCATCTTCACTGCCACACTGACTGTGGGTTTTATCTCAAAGCATTGCTCCTGCAAGATGGCAACTCTGGCTAAGGAAAGTCTGCTCTCCAGATGTCAGCAAACCAGCCTCAAACAAGTGCCAGGTTTCACTTGTATATCCAATGCACTTTTAAGCACAGATGTTTTTCCACAGAAGTTTTTTGAAAAGTGTTACATGTTGTATTGTTTGGTGAATATTACATGGATTACATGGACAGACTTGCAATGTGGGCCCATGCTAACCTCATGAAGTTCAACCAGGTCAAGTCCAAGGTCCTGCACCTGGGTCTCGGCAATCCCAAGCACAAATACAGGTTGGGTGGAGAATGGCTTGAGAGCAGCTGTGAGAAGAACTTGAGGGTGTTTGTTGACGAGAAGCTCAACGTGAGCCGGCAATGTGCGCTTGCAGCCCAGAAAGGCAACCATATCCTAGGCGGCATCAAAAGATGAATAGCCAGCAGGTCGAGGGAGGTGATTCTGCCCCTCTACTCTGCTCTGGTGAGACCCCACCTGGAGTACTGCATCCAGCTTTGGAGTCCTCAGCACAAGAAAGACATGGACCTGTTGGAGCGGGTCCAGAGGAGGGCCAGGAAGATGATCAGAGGGCTGGAGCACCTATGCTATGAAGACCATCTGAGAGAGTTGGGGTTGTTCAGCCTGGAGAAGAGAAGATTCCAAGGAGACCTTGTTGCGACCTTCCAGTGTCTGAAGGGGGCCTACAAGAAAGCTGGAGAGGGACTTTTTACAAGGGCATGTAGAGATAGAACGAGGGGTGATGTCTTCAAACTGGAAGAAGGTAGATTTAGATTAGATATCATGAAGAAATTTTTCACTGTGGTTGTGGTGAGGCAGTGGAACAGGTTGCCCAGAGAATTTGTGGATGCCCCGTCCCTGGAAGTGTTCAAGACCAGGCTGAATGGGGCTTTGAACAGCCTGGTCTAGTGGGAGGTGTCCCTGCCCATGGCAGGGGGGTTGGAACTAGATGATCTTTAAGGTCCCTTCCAACCTAAACCATTCTGTGATTTTATGACTCTATTTTCACATTTCCTCACACTTTAATTTATTTGGTACTTTATTAATTTTATCAGTATTAATTATTACAGTCAGGAACAATTGCCCATGTGACTGCATGAGAAAAAGTTGTTCAGCTATCATTAATACTTCCTTCCTTATTTGGAGATCCTCATGATAATTTTTCCATGAGCTCCTTTGGATCAATGTCACATGTTGTTCCTCACATAGGTTGTTAGGCTAGTCCTGACATAGCTAGTCCTGTGTAAGAAAAATGTTGCATAGAGAGGACCTTTTTTTTATTAGCTTAAGGTATTTTATTTTTACAGCTGAGCGATACTGAAATGCCTGCACTGAAATACAAGGTAAAAGAAATATGATTACTGTAACTGGTTGATGGCACATAAATTCATAATTAATAGTATTGACCAGTTAAGCTTTCCTCTTAATTTCATTGCTTCAGACTTGTTCTGATTATCCAAAGAAAAAGCAGTTGAAAATGTACCCAGTAAGGAATAATTGTTTCATATTTCCAGTTGTTATTTTAGAAAAGAACCCATACTTTCCAATCAGTCACACTTTAAGAAAAAGAGCAACCTCTGTAAAGGTGGAGACAGTTAGCCAAGCACTTAAATGGAAAGCCCAAAATTGCATGAAAGAATGGGAGAGATTTCATTAAAAAACAGATTATGTCGTTCCCTTATTATATGTCTGAACTGCTTCTGATAGATTTTCCTTTCCTGCCTCCCTCAAATAACACAGTGCAAATGGCACGTGGGTTGCACAGCAGATATAGTAGATATACTTTGGACAGATAAATGATAAAACCACATAGCTTGGAAGATAGTCTAGCTAGGGTTTCCAACTGCATTTATCTTGCAAACCCAGCAAGAGTGGTTTAGGGTTCTTTTTTCACCACTACTTTTTCCTTTGTTCCTTTTTGTCTTAGAATGAAATAGAATAACATTTAAGATTTGTGCTCTTTTCTTTATTTTCTTTGGTTGCTTTATTATTTTTTTTCCCCCTTCTACTTGTCTGTAAGGTTTATAACCTCTTCATTGGAAAAATGATAAAATGGCAAAAAAGAAAAGGAAGAAAGAGAAAATATATTGATATGCAGGGGGAAAGTTCTGAACTTTACTAACTCATTTGTATTCAGTAGTGAAAAGAGGGAAAGACATTTCCAGTCATTAATTTTCATGCTTTCTGAATACCTTTTGGTAGAGAGGTTGAGTAAGAGAATGACTTTGCACAATTTCTCATCATGCAAAGAAAGCAAAAACGGGCATTTCTGATCAGTCAAATGGGTGGAAGATGGTCTGCATAACAGTTAGAAATGGTGGTCTAGGTACAAACTCTGGCTTATCATGTCCCTGGACTGATGATTGTGGGGAACAGAGGAAATATTTTTAAAAGAAGACCCATCTATACTTACATTTCCCTGCTCTTTTTCTTAAATCAGGTGCTAGTGGCCACTGCCGGAATCAAATGAACTTGGTTTTGTAGCTGGAAGGGCAGTTCTTATGTTCTTAGGTTCCCACACTGTCCTCACTTTATTTATGCATTTATACCTGCTTTAACTAGCATTACACTTTTCTTTTCAAATCCATGCAGATTGTCTTATGAATGAAATATCATTCTTTATTTTAGATTTCCAGTGTGAGAGTAGGTTGTTTCAGAGTCCACTGTTTGACATACATCTCCCAGAGACATGCGTAGCAGTCAATACTGTCAATAAACCCTCTGACTCACATTCATCTGTGTCTTACATGTTTCTTGCTGAGTCACTGTATGACTTTCTCCCTGACTTTTCATGTTTTAGTCTTTTCTTGCTTAGTGGGAAATTATTTTGGCTGCAGGACATACTTTTCTGTATTTCTTTGTATTATGTATGATGAAGGAACATGATGTGAAAAAACAGCAAACAGGCACGGGGTGATCACGAGAAAGTCTTTTTTTGAACTAAACAAGCCACTCGAGAGGTGTGGGAAGAGAGGTTGCCAGTGAAGACTGAGGCAAAAAAGTTGTTGAGTACCTCAGCCTTGTCTATTGTTACCAATTTGCAAGTCTTGCTCATCATATTTATCATATTTATCTCCTCTTTACATTTAGAGGAAAACCTTACAAGACAGGCTTGTTCGCCTTTGATATAAGTAAGTAGTGGAATAATTTGCATTTTGACCTGACTTCATATATAACTATGGAAAGATGTTCTCACACTAGGCTGCTCTGCTCCTAGGAGGAATGATGAAGCTAACAAATGATGTGACTTTCTTCCATGGCCTGCCATTGTCCCTGTCTTAGATGTCCATATCAGAATTGGATCGCCATCTGGAGATTCCCTGGTGACTGTCGAGGGGGCCTTGCTGTTCAGTTCAGATTTGTAAATTTTTGAGTAAATGAAAGACAATAAGATAAATCTCTGCTCAATGGTATGAAACAATCAATCCTGAAAGGGTTCAAGTGATTTTGCAGTGTTCATCAAAGATAGAGCAATGAACCATGCCATAGAAGTATCTATTTTTTAACCATAATGTTAATATTTCTGTATAGAGATCTAAAGTCAGGTGAGATGGATCCCATGTCTAGCCTCTGTTTCTGACGATCATGTTTGTTACAAAATTAACATTCAATAAGGAAAGCTAGAGTAAGCTGGTGACACAAAAGTCCACAGTGGCTTACATAGATTGAGAACATTGCCAAACATTGTAATGAATCAGTGAATTTAGTATTCAAAAAGGTATTGCATAGCTTCTGCAGCTTTCTTCGCTTATGTTAATGCAGATGTTTATATTTCTGGCAGACAAGTGTTAACATTTCTGGTAGGATTTTTTTAGGCTCACTTTTTGCCTGCTTTTTGAACAGGAATGAACTTTGGATAGAAAATTTTAGAAACCTGGAGAAGCTTAATATTTTCCTGCGTCCCCTGCATTAGACTGACTGTGTTTATGTTTAACAGATTTGCACATGTGCAGCTGACACTTCTCTAGAATTTCTGGACATACAACAGTCAGTAGGTCATTGCTTGGAGCAGTAGGATGGCAGGGTATTGCTGTGTAACACTGAAAGCAAAGACTGAGAAGTAGCCTCAATATTCACAAACAGTCTGTTTCTCCTTTGAGTCATAGCCCCAGAGGTTCCAACGTTAGCTATGTTGCTTTAATCCAGTCTGGAGAACTATGCAGCTGTTTCTCATGACTGATTCCTAGTAATGCTTTTATAGTATTTGAGTTTTTTTGCCACAGTGATTCAGTTATGGAAGAAGCTTAGCAATATTCATTGGCATCCTCATCCCTTTTCTGTGTTTACTAGAATGAAGTCATTGACATATGGGAACATTTATATGATTGTGTCAGACAAGCTAGACTGAAAACAACAGACAGATGTCCAATGAGTTAAATATGCAAATCCTTAATATAAATGTAATTGTAAATGATGAAGCAATTAGACTAATGAATAGATGAAAAATGACAATGTTGAAAATGACTGGAATCTGATCTCATTCCTTCTGGGACAGTTTTTGTGAATCACTTATTATCACAAAGTGTTTCTGTTTTAGTATAATTCCTGATAATTATTCTTTGTTATTATCATGCTCTACATGAACGTAAGTGGAACTTTTAGGTAGGTACTTTTTGAAGCTTTATCATTTGCATTCACTTGGATATAGCACTAGGCAGATCTCAGTAACTGGAGTTTTGATTCATACTCTCAGTAAATTTAAAATACCAACAATTGACCTAAAGGTGTCTGATCAAAGTAACAAAAATAGAATTCTACCTTTCTTTTGTGCATATATTTTCATCACTGGGAACTGCATGCAGATATACAAGGCTTGATTTTGAACGACTGAAGGTTGTAGGGTTTTGCCAGTGGCTGGGGCGTAGCTGAGTTGATCAGCTTTAATTTGAAATGCATTTAATTACAGCGGAAGAGATTCATTTCTGTCTAGCAGACAGCCTCATCTGAACTATTTTTTTAAAATTCCTCTACAGCTAGTGGAGAGAAGTAAGACTGAAGTCATGGTCAGAGGCCCACTTTAAGCTACCATGCCTCTGGGCTGCTGCTGAAGGAAGTGTCCCCTCATGCCCTGTTCACCCATTGCTCCTTTTGTGTCTCTTTCAGCAGCTGCTGGAATAAGCAGGGTCACAGTCCAGCATACTACTGGTATCCACAGAGGGATGCAGGAGCATGGGGAATGTGGAAACAACCCTTTTGGTGGTAGTTCAGGTTTCTGTTGCGTAAAAGCACCCATTTAACCACAGTTAACAATGAGTGGAATGAACTGAACGCCCTGTAGCAGAAGCCCAGACAAATAATTAAGTTAGTTACCTAGGGAAATAGAGTTAAGTAAGATGAATCCTTAGTGTCTTAGTGTACTAAAGAGTATCTTAGAGTCTTACTGTACTCAAGACTTATGGTCAACAAAAATGAAAGTTTTTAAGTATCTACAAGATGGGCTATGTAATAGTGTAGTGCGATAAGTCTCTTCTGCATTTCATTCTTTGCAGCTACTTTATAAAAGATGAAATAAAAAAAAATAACTAAACAAGTTACAGATGAGCATGCACTTGTAAATATTTATATAATTGCTTATTTTCACAGAGGCACAGAATGGTTGAGGTTGGAAGGGACCTCCGGAGGTCATCTGGTCCAACTGCCCTGCTCAAGCAGGGTCACCTAAACCCAGTAGCTCAGGAGTGCATCCAGTTGGGTTTTCAATATCTCTGAGGATGGGGACTTCACAACCTCCCTGGGCAAGCTGTGCCAATGCTTGGTCACCCTCACAGTAAAAAAAGTGTTTCCTGATGTTCAGATGACACCTCCTATGTTTCAGTTTGAGTGTATTGTCTCATGTCCTGCCACTGAGCACCACTGAAAAGAGCCTGGCTCCATCCTCTTTCAGCCTTCCCTTAAGTTGTTCATACACATGGATAAGATGCCCCTGAGCCTTCTTTTCTGAAACCTGAACAGTCCCAGCTCTTTCAGCCTCTCTTCATAGGAGACATGCTCCAGTCCCTGCATCATCTTGATGGCCCTTCATTGGACTCTCTCCAGTATGTTCATATCTCTTTTGTACTGGGGAGCCCACAACTGGACACAGAACTGCAGATTTGTCTTGTACTTACTAGTGCGGAGCAGAAGGGAACGATCATCTCTCTTGACCTGATGGAAATACTTTGTCTAATGCAGCCCGGGATAACATTGACCTTCTTTGCAGCAAGGGCACACTGCTGGCTCATGCTGGTGTCCACTCAACTTGGTGTCCACCAGACAGCCAGGTCATTTTCTGACAAGCTGCTTTTCACCTAGGTGGCTCCCAGCATATACTGGTGCCTGGGGTTGTTTCTCTCCAGGTGCAGGACTTTGCATTTCACCTTGCTAAACAAAAACATTATTGAATTTTTTTGAATATTACAACAAAATTATTTTAAACTGTTGTAACCCCAGTGATATTCCTTCCTGAGACACAGGGCTTTCTTTATCCCATCAGGTTTTCTCCTACTGCTCGTTTAGTTTGTCTGGGGTTTTTTGGCATAGTTTTCTGGGGAAAAGGCAATATAACATTGAGCTGAAGAGTATAGTTACAGTATTTTGTGGTTTACACTGGTAGGCAGCTAAGCCCCACACAGCTGCTCGCCCACTCTCCCCTCGTGTGGGGATAGTAGCCCCTACAGGCTACTATGAAGAAAATTAACTCTGTCCAGCCAAAGTCAGTATAAGCATATTCAGTAGTTTGAAACAGTGCACATCATGTCCTCGTATTATTTATAATTCTAATCAGATCAGAACTTAGATTTTCACCAACTGATTTATAAAGATGCCATATGCTAAAGGAGGATCCTCTGCTACAAAGCTGAGATTTCAGTCTAAAAATCTGGGTTCAAAATATTATCTTTAATTGTGAGTCTGCAGGTAAACCACCTTCCATCCCATTGTTTGTCAGTCTGTTCTGCTTTGAGCTTCAATTCATGAGGAAAGGAGCAGAAAGCGGGATGGCTAATGATGTTGCCTTCCCTCTCCTTTCACCCTCTCTCATGTTAGGACAGCTGAACTTGCTATTTATCAACTGGTGAAGCGACAAAATTGCAGTGTCATGATTTAAATAAAATGCCACCAGTTTTTGTCTGCCTTAAATACCACAGTCTTTAATAGACCAGTTCAGAGGGTGATTTGTAACAAGTTTAGCACATGTGTTTTTTCCCTCCACTGGAGACAAGGTGGACCTCTAGGGTGCAAGTTTCATCCACAGCCCTGTTTTATGATGTCTCCATTCAGGAATCAGAACATTTCTATCCTAATTTAGCTCTTCAAAGCAGGTGTTTTGACTCATAATGCATTTTAGTGTGTCATCTACCATGAGAGGCACTTCACGTTGCCTGGGATTTCCAATCACTGTGATAATACGAATCATAACAAGCTAGTGAACATCTGCAGGCAATTATGAAAAGACAATATATAACTGTGTAGTTGTTAAGAGATTTCATTAGCCTATTTTCAGAACAAGCATAAGTGCAGGATTTGGGAGTGACCCTTTTCTGCAAAGCTGACTCACACGTGAAGACTTTCACCGTCAAAATTTGAGCTGGGTTTATTCTGTAATGGGAGGACGTCTTCCAAATGCTCAACTTCCAGTTGTGGATAGAGTGGAACAATGTGGCTTGGGATATGCCCCATTGTAGACAATGTCACCCGGTTTTGGTCATCCCCAGAAGACCCATCGGGAGATGCTAACATAATTTTGTGGAAAAGTGGTGTTAAAGAGGCAGAGAATACAGCTGCATATATGTGTATCCTGCAATGGGAGCTATATACCAGGTATAGGGATTTATATGAACAGGAGCTTTAGTTTATGGACTTCCTTTTCCAGTTTGCTTTCATTGTGTGATCAAAGACTGTATATATGCTGTGATCTGCTTTTTCTGACAGCCTACCAGTATGTGTGTCTGTTTGAAGGATTTATGTTTATTCTCTCAAGAGGGAAGAAAATATTAGTTTCATATAAATTTAAGGGATATTTGCAGCAAGTATTTGGTCTCAAATACTGACTAATTCCAGGTTAAATAAGTTGCATCTAAGAAGCGGTTGTGGCTCATAGTTATAATATTTTGACTTTACTATGACAGATGAGTGTGAAGTACCACAAAATATTTATCAGGGAGGAACAGTGAGGTTTCATGACTTCCTAGATCTTTCCAAATTAATGTGAGTCATCCTTATATATTTGTTTTCTTGCATGATTTCTTTTGCATTTTATGCCCTTGAAAATAATCCCAGCAAATGTCTGCATTCTTAAAATATTTATATGCCTAAGTAAACTGGGGGGGTGGGGTGGGGGGGAGGAAACCTAATGAGCCCCCATAATTTCAATTATTCTTTTTTACAGCTAAAAAACTTTGCTTACTTGTGGTGGTAAGACAACAGTCTGACTGTGTTACTAATTCAGTCAATAGTGAAGGCGGTGAGGTGGGGAAGGAAGGTGGGAGTGAAATACTTACATGAGAATTGGTCAGTGTTAGTTAGATGTCAGAATCAATCCAGATTCCAGTTCTTATGAACTCAAACCCACATTTTCCAGTAAAACATGAAGCTCTGACTAAGAAGTTTGATTCCTAATTATGAAGTTAATGCCTGTCTCCTTCAGTATTACATAAACTACTTTGGGGCCTAGCCAGGCTACAGCAGTGAATCCAAAAGCAGTTAACCTTTTACTAAGGCATCTGGACTACCACTTTGCTTAAGACATTTAAAACACCATTAAGATAGTCTGCTATAAAGCCTTAGAAAATATGCAGAGAGAATCTGTAATAGTAAAACTTTATACTCCTCACTTATTAAACTTTGATTTTTACTAACTCATGTAAGTATGTTTTTAACAACATTTTATTATGTGAGCAAATGAAATAAAGGGAAACAGAACTTGTTTGGGTGCTGCAATTTGAGTAAGTCTTTAAATGGATAGCCACATTTCAGCTTCCTTCAAAATAAGGCATGTATGTAAGTCCCTTTCTATGGGGTTAAGTATCGTGTCTTGAGGGCAAAGAAAGTCAGAAGCTGAAGCTTTGATGTCCTGGCCTACACTTCAGGCATAGGCATCAATATGAACAGGAGCTTTAATTTATGCGCTTCCTTTTCCAGTTTACTTTCATCATGTGAGCAAAGGTTCTATATATGCTGTGATCTGCTTTTTCTGACAGCCTACTAGTATGTGTGTCTGTTTGAAGGATTTATGTTTATTCTCTCAAGAGAGAAGAAAATATTAGTTTCATATAAATGTAAGGGATGTTTGCAGCAAGTAATTTTTCTCCTTTAGCCCTACTATATTCCATGTACTTCTATGTAAAGTTTTAGCTTTATTATAAAGAACTCACTTCCTTGTTTTTTCACAAAGCCACATGCATTGTGTGTGTTCATGTGATGGAAAGAGCCTGTATTGCCATATTCTCCCCATATTACTATGACAGCTATTTCCAGCTCAGCATACTCTACCTCATTTACTTATAAAATTCCTTTTGGGTAATTTTTTCCTAGTTTATCTATCTCTTCAGGACCCAGGGAAGTTACAATACATAAATTCTGTCAATGGCTAGTTTACCAACAGAAAATCTCCAAAACCAAACTTAGGCAAGCTTCCTGTTATTTCAGATATCCAGAACCTGTACGTTCTCCACTAAGTCTCACCTGAAAAGTATAGTCTGTAGCTTCTTAAATTATACCTGGTTCAGAATTAAGGCAAGAATTCATGGAGAAAGTTCTCAGTTTCCACAAGCATAAAGAATTCCTAACGGGAGAAGCAGGATAAAAAGCAGACAAGCAATAAAAGTAAAGTGAAAATGCTAAATATATTTGCAAACCTGATGTGTATCTACAGCTATTGGCTTAGAATGCTAGTGAGTGGTGCCAGGAACAAATATAAAACAAGTTCATTGCTTGCATGTGAATTTTTAAAGGCCATGTGTTAAGTTAATATGCTGCCGATAACTTATCACATTTTCTGTCTAGACATCCAAGCTAATGTGAATGGGAATATTTTCATGTGATTTTTCCCTCTCCCCCTCCCCCCCCCCCCAACAATGTTCTTTTTCTGCTTCTGTGCTGCTAAGAATAATAATGGAAACTTGCTGTCAAAAAACACAGACCCACCCCCCCTCCTTACCTTTTTATGATGCAATGTGGAGTATGGAGCTTTGGGCATTGAGATGAATAATTTCAATTTGAAAGCAGTCCTTTTTGCCTTGCTTAAAATATATGATAAACTGTATATATTTGTACTGATTCTTGTGGGGCTTAAGTATTTAGGTCTTGTTTTGCATCTGCTATATTCCACCTGGATTATAGATGGGTTACCAAAAAAGGAAGACAATTCTCCTGGCCTTACACTGGATTTTTATTATATTGTGGAACTATTCACTTAGATAAAGTTCCATATCAGGATGGAGGGTCTTGAATTTATGATAATTTAGCTTCTCCAGCAAGAGTTTTTCCTTTAACTTTTTATAAGAACTCCTTCAAAAGCTCTTCTATTAGTAGGGTTCCCCCGCTGAAAGATTAAAAAGTGGCAAGACTGGGAATTGTTTAAAAAATGCTATGGAAACCTATCTTAGTTATATATGTTCTAGCCATCTGATGAGCCTTATAACAGAGTGGCTGGCTAAATGGCATTTACATGTCCATGTAATATTTGTTTATATTTTACCCCATTGTCACTTTGGCTTATGGAATTGATTCCATCTTTTTGTCATTAAAAGTATGATAGATTTTCCTAACAATGAGCAGTGGACAGATATCCATGCTAATCTGTCAGATCTCTTAGAAGCTTTCAACAGTATTGGTGATGAGGTATCTTGTCTGAAGGAGAGGTAATATCCAGGGTAGTGTACTAAAATAATTCCTTGAAAGATGTATCTTCTGAGGAGTGAAAGAGGCCTGCTGATCCAACATTTGATCTTGCACTTGTGATGTTATCTTTTCACTTTCAACATCTTCATGCCTCTCAGGGACCAGTGATTGTGGGGCTATTCTGCAAGGGCAAGTGAGCCCAGAGCGAAGGGCAGAGACCTTTGGACAAGAGCTCTGTCCCATGGTGCCCAAACAAGAGGAGCAGAACAGGTCTGGGGGATAACCAGGGCAGCCAATGGCCATGATTGCTAGACAAGTTTGTGGTGATGGACTTGGTCTGAAGCCAAGACAGGAAGGCAAGTCAGCAGGTGAGCATAGCACAAGGCCAGGCACAAGTATCCCTACAATACAGCTCAGACAAGGACCACGGCCAGGATTGAGCACAAAAGCAGCTCCTGAGCCTGGGGGAGACCCCCAACAAGGCTTCTCCTGGCTCTTTTTCACACAGCTCTTTCCCAGCAGCTGCACCCAAGGTTATAGCTGTACTATGCCAGAGCTGGTCTTGAGCACTGGCAGCCAAAGCTGCAGGAGGAAAGAGGCTGCAGAACCTGTTGGTGCACTCAGCACGTTGAAGCTGAGGAAAAACAAGTCAGTGATGAATGAGAGGCCAAGACCACTGAAAGAATCACCGTGACTGTTTTTATGTGTCTGAAGATTTTGACACAGATGTGTCTGGTCAATTTAGTCTGCAGTTTAGAAGTAGCTATGGTTTCTTCTGTTATGTTAAGGTAGGTCATCCTATCAACTATAACAGGTAAAAGTACAGAGAAGAATGAAGATGAAAGATATGAAACTGCATCCATGCCAAGACAGAAGACTAAAATTCTTAATGTTGAAACAGATTTAACTAAGGGAATTTGATAGCAATCCGTAGACTGACTGTTAAAGAGAAGGTGAATAAAGAATGATTATTAACGACTTGTCACAATTAATTTCATTAATGAGGTTTTTTAAAGAGATAGTTGTTGATAAACTGAAGATAAGATAAGCAGAAGGAAGTGCCTTTTACATAATGAACAGCTAAATCATGCAACTTTTGTGGCAGCAGAAGCCTAAGTCAGAAGTAGTCAAAAATAGTTCAACTACTTTGTAGAGGATACATCCATAGTTGACAAGTAAACTTCACAATCTAGATGTGACTTTTGGTTCAGGGAGACACTAAACCATTGACTGCCAGCAGCTGGACAGATGTGCCAGGGGAAAAATCTCTCTGCATCAGACATATTTGTTACATCATGTAATAACCTTAAGGTAGTTGAATGTTAATGTACTTAATCATGCCTTTGTAATATTTTGTATTCACTAAAGTAATGTAATTTAGCTAGGCATGAGTCTTTTAGCTCTTAGGATGTTTGAAATAAGGCAGTTTACTACTGCATCTCTTCTCAGTTACACAGGTGCCAACATCAAACTTAGAATCATAGAATCATAGAATTGTCTAGGTTGGAAGGTACCTTTAAGATCATCAAATCCAACCATCAACATAACACTGCCAAAACCATCACTAAACTGTGTCCCTAAACTTGTCCTTCAGACAAACTGGCTTCCTACGGTGCTTTTCATCAGTTTCAAGAGCACATCAAAATACCAAGTGACTCAGGTCAAGGATATCTAAAAGCAGTCCTAAATCTCTAGGTTGATGATTTTCTTCTTTGCACAATGCAATACTCATTAAGTTTTCCTGGCAAAGTCTGAGGATCTGGAAAGAAGTCATTGGAGAACTAAGGATCATTACAAATCTCAGCATATTTTTTTTTTCTTTCATACTGGCTTTTTCTAAGACAAATACATGTGACTATGTGTTTTAAAGAATAACCTAATACAATGTGAAAACAAATAACCCCTTCGTAAAACTCAAACATCAAACCAAATAAAACCTGAATTGCAATAGGACAAAGCTGTCCTGTTTCTGGCTCCTTTATCTTTTTGGTCCTGGAGAACTGATGAGAAAAATACACAACAGTGCATAGTATTATGCTCCCCTTTCTGTCCAAATGACAGTCGCTCAGATTGTACTGTAATAATCACATAGGATAATAAATATAAAACCAAACAGATGTCACAGTTTATGCCAAAACAAGTCATATTACACGATATTAAATCAGTGAAACAGAGTAATAACTTTTTTTCCTTCATTCATTTCTAAGCAATAATAAGCAGAGAGATTTGGAAGTCCACTGCAGATACAAAATGCAAATGCAGTAGTTCGTTATGCCATTTAACTTTTCTTTATGGTAACTCATGAGCCTTACATTCTTACAATGTTGTTCATGAGCATATATCTCAAGATTTTGTATTGTGAAATAAATACAGAACCCATTTTATCTTCCAATTCTGTTTGTAGAAAGGATGGTCTTAATACTATCTGGCCAGATAGTCAAGTAAAATGAATTGACATGGTGTCAAATGACTCTACTCTGAGGATATAAGTATATAGTCCACTGCTGGAACATGAAAAGAAAAGCAACAATCTGCATCATATCAGCTTCCTCTGAGGATAGTGTCTATGTCATTGATGAAGATATTAAACAGTACTGGTTCCAGTATGGTCCCCTGAGGGACACCACTGATCACCAGTCTCCACCTGGACATTAAGCTGTTGATCACTACCATCTGGATGCAACCATCCAACCAGTTCCTCCTCCACCAAACAATCCACCCATCAAATCCATATCTCTCCAATTTAGAGAGGAGGATGTTGTGGGGGACCTTGTCAAAGGCCTTACAGAAGTCCACGTGTCCACTGATGTAGTCACTCCACCACAGAAGGGCACTAGGTTGGTCAGGCCAGCAAAGCCATGCTGGCCATCTCAAATAACCTCCCTGTTCTCCGTGTGCCTTAACATAGCTTCTAGGAGGATCTGTTCCATGATCTTCCCAGGCACAGAGGTGAGGCTGACAGGTCAGTAGTTCCCAGGGTCCTCCTTTGTACCCTTTTTAAAAACGGGTGCAATGTTTCCCTTTTTCCAGTCTCCAGTTAATGTAGCTTGATTAACAGTTGCACAGTTGTTTGCATTTGTGATAGGAAAAAAATACTTACATATATTCGGTACGCAGTCAATGTGCAATGTGCTTGGCCCAATAATCATGAACCATGTGATGCTATTTTACAATAGCTTTCACAGAGGATAGTCACATTTTTAGAAGAGTAAATTGTCAGCTGGAGCTTATTTAACACCTTATCTCCTAGTCCCTCGTGGATAGTTTGCAATGGAAAGGGTTTATGCTGGAACACTATGGCAGTATCTCTGTACCTTCTCTTCTTCATTGCCATCTTTCAAATGAATTTCTGTGATCTTTACAGGGAATTTTGCTCCATTCCTATGGTGGAGATCTCACCTCAAAACTAAACTCTAAATTCCTTAAAAGTGCTGGAAACAGATGTGGGTCTACCACAGGTATAAGATGTCTTTTGTCCCTATTCGAACCTTCTCCAGCTCTCACACTGCTGTGTCAGCAGCTCACAGTCTCCTAACAGCTGTATGCCATTATAGTGTCTCTCCGGCTCCTCCTACACTAGAAAGAAGGAATAGGAGTGCATGGAAAATGTTTACTTGTCTCTAGCTTCAGACTATGTTCACAGCCATAATGCCAGACCCAGTCTGGGGAAGCAAATAGGAACTGAATTCCTATGTGTGGCCTGATGTGGGGATGTGAGATGTGGGCGCTCACATCACATCTCTTCACTGCTCGATAGGACTAATGAAATAATGTAGATTATTTGGGGCTCCAAATGCTTAGTTATGAATCTGCTGAGGCTGGTGGGCCAATTTTGAATTGGGTCTAATACCAAGCATTCTTACCATTAGATTTTTTATGTTTTATATTGATACTTACATCCTTTCCATGTTTACTCTTTTGCTTTAATTTTCTCATCTTCAAGCAATGAATAAAAAATTCAAGGTTGTGTGTCAATGAGATGTAATTTTGAAACATTGGTTTTACCTGGAGAGTTCTGCTGTTTACACAGCAGAGAGCAGGCAGGCTAGGAGGTTCCTCGAGTGCATGGAAGATAACTTCCTGACACAACTGGTAGGTGAGCCTACCAGGGGAAGTGCCGTGCTAGACCTACAGTTCACAAACAGTGAAGGACTAGTGGGAGATGTGGTGGTTGGAGGTCGTCTCAGGTTTAGTGATCATGAATGGTCAAGTTTTCAATTCGTAGCGGTGTAAGGAGGGGAGTTAGCAAAACCTCCACCTTGGACTTCTGGAGGGTGGACTTTGGCCTGTTCAGAACACTGGTTGAGAGAGTCCCTTGGGAGATAGTCCTGAAGGGCAAAGGGGTCCAGGAAGGCTGGACGCTCTTCAAGAAGGAAGTCTTAAAGGCCCAGGAACAGGCTGTTCCCAAGTGTCGCGAGTCTAAAGGGTGGGGAAAATGGCCAGTCTGGATGAATAAGGAACTTCGGATGGGACTTAGGAATAAAAGGAAGGTTTACCACCTTTGGAAGAAGGGACAGGCAACTCAGGAGGAGTACAGAGATCTTGTTAGATTATACAGAGAGAAAATTAGGAAGGCAAAAGCCCAGCTGGAGCTCAACTTGGCCACTAACATTAAGGACAACAAAAAAAGTTTTTATAAATACATCAACAAAAAGAAAGCCAGGGAGAATCTCCATCCTTTACTGGATGCGGGGGGGGGAAAGTTGCAACCAAGGATGAGGAGAAGGCTGAGATATTTAATGCCTTCTTTGCCTCTGTTTTCAATAGCCAGACCAGATATCCCCAGGGTGTTCAGCCTCCTGAGCTGGAAGATAAGGCTGGAGAGCAGAACAACCCACCCATAATCCAGGAGGAAGTAGTCAATGATCTGCTTCTGCACCTAGACACACATAAGTCTATGGGGCCGGATGGGATTCACCCAAGAGTGCTCAGGGAGCTGGCGGGAGAGCTCACCAAGCCTCTCTCCATCATTTGTCAACAATCTTGGTCAATAGGGGAGGTGCCAGATGACTGGAGGGTGGCTAATGTGACGCCCATCTACAAGAAGGGTCGGAAGGAGGATCCAGGGAACTACAGGCCTGTCAGCCTGACCTCAGTACCAGGAAAGATCACGGAGAGGATCATCTTGAGTGAGCTCTCACGGCAAGTGCAGGGCAGCCAAGGGATCAGGGCCAGCCAGCATGGGTCTAAGAAAGGGAGGTCCTGCTTAACCAACCTGATCTCTTTCTGTGAATATGTGATCTGCCTTCTGGATGCGGGGAAGGCTGTGGACGTTGTCTATCTGGACTTTGGTAAGGCTTTTGACACCATCCCCCAGAGCATTCTCCTGGAGAAGCTGGCAAATCATGGCATAGACAAGTGTACTCTTTGCTGGGTTAAAAACTGGCTGGATGGCTGTGCCCAGAGAGTTGTGATTAATGGGGTGAAATCCTCTTGGCGGCCGGTCACCAGCGGTGTCCCTCAGGGCTCAGTTTTGGGGCCAGTTTTGTTTAATATCTTTATCGATGATCTGGATGAGGGGATTGAGTGCACCCTCAGTAAGTTTGCAGATGACACCAAACCAGGTGGGAGTGTTGATCTGCTTGAGGGTAGGAAGGCTCTACAGAGGGACCTGGACAGGCTGGATCGATGGGCCAAGGCCAACTGTATGAGGTTTAATAAGGCCAAGTGCCAGGTCCTGCATTTCGGTCACAACAACCCCAAGCAACGCTACAGGCTTGGGGAAGAGTGGCCGGAAAGCTGCCCGGCAGAAAAGGACCTGGGGGTGCTGGTGGCTGGCCAGCTTAACATGAGCCAGCAGTGTGCCCAGGTGGCCAAGAGGGCCACCAGCGTTCTGGCTTGTATCAGGAATAGCGTGGCCAGCAGGAGTAGGGAAGTGATGGTGCCTCTGTACTCGGCACTGGGGAGGCCTCACCTCGAGTCCTGTGTTCAGTTCTGGGCCCCTCTGTACAAGAGGGACATTGAGGTGCTGGAGCGTGTCCAGAGGAGAGCTACCAGGCTGGTGAGGGGTCTGGAGACCAGGTCATATGAGGAGAGGCTGAGGGAGCTGGGCGTGTTTAGCTTGGAGAAGAGGAGGCTGAGGGGAGACCTCATTGCCCTCTACAACTACCTGAAAGGAGGTTGGAGAGAGGTGGGTGTTGGCCTCTTCTCCCAGGTGAATAATGACAGGACCAGGGGAAATGGTCTGAAGTTGCGGCAGGGGAGGTTTAGGTTAGATATTAGGAAGAATTACTTTACTGCAAGAGTGGTCAGGCACTGGAACAGCCTGCCCAGGGAGGTGGCTGAGTCACCATCCCTAGAGGTGTTTAAGAAACATGTAGATTTGTCACTTTAGGGCATGCTCTAGTGGCAGAGATTGTAGGGTTTGGGGTTTTTTTGTGTGCGTATGGTTGGACTCGATGATCTCAAAGGTCCTTTCCAACCATGATGATTCTATGATTCTCTGCATGTATTTCAGGTAGAAAACATTTCTAATAAAAAACTGTCATTGATAAGATAAAGCAAACAGTATGTATTGTATAGATTTTTGGACTTCTGTTTTATGTTGAAAAAAGCTGTGACACAGTTAATTAAATTTAAAACACCCTGCTTTAAATATCTGCAGTATAGCCTCAAGTTGGGATTCAGTCATTTCAAATTTTGATTAAAAAGTATGTGTATTTTGCTAAGGCTTTGCATACTCCCAGGGGATAAATGATCAACAGCTAGGGCTGAACTGACAGTGCTCTGACAGTATGAAAGAAGAAGAGTAGATGCCTGGCTCAAGCAGGAGAAGCCTAATGATAAATACCAGTAACACCATTCTACACTTTGTGCTAGATTCCACTGTGCTCTGATTAGTAACATTTGATAAATCTGATCTAGTGCAAGTAATTGATGGCTAAGACAGTTTTTGGTCTCTTTACTTTGGTGGAGTAGCAGAAAGCACCTGGGGTTGGTCTGTGAATGTAGCCCTATTTATGCACACAACTCTGAAAAATGTTAAGACTGTTTTGTTGCAAGTTAGAGGGACAGAATTTGAATTTTACTCATCATAGGTGCTGTGCTTTACACATATCTTACCACAGTCAAGCTGGGCATTGATGCTTAGTCATTTTTACTGGAAGGGAGTACATGTGATGCTGAATGCTTTGCTCTTTGTCTGTGTAGAGCTGGATATAAAGACCTGGTGTGTCTTGGCTGGTCTACAAAGACACTGGGAGATAGATATTTATGGACTTACTGAATGAAAAAAAAAAAAAGTGTCTGGGTTGCACATTATGTGCATGTTAGTTATGGTAAAGTATGGGAGAAAAATTTACTGATATGTTTGAGGTATGATTGTTTGAGAAACCAAGAATAAGCTATGGAAGTCAGCTCAAGCTAGAGGAGATAAACTACTTCAGATATGCCTTCTGCACTCACTGTTCATTTTGCAAACATTTTAGCTAGTCTTCAAAAAAAAAAAACAAAAAAAAGGTGGCATGTCACCTTTCTCCATTTATGATATGACTCTTATAGTAACGTGGCAGGGGCCTTAATGTGTGCTGCCTGGTCTCCAGCTGCCTTTCCTGAAGTGCATGGGTCATCCATAGCTTCTTGTCATACCTGCCTGCCTTGTGTCTTCAATACTGTACATAATCGAAAATGACACTAGGTATCAGTGTTCAGACAACTGAATCACCTTGGCTTGCTTTTTCCCTGCATCTCATGAGTCAGATTTGGTAACCTTGACCTTGACCACACCAACTCTCCCCAGAGTCCTGGCCTCTCAGTCATGCATCTGCAGCAGCTGGTGGAGGCTGCATGGTGCCTGTCCAAGGCAGGTGCATGGGTTTCCTCTGCAAGAAAAACAAGGCACGTGGGAGGATGAGGGGTGTAGGCAGGGGCACATCCACCTGGATGAGAAGATGGGATATGGACATCTGGGCCTGGGAACTGTACTGTGTACCTGTCTGTGGGGACTGGGCATGGTCTAGACATGATCTAACAAAAAGTACTAGGTTTTTGGCTGGGGGAAGCTTGAAATCTGCCCAGGTGGAGCAGGAGGGATCCTGAATCAGTAGCCCCAATCCAGCTGCCTCAGGATAAATTAATAATGGAAAATTCTCAAGTATGGCAGTTTTCACAGCTCTGCTGGTGATCTGGCAGTCTTACTACTGCTGGGGGTAGGTAGCCTTGAACTGGATTTGTGGACATGAAATGAACTCTTATGTTTCATTGTATATAATTGCTAAATGTGGTAAAAAAACTACAGTTCTGACAATTTTATAGAAAAAAAAATGATGGTTATATAGAATCATAGAATCATTTAGGTTGGAAAAGACCCTTGGGATCATCGAGTCCAACGATCATCTCCACTCTACAAAGTTCTCCCTTACACCATATCCCTTAACACCACATCTAAACGACTCTTAAACACATCCAGGGATGGTGACTCCACCACCTCCCTGGGCAGCCCATTCCAGTGTCTGGCCACTCTTTCTGTGAAGAATTGTTTCCTAATGTCCAGCCTAAACCTACCCTGCTGCAGCTTGAACCCATTCCCTCTTGTTCTATCACTAATTACCTGTGAGAAGAGACCAGCACCAACCTCTCTACAATGGCCTTTCAAGCCGTTGTAGAGAGTGATGAGGTCTTCCCTCAGCCTCCTCTTCCTCAAACTAAACAGTCCCAGCTCCTTCAATCGCTCCTCATAAGATTTATTCTCCAGGCCCTTCACCAGCTTCGTTGCCCTCCTCTGCACTCGCTCCAGCACCTCGATATCTCTCTCATATTGAGGTGCCCAGAACTGGACACAATACTCAAGGTGTGGCCTCACCAGTGCTGAGTACAGGGGGACAATCACCTCCCTACTTCTGCTGGTCACACTATTTCTAATACAAGCCAGGATGCCATTGGCCCTCTTGGCCACCTGGACACACTGCTGGCTCATGTTCAGCCGCTTGTCAATTAGAACCCCCAGGTCCTTTTCTGCCAGGCAGCTCTCCAGCCACACTTCCCCAAGCCTGTAGCGATGCATGGGGTTGTTGTGGCCCAAGTGCAGGACCCAGCACTTGGCCTTCTTGAAGCTCATTCCATTAGCATTGGCCCATTGGTCCAATCTATCCAAGTCTCTCTGTAGAGCCTCCCTATCCTCATGCAGATCAACACTCCTGCTTAGCTTCGTGTCATCTGCAAACTTGCTGATGATACACTCTATGTCCTTATCAAGGTCATCAGTAAAGATGTCAAACAGAAATGATCGCAACACCGAGCCCTGAGGGACACCACTTGTGACCGGTCGCCAGCTGGATTTAACTCCATTGACCACCACTCTTTGGGACCGCCCATCCAGCCAGTGCTTGATCCAGCAGATCGTATGCTCATCCAGGCCATGAGCCGCCAGTTTTTCTGTGAGAATTCTATGGGGGACAGTGTCAAATGCTTTTCGAAAGTCTAGGTAGACAATGTCCACAGCCTTTCCCTCATCCAATAATCGGGTCATCTTGTCATAGAAGGAGATCAGGTTCGTCAGGCAGGACCTGCCTTTCATAAACCCATGCTGACTAGGCCTGATCCCCTGCTTGTCCATTATATGACTTGTAATGGCACTCAAAATGATCTGCTCCATGACCTTCCCTGCTACCGAGGTCAGACTGACAGGCCTATAGTTTAGCGTAGCAGGTCACTGATCACTTCCTCTTTCATTGTGATGACCTCGTTCAGCTTCCCCTCCCTGTCTCCTAGCTCATGAGGCTGGGTGCCCAGGGAACAGCTAGTTCCACTGCTAAGGACTGAGGCAAAGTAGGCATTGAGCACCTCAGCCTTCTCCTCATCCTTTGTGACTATGTTTCCCTCTGCATCCAATAAGGGAGGGAGATTTTCCCTAATCCTGCTTTCATTGTTAATGAACTTATAGAAACATTTTTTGTTATCCTTAACAGCTGTAGCTAGGTTGAGCTCTAGCTGCGCTTTGGCTCTCCTAATTTTCTCCCTGCATAGCTTCGCTATATCCTTATAGTCTTCATGAGAGACCTGCCCCCTCTTCCAAAGGTCATAGACTCTCCTTTTGTTCTTGAGGTCCAGCCAAAGGTCCCTATGTAGCCTGGCCACTTGTTTTTTGGCACACGGGGACAGCCTCCTCCTGTGCCTTTAAGACTTCTCTCCTGAAGTATGTCCAGCCTTCCTGGGCTCCTATATCCTTCAGGGCAGCCTCCCAAGGGGTTTTGTCCAGCAGTCTTCTGAACAGGTCAAAGTTTGCCCTCCAGAAGTCTAAGGTGGCAGTTTTACTAACCCCTCTCCTTGTTTCTCCAAGAATCAGAAATCTGATCACCTCATGATCACTGTGCCCTAGACGGCCACCAACCTTTACTTCCCCCACAAGTTCTTCCCTGTTCACAAGAAGCAGGTCCAGGAGGGCACCTTCCCTCGTCGGCTCACTTACCAGCTGTGTGAGGAAGTTATCTTCCACACATTCCAGGAACCTCCTGGATTGTTCCCTCTCTGCTGTGTTGTATTCCCAGCAGATATCCGGGAGGTTAAAGTCCCCCACAAGAACAACGGCAAGTGACCGCAAGATTTCCCCCAGATGCTTATAGAAAGCTTCATCCGCCTCACTGCTTTGGCTGGGAGGTCTATAGCAGATTCCCACAGCGATATCAGCTTTATCGGCCCTTAACCTAATCCAAACACTCTCCACCCCATCATCAGTATACTTGATTTCTGAGCTCTCATAGCATTCTCTAACACACAGGGCCACTCCATCGCCTCTCCTTTCCTGTCTGTCCCTCCTGAAGAGCTTGTAGCCATCGATTGTGGCACTCCAGTCGTGTGAGGCATCCCACCACGTTTCTGTGATAGCCACTATGTCATAGTTTTCCTGGTGCATCACGGCTTCAGGCTCCCCCTGTTTGTTGCACATACTGCATGCATTGGTATAGATGCACTTCAGATGTGCTAACGATTCCAACACCTTTTTGTGAGTGTGGGCCCCATTTCCCACCAGACCCCTCTCAGGTGCTTCCATGATTTCTAATTGTCTGTCCCTTCTCTCAAATGAAATGGCAGAGTGAGAGTCCTCACTAGTCAACCATCCTTCAAGCCCTGGCATGCCTCCCTTGGGTTTATTCCTGATGGGCCCAGTTGTCTCCCCTTCCCCCCTCACATCTAGTTTAAAGCCCTGTCAATGAGCCTTGCTAAATCCTGCCCCAAAATTCTTTTCCCCTTCTGGGACAGGTGCTTCCCACCTGCCACCAGCAGGTCAGGTGACTCATATAGCAGCCTGTGATCAAAAAACCCAAAGCCCTGCTGATAACACCAGTCCTGGAGACACGAGTTAACCTGATGCCTCTTCCTGTTAATTTCCTCATTCATGATTGCTACTGAAGGGATAGAGGAGAATACAACTTGTGTTCCTGATCCCTTAAGCCGCTGCCCCAAGGCTCTAAAATCTCTTTTAATCGATTTTGGGCTCCTTCTACCCACTTCATCACTACCTACCTGAAATACTAAGAGGGGGTAATAGTCAGAGGAGTTTACTAGGGCCAGAAGTTTGTCCAACACATCCCTGACCCGTGCCCCAGGGAGGCAGCAGACTTCCTAGCAGAAGAAGATGTTTGTGCATATGTAAGAACTTTTATGTTCATAAACACATTTTTCAAATGAAAAATAAGCTATTCTTCCCCATACTCCCCAACCCACCAATTCCAGGTTATATTCAAGCTTCAGACCATGCAACTCAATTTCTTTACAAAGGTTGTAAAGACAACTGTTTCAATTCAGCTTATCACACAGAAGCAAATCACTGCAATAAACCTCATCATTCAAAAATGAGCTGAAGCCTTATGATTGAACAATACACACTTCATACTAGAGAGACCAGTTTTCCTTTTGGGAAACTTGAGAGGAATTTGAACTAAAGAGAAAGAACACAGAAAGTGATTTAATACTGACTGTTCCTTGATAATAATTTTTTATCTCTATGCTTCCTTAGTTGCCTGAGGTCTTACGTTAGAGTCTAGCTCCCATTACATTAGTCATCATGCAAACACACAGGATGGATAATTGCTGGTACAGAGAGAGCCTGTGTTTTAATTAAACAATTATCTTTTCCAAATAAGTTGTACTTGTCCTGGCACCTTGTAGTGGACTGACACTGATTTCTAAGGGCATCATGCACTCAGGAAATACAGGAGCAACAAAACAAATATTTTTCAGATCCTGGGGCTCTGCAGGCAAGGAATCAGGCTCTTCATTCCATTTTACTGTCATACATCCCAAGGCTGTTGCAGAATACTTTGATAGATGTAACTTTGCTAAGATGTAACTCTTATTCAGCAAACCAGGGGAAAAGTTGCAGCGTGCCTGGATTTACTGGAGTACGAGGGAAGATTGTCATGTATGTACTTAAATTTTAGGAAATCTTAGCTGTTTCATTAAAGTACTGCACTCAATGAAGGCTATGGTGACTCTTAAGTGAGTAGCATTGGTAAATAGGTCTGGGTGTGCTGTGGGAAAAGTACTGGTAGGTAAATCTGCTGGGAATCACTCCGCTGAAAGTACATACCTCTTTAATTAAACATTCAAGCATAAAGTCTCTTGTTGATACTAAGAATTTTAAAACCTCTGTATCAACAAAGATACTTGATGGCTTCCAAGAGAAAGATATTACCATGAGAGATTTGTTCACCAATGTACAGTGGGCAACCTGTGATTTAAAAGATAAAGGAAAGGGGGGAACCTAACCCAAAAGTTCTGTTGCTGACCCTCAGAAGAGTTTTCCACGCTCATTGTCTCCCAGTTGAGTGTCCTTATTGCCAGCCTCTAAATCACACTCCCCCTTATCTGCTCATCAGGCCAAAAGCCTGATGGCTCTTGAATGTCCTACCTCACAGGAACCTGACACAGCTGGAGCAGATCACCACTCCTGAGTGATCTGCACTCCTGAAGTCCAGGGCTGTCTTGTGGAAGGTGTAGGTTTGAACCTTTTCTGACTGAAGGAAGCCAGTTCATCACAAGTGCTCTTCCTAGTTAGTTACTCTGCAGAAGGTGGGAGATGTGGCCGCCAAGTCCTTAGTCCTTCAGGTGAAAGATAGGTAGGCTGTATCCAAAATGAATCTAAGTATCAGTTTCTATGAATGCAGAACAGGGGAGAAGGATCTCCCTCCAGAGATCTTCAGGAGCTGTTGCTTCTCTTCCCTGACATTCCAGCATAATTGGGTACTAATTTTAGGAGGTCTGACTCATTTCCCAGAGGATATCACTGAACATCAAGTGAACTGAATGTGTAAGACAGGCAGTCAAGATGTGCATTGTGAATTACACCCAAGAGTAATAAAGGCTTTAAAAGAAACTCTTTTCAAAAGGCTGTCTTTAATGGAGTTTATGCAGGCCAGAATTAGTAGATTTACATAATTCTTCCCAGTTTCATCTGGTCGAAGAAACTTTGTGTTTCAGCTTCAGTTATCTCCTTGCACTTGCAATGGTGCGTTGAACCTGTTTTACAGCCTGGTACCTAATGCAGAGACATTGCTTTAAACTAATTATAGGCTAATCCATCTTTCCTTTACTTGTTTCTTTTTATTTTATTTGGTTATCATTTTGCACAGGCTGTTTTCAGATCATTGTAGATTTTGCAAGACAGAATTTAATTGGTAGAAATACCAAAGGAAGTATTTACTTTAATAAATTTTGATCACAAAACCATTTTCTTTGTTGTGGTGTCTAAACTTCTTTAGATATAGTCTCAGAGCAATCGCTGTCTCACTGCTTCTCTTTGACACTTATCAGGTACAAACCCCCTAGATAAGGTCAGCTATGTAACTGAAGACAACCAAAGTGTGATAATGAGTGATATACCTGTATTGCTATCTTTATCAATGATTTATGATTATAGTTCAATTTGTGAATTAATTGCTAGTGAACCTCTTCATTTTACCAATCTGTTCTGGACTGTTGAATACACTGAAGATGATATTCATTTTTCCTTTTATAAAGCATCCTGAACAATACAGTTTCACAGGTGTATTTTATCACAGTCAAGGACTCACAGCAGTGCAACAAGTAAAGTGCCATTTGCTCCATCCCTTTTTATTACCACTGCTTTCCGAAACAGATTGTGTTTTGCATCCATGCAGGTTGCAAGGACACCCATGTAAATGCTACTGAATTCGAGTTGCTTTTTGTTTCATCGTGGTGAAGGTGTGTTTTTTTTTTTCTTTTTGCTTTGCCCACTGTTCTTTGAAGAGGCGCTGTATTCTTTCATGAGGAGGGATGCAGTGCATGCCAGTTGTTTTTGATAGCACACGAAATTATTTGTTTTTCTAGGAGACAGGCAGTTATCAGAAGTCACACGCTGTCTTCAGCAGTTTTCATTGCAGCACTCATTTTACAAATGTACAGGGAAAATGTAACTTTTCTCAGGAGAATATTTAATTATGCTTTCTCCTTCCACAAACCTCTGCCAGTCCCAGGAGTGAATTTTCTCTCTGAGGCAGACCATGGTGGGGCCTACAGGAAGGATGGGGAGGGACTTTTCATCAGGGAGTGTAGTGATAGGACAAGGGGTAATGGTTTCAAACTGAGAGAGGGTAGATTTAGATTGGATATTAGGAAGAAATTCATTACTGTGAGGGTGGTGAGGCAGTGGAACAGGTTGCCCAGGGAAGCTGTGGATGCCCCATCCCTGGAAGTGTTTGAGACCGGGCTGGATAAGGCTTTCAGCAGCCTGGTCTAGTGGGAGGTGTCCCTGCCCATGGCAGGGGGGTTGAACCTAGATGAACATTAAGGTCCCTTCCAACCTGAACCATTCTATGATTCTATGATTCTATGAAATCCCTGGCTACCTCCTCCAGGAGGTAAGCGGAGAAGCTGCAAGCCGCCTCAACTGTCAGGCCTTGATCAACATTTGTTTAACCTACACATTACTTACGCACTTGTTTAGGGACTGTACTACAGTTTATCCAGGAGAGCACTCCTTTGCCCTTCCCAGCTGGGACTGGGGAGCAGGGGGGTGCTGTGGTGGGGCCACTGCGGGGCGAGGGCTCTCTGCAGAGGGACGGCTTGCAGTGTGCAGACTTTATGCAGCAAAATAAGGGAAAAGGCTTCTTTTTGCTGCAGTTCACAACTACTCACAGGCTTTGTAAAGGTTGCATGTTAAAATTATTAGAAAATCCAAGATCTGAGGTGTCAGTTGAGTCTTGGAAAACACTGAAATGGTTTCTTTCTGGGTTTATTTGTGGGAGAGAAGAGCTTTTGGCAGACTGAGAAATTTTTCTTTATGAAATCTCACCTGTTCTCATAGCATCTAATCCAAGAACCACAGAAAGCAGCTGGAAAATGTTACTACGGTTTTGTCAGGCTTCAGACTGGGCCTTTTACCCTGAGCTGGGAGTATCTAAACACAATGTCCATAAATGGGTTCAATACCAGCAGCATATGCAGGAGGGGTCGTGGAGGTGAAATCTAACCTTAGTTCTGCGTCCAAAAGCCCTGTGCTACACAACTTTGGGCAAAGGCTAAAGCAAAGGACCCTCTTTGGCACAGGGAGAGATAGCATTTTCCTGTTCCAAAGAGGTGCTCTGAGGATGAGCAGATGCGCATGTCTGTCTGTGAGCAGGGTTGTAAGCACCAGTATTAAGACCTCGGAGAGCTGTGGTAGAGGTGGGCAGACTCTATAACCCTATGGCCACAGGGAGATCAGCTGCAGCCCTCGTGAATTAACCCTATGGCACGCAGACTTAAAAACCACATTTTTCCCTCTCACATTTTTCCAAATACAGTTAATTTAAGTAAAGTCATATTTTCTACACAGCTAATATTTCTAATTTAACTAGTTGCTTCTTGTAATGGTTTAGGCTAGAGGTAGCTTTGCAAGACTATCTGTAGTATAGTAAATATAATAATCTGTTTGCTTTGTTACTTTGTAGCAATTAACTATAAACTTTTAAAAATGCCTTTTATTCTGATCAACACACACTTAAATGTACTCTTGCCTGTATAGGTATGGGGTTTTTTTGTTTGCTTGGTTTCATTTTTAAATACTATAATGTAATGAATGGCAATTTTTGCTCTTAATAATTATACTCTGAAAATGCTGGCGTGAAAAAAAACAATCTAACAAACCCAGCCCAAACACCAAAATGTTCTACCCAGTACCTTATGCATTTGTTTGTTAGTAAGACTGAATGTGTTTCTGTCCCTTGACTGCATTCCTTTCCAACAGACAAGTGAGCACAAGGTGGTGCTAAATAGCACACGATTATTCTTTTTCCCTGTATACAGCTCCAAAGTGAGCATTTGGAAAAGGCGGTTAAAGGATCTTTTTTTTAACTGCCAGTTAAAAGACTGTGTTTTTTTAATTTGTTAATGTATTTATTTCTGTCTGTCATGGATGGGAGAGTTTCCTTAGTAGAGCCTGCCCACTATGGCTGTGAAAGATGTCTCCTCTGAGAAGTCTGGACCCCCAGTCTTTGGATTAATGCAATAACGTCATGTAAGGCTTTCCTTACAGGAAAGGGTAGCCATTATCTACTTATTTGTAAGTGGATGGTGGCATTTTTCACCTCTGTTCCACAGCTCTTGGGGGTTTGTTAGTCGTGTCTTAGAAAATCTGTACAGCATATGCTGTGGGCTAAAATTACAGGGTTCTGTAGCTCCTTTGGACAAACTGCTAAGGAGATGTTGAAAATGCAAAATAGGTGCAGAAGACTAATCCTAGATGGTGGGACTTGAATGTCCAAACAGGTTCAGGACTGGCAGCTCCAGGGGGAATGGGTGCCTCTTCACCCACGAACTGCTCTGTTCTCCATGCTGCTGCTCTGCCCAGAGCGGTGAGTGATGCAGTGTTTGATTGGCTGCTGGCCTCTTTGCTTTGCCTGCTAGCAGAAGTGCTAATTAGGTATTTTTTTTTCTTAGCATCAGATCACCCCTCCTATGAAAATGCTCCTGAGATGCAAACTGGAAGGGAGGGACATCTTCAGAAAACCTATTTTTTATTTTTTAGGGGAAGGCAAAACTGCTTCCTAAAAAAATAAACTGTGCTTTTTACTAGTAAACACAAAGTAGATCTGCTGGAATCAACTACCCAGACTACTGTACTTGCTGGCACTGTGTCTCTTGAGGAATCTCACCCCACAGACATATGGCAGCACTCAAACATTGTATCTGCACCTCAGAGATTTTCTTTGGCATCTCCTGCCCTCTAAAAGCATGTTTTATGGATATAAAAGGTCTCTTGGAAAGCTTGGAACATTACTTCCTCTTGCAAAGCAGTGGAAGGTTGCAGCGGATCCTATTCCTTTCCCATCAAGTAAATCCCAGCCTCGGAGAGAGCTTCCCAGGGGACCTAGGGGGAGTGGTTATTCTTTTACATAGGCAGCTGAGCTATCTGGTCAGTATTGCTATGTGCATGACTTGATGGTCTCTTCTGCTTATCACAGTATTGATATATAGCACCAAGTTCAATGTGGTGTGAAAACTTGGCTTTTGCGGAGGAATCCAAGATGCCTGATTATGTGTGCTGTATCATATTGACTTGACATCAGGCTAAGACTTGACATTAGGAAGTATTTCTTTACAGAGAGGGTGGTCAAACACTGAAACAGGCTTCCTAGAGAGGTGGTTGATGCCCCAAGCCTTGACATTTGGACAATGCCCTTAATAACATGCTTTAACTTTTGGTCAGCTCTGAAGTGTTCGAGCAGTTGGACTAGATGATCGTTGTAGGTCCCTTCCAAGTGAAATAAAGTGAAATATCCTATCCTATCCTATCCTACATAATGAATAGACTTTCTATGAGAGAGAGACAGCTTTCTCTCATAACTCATTTGAGCAGTAGTTGGACTAATGAGTGAGAGGCGATCAGCTCTATTCTCTTTTTTATATATATATATATATATTTGTTAATATATGCATTAATATATACTAATATACTAACCTTGCCAGAATTTCTTGGTTTGAAATCCAAGCTGAGTATCTCTTTAGTTCTTATTATGCAATTTTGCATCCGTGATACCAGATGTCTGAAACACATTCGTAATTGCAGTAACCCATTTTCTGTTGGAAGTGAAGTGCAAATCAGGACTTGTTCTTTCTGCACTCCATTGACGCTCAGATTCACTAAGAAACATTTATTTGATTAAGAGTTAATGCTTTACCTATTGCCTCTTTAGCAGGCTTTCTTATGCTGTTGTTGTATGTTAACATGCTAACTCATGCTTTGGAACTAATTATTCATAGGCTTTTTCATCTGGAGATGAGTCTGGACAACCCATCAGGATCTGAGTCTGGACAACCCATCAGGATCTGAAACATCCAAATTTATGGTGAAATTCTTACTTTAGCTGATTGTAGTATGAGCTGTTGGAACAAAATTTGGCAGACATCAAGAGATTAAGCATGTTTATATAGTGGGAACATTGAATTAGTTTTGGATAAATACCTGGACTTCAGAATGTAGTTCAAGAACTGTCTGTCTGGAGTGAGCAAGACATTCCTTCTCTGGATAGGTTATCCCACAAGTGTTTACTGGATAGTTGGATCAGCATTCTGTTCTGATATGGCAATCCATTTCTTTTTATGTTTTAAGTATCAAGTGCAGAACAAACCTGGAAGCACAAAGTGGCATTTCCAAGGGTGAGCTCTGATACTCCCCATCCATATTTTCAGTTCCAGCCAGTAGCCTGAACAGCAACACACACAGCCAAGAGTGGCTTTTTCACTGCCAAAGGAAGTGATTAGAAAATAAAGTGGTTTATTATGTTTCTAACATGAAGGGCATGAATTTATATACCAATAATTTTCCTTTTTCTTGTGGTCTATCCAGCTGTTTGGATGTGGGTCTGTGGATTCTGCGGCTTTGCAAGTTGTGGGCTTTTGAGTTTTTCTTTGTCCTTCACTCCTGAGCTCGGTTTACCTGTTACCCATTTTGACCATTGGCAGTGATTTGCTTTCTTGTTTATGCAAGTCTCAGTAGGCAAGAAGACCTACTTTGAGTGCATTCAGCCCAAAATAACTAACTTGGTGTAGACAGTCAGTACATTCCTATTCAGGAAAGCAAGAGGGAACACCTGAGGGAGCAGCACAGTTCGTTGGTTAGGGGACGTTTCTAGAATCTTTTTCATAAGGCTGCTTTGCAGAGTTACTGAATTGGCACTGAAAGCAATTAAAAAATAATACAGAACCTCACAGCATTAACAGCGTTTATAGATAAGAATCCTCCCACTATCAGGAGAGGATCAACAGAGAAAAAGCAGGCAGTGAAGCAGAAATCAAAGTATTTGCGGATCTCATTGCTCCTGTCAGTACTATTGCGCTGCTACTTGCTTATGCCAGTGGGAGAGAGAAATTTGTATTGCTAAATACCACAGCAGGGTGAAAAGTTTCAAAAGTGCTTTGCATAGATTGGGAACAAGTTTACTTTGTTCCCTATTCTTCAAAATAACTAGTGAGAGATTTTGCTGGACGTAACTGTTCGCATTCGTCATAGCCCAGTTGTAACTCTCTTTCCTCTGCTTTATGTCTCTTAATCATAGGTCTGCATACAAAGGTGTGAGGTTTTGGCATCTACATTGTACCAAGTGACTGGAGTGCTGAAAAAGGAGACATTTTCCTCATTTTGTAATAACACTGCCTTCGATGAATGCTATACTTCACTGGGTCATTATGCTCATTTTCCTTTGGCGTTCTGGTGTTGTCCCTCCTGCAGTCTGGAACACTGCTATGAAGCACAGTTTGTTTCTGGGAAAGTCTTGTTGGCATTTGCAGTTTAAGCTCCTCTGGAGGATATGGCCTGTGTGTGTACAGAGAGGCCCCATGCTTCCCTCGCTGGAAAACTCTATACTCCTGGAGTTGTAGTAGCTTAAGTTACTAGTGACTGCATCTTTCAGGCTTCCAGTCTCCTGTTCCTCTAGGAAACAAAAACTTAGCATTTTGATTGTTTGCTTAATGAAAGCATTGCCTTTTGCTTGGTCATTCTAATTTCAAAAAAAAAGGAAAAGAAAAAAATATTTTGAAAACCAGAGATCTCAGTGATATAGAAATATTGTTTTCCATCCAACAGTGTGATGCTGACCAATTAAAAAAAAGAAACTCCCTAAGGTAGTATTGACCTTCAAGCCATGATACAGTAAGCACAATATGACTAAATATTGAACATAAACCCACAACGTTTGGTTCAGATCCCAGTTTGAACAACTTCCACTCTTAGAGGTCCTTACAGCGAGACTTGGATTCAGTCTGGGGTAAAGAGAGGGGTCATTTGCACGTGAGCTTATTTTTCCACAAGTGGTGGTTTGCAAATGAGCTTTGGTTTGGCCCCATTTCCTTAACATGGACATGCTTATATATTCTGTCAGACTGCAGCTCTGTGGTGTGCTTTGGTGTCCATCAGACATTGAGAAGCTCCTCTGAGCAGCCATGCAGTTCAGTTCTGTCCATGCCGAGCAGAGCTGCAGACACTGCTTTGCTGAGTGCTTCCCTCTGAGATCTCAGGGGAGAAACAGGATGAGCTCTTGCAGACTGAGTTGATAACAACTGGTGTAGCTCTGTGTTATGGACCACTCACTGGAATCTCCAGGGTCAGCTGACAGATTGAGAAACCCTTGGACGTACATAGTCTTCAGGAGCCACATGGAATGGCGTGGTGCAGCAGTAAGTAACAGTATGTAATATATGTGCAAGGGGCCTCTGGAAAATACCTGAGAACATCAGAGATAATTGCAAGAACTCTATTTATCTGTGAGCTAAGAAGAATTGCTCATTCAGTTCAGTATCCAGTCTTAGCAGAGTCAGCATCTTAGAAAGATATATGCAAGGTCAGACAGATAGCTAAGGGCAAAACCTGCATTTCAGAAGGTTCTTCCTCCTGCCTGCTGTTTCACTAGTTTGTGAGCTAAGGTAAGAATAATATATGTCTTTAAAATTTATCTTTGCAAAAAGAGCCTTGGATGTTCTCATTATCTATATGAATGCCTAATTCTACTTTTATTGCTGGCCAATGCCAGTACCAATGACCCACACAGCTTAATGATATGTCATGTAAAAGGCCCCTCTGTAAAATATATTGCTTTTCAGTTTCATTACTCATGCCTTTCCTTCTTGTATGGGAGAGTTCTTTGCATAAGACTTCTTTCAAAACTTACCTCTTAGAAAGATCCCATTTTCACACAAAAGGTCCTGGTTATCATTCTATGACCATGCAATTTGGGAGGACTAACCTTACACAAAAAATGGCACATGGTCTACAGAAACATACATTATGGATTTCAGTTACAACTATAGGGAGAAGAAAGAAAATACAGAGACCTGCAACAGGTCCCTTTAACTAATGCATAATCTGTTGACTTGGGAAGATCTTTGATTTTGTTTCCATTCTCTTTGCTTTTGTATTTCTTGACCTGAACAGTTTCAGCTGAGAGAAAGTGTTTTTATTTTTAACATAAACAAAGCTGTTAAAGGCTTTGAGCCTGTCAGAGTTTTTGAAAATAGTTGGGAAGCTGACACTCCTTTACAGTAACTATTAGGCATTGCTCAGGCGCTCATGTACTCCATGCTATTTATTAGTCCTGCCTCTATCCTCTTGGGCTCCATACTGTGTGTGTGTGTGAGTGTGTGTGTGTGTTATCACAACCAGGAAAACTCACAAGAATTGTCTCAAAACTACCTACTTAATTTAACAAGGAGATGGTTTCTATTTCTCATCAGAGGAGTGGCTTTTCTCTGGTTTCTCATACAAAACGTTTCTCTCATTCTCTGAGGAAGATTGCATTCTTTGAATTCCTCATGAGTCCCTCAAAAACACCCTTCTTCTGCCTGGTAGGAGCCATCTTCACACGCTCTTCGGTAGTTGGCAAAGAGGCTGGTACACACATAGGAGCCTGCTCAAGTTCCCTGAACTCACAAGAAGTTTCTTCATTGATCATAGCAGATTCTGGAAGTGATTTGTATAGTCTGATGGGTTTTTCAGAATGGGAGAAAATCCATGAATAAGTTTTTCAAGGGCTTGTTAAAATATTGTACTAATTTAATCAGTAGCACAGTGCTATCAGAAAGTGAAAATTTCCCCAAGGTAAGGACACAAAAGAGGCCACAAATCTAACACAGTAGATTGGAGTAATAGGGTATGCTGTACAGATACAGTTTCTAGCAGATTAAATGCCATGGAAAATTGGGAAAGTGCCTTTAAAATTTTATGTGCTACTTTGAACTTGTAGAGTTAATTTATTCTAAAATTAATATTCTTCGGTGAACCTCTTATGATTCAGACCAGCTGGAGATGTGGTCCCCCATATGTTGTCAGGGAATAGCAGGAATGCATTTGAGGGAATCTGGCAGAAGTTTTCAAAGTTATTCTTGTTATAAGTGTGAGTGAAAGTATGTGCCTGAAGAAAGTGAGAAAGCTACCTTCATCCGTGGCATGCGTGCATTTGTGTGATGTTCACCACATACTAACCCAAAAACATTGTGAAGCATTTCTGTTGAACCTAAAGTTAATCAGCAGCTTTTTCTCCTTACAGTTCCTCTGAAGCATTTTGAGCTGTATTCTCTCTGTACAAGAACAGTTGCCTGAAGTATATGATTATGCTGGAACACTGTGAAACATGAAGAAAAAAAAAAAAAAGCACACCAATACTGTCAAAGCTGAGAAGTCTTCTGTAGCAGTTGAATGAGTGTGAAATTAATTCACTGAGTTTAAGCTAAAGCCCTGGTGGGGTTTTCTGCTGACAAGGTTAGAAGGGCATGTTGGAAATATGGTGCATTTCCACCTCATGCTTCACTAATGGAAACCATTATGATTTCATATGAAACCACAATGGAAACCATATGGTTTCGAATAATTCTGATACTTACATTTTGTTTTCATGAAGTATGTATTCTATTATTTCTTCTATCAATATTACACTATATAGGAGTAATAATACTTGCTCCAATACTATGAAAATACAGACAGATCCTTGTGTGTAGTGGGCTATTTTGCTTGCATCCTCCAACAGCCTTCTCTTTCCATGCCTCAGGAGCCCCACCTCTGCAGTTTTCCTGCAGATGGAAGTACACTTCCATCTCTTCCAGTGAGCATCTATTCCCATCACAATATCCTCCCAAATTCGTTCCCTTCATGGTGTGCTCTTCACTGCTGAATGCCACTACTGTATATCAGCTATTCAGCGACTTACCATACTAAGTGAATGAATGGAGGAGTTGCAAGCAAAGGGATATTTTTGTGCTATAATCTGTGTGTAGGCCTGCAACAGATGTTGACTCAGACAGGGCCAAAGGACATCCTCTCTGTGCATTACACAAAACCCCCCATTTTTTAGTGTGCCATGACAAACTTGAGACTGCAATATAAAACCCAGAGAGTCATAAAAATGGCTTGAATGGGTCACAGGGACACAACAGTCAAATGCATTGTAAAATGTCAGAATTTATAGGCAATTGAATTTAACGTGTGAATGAATGAGTTGCCCAAGCATGTGGTTTATGTCAACATCAAAACTTTTAAGAGAAACTAAGTGGCTTTATTTGTAAATCCTTGTTTCTTTGCTTGTTTAAAATAGTAATACTAATAGTTCTGGTAGCAGTACAGGGATTCTTTAAATAATTTAACTCCACTATATGAAATGAAATGTTGTTGATGATTTATTCTTCTGTCTGCCTTCTATAGACGTCCTTGGCTAAATTCTGTGGAGCTGAAGGCAGCAGACACAGGCATGAGGCCATGGAGACTTAGTTAATATAGCAAAGCAGGAACACAAGAGTTATAATAAGTCCTGAAGATCTTGGAGAAAAAAATAGTTGAGAGAAAAGCTGCAATAGCCACTATAATAACTTGATAAGACAAATGTGAAATTAATGTGTGGATTGGCCTGACTAACAGTGGGAAGAGGAGCTATGTGTGCCTGGTCATACACACAATTGTGATTGTGCCTGTGTAAATGAAGGTATTTTCAGGAACAGATGGTAAATTGAAACGGATTGTGTGGGTCCTCCTGGCCCAGCTCAGCTGATCAGCGATGAAAATGCCAGGGAAAGACCTCCTGTATTTTCCCTAGTCTCACACCTTTTCTTGGTCATTCAAAACTAATTGATAATAGAGGGCTCTCATAATTATTGTCTTTCCCTGATATTTTCAGAAATGTCCCTCACTCCTTTTAGACTTTAGCTCCTGTCAAAACCACTACCAGCTCTTTTCTCCCACCACAGGAAGGAATACAGTTTCGCTACCTTTATCTGCTGGAATTACTTAAGAACAGGCTGCCTCTGAAAACATCTGCCTGTGTCTTAGCATGCTGTTTTTCAAACTTGCATACTATTAGGCAAATGCAGAATTGTGACTAAGCCAAACAAAAAAAAAGAGCAAAATAAGTATGCACATAGAGAGAAAAAAAGAAACAAGCGAAAAAGTATTTTGTTGGAAAGTCATTGTTTCCTTGAAAAGTCATTATGACCAAGTAATTTTTTTTTTTATATGCATGCCCTTATCCTCAATATAGGTTTGATTTAGTGAAAGAAGGAGGAAGAATGGACAACATAGGCCCTTGTTCACCTCTGCTAGTCTGATGATCTCAGTTTCAGTGATTCAGTAATTCCTGAGTTGTACAGACAGCAGATGTAGGCTCTAGGGTTCTCTGGTTTATCAATTTCCAAGAACTTTAGCAACTTAGCAGTCTTTTTGTAAAAGTTCAAAGAAAGCACAATGTTTTGAAATTATCTCTGGGATACATTATATCCTAAAGGAAATAATAATTTCAGGGTCCCTTGAGGTTTGGTGCTCAGTTCTGTTTTACTCTGAATGAACTCTGGTGTAGGCAGGCGAAAAACGAAGTGTCAGTATTTGGTCCTGCTCCTATTTAAAGAAGTGATTTCCAAGGGAGAAAAATTTCTTTTCATGCTCTATTGCAGCTAATTAAAAAAAAAAATTTCCCCTGTTGTTGGCTCTGCCTATGATTATGGCTACATTTACTCCTATTACAAATTCTGCTGTCACTGAAAGTGTTCTACTGTGAACACAGTATGAGCTCGCGGGTGTTTACGTACTTTTAGAGCACTAGAAGAGCTTGTCCTGCTCCTTGGTTATGACACCTGGTTCCAACTTTTGCAATGTGTCCTTTGTTTTTAATGACCAGTACTTTGCATTAACTTGGTACATCGCATCTCCACGTTGCTGAGGACCTTCCAAACAGCGTAAGATACATATGTTGGTCAGACTTTCTATTCTTTTTATCGTGACTAGTCATTTTAAGTAGTTGCTCTGAACTTTCCTGGAGAGTAGATGAAGATATAGCCATAGATGGATTTTGGCCATTTTTGAGGTGACTAGACTTTGCTTTTAATTGCCCTTTCCTTTTTACATTGCAGTTTTTATTAAATGAAGGTGTGCTGAATGCACAGGTTATAAAATATTTAGTAGCTAAAGGTCTTTCCAGTGTTTATCTCAAGGTTTTTTTTCCTGTCAGCTATATTCACATCCATTATTTTAAAGAATATTCCCGCTGTCCATAAAAACATGCCAGATTTGTAATTAAAGTCTGCTCTCTGCAGCTTCCCTTCACTGAAAGTAAAACCAAGGGCTAGATTCAACTTTTCTCTATCATCCTTCCAGTTAGAGCATAAACAGCACAGGTCATTGCTGGAGACTTTAAGCAGAGGATTAGATAGCATAGTTCACACCCACACTCATCTGTTGGAAGACCTCGTAGCTCTTACTGGGGAAATGTGTCCAAGTTTCTTATCAGTGCAAGGAGAGTTGGAGAACAGGAAGAGAAGCATCTGTTTCTCTCTTGCTGTGGGCCTAGGCATGGCCAGAGACCTAATAAGCTTAGTAGCAATTCCAAATGTTTAATGTTGATGTATGACAGTTAATGGACCATGCATGCCTCATTCTTTGCTGCTTATGGGAGAAGACAGACTTGAATGAGTGCTCTGTAATAGTCTCGGAAATGGGGTCCAGCTGAAGGAGGGAAGGAATTACCTGAAGGAAAGTTAATTTTCTGCTGAGGACTCAGACAGTTGTTATCCCAACTAGTGTGTCACCAGACTGTTAGCTTTAGTATTCCCCTAGTAATGCTTAGAATGAAAATTTGTGATTTTCCTGTGTCATGGCATCATTTTCTGTTCACATCCACAAGCCTGATAAGATTGGCCTTCTCAGCTTTATTCAGACAATATTTCTATCTTTGCTGTTTCCTTCAATCCCAGAAGGTCAAAGGTGTGAATATGGACAAATATCCAAAATAATTACACAAGGCATATGCAATAAGAAATCAACCACTGCACTTGAGAACTAAATACCAGGTAACTAACCAGTGGAAAAAGAATAGTCAGGACCGGAACCATACATATGCTATTAAGAAATCAATAACATTTTCTGTTTTCAATACATTAATAAAAAATAATTAACAGTTGTAGATATTAACCATAGAAATCCTCAGTAATTAGAGTAGGTGCAAAGATTCAGAGGATTATGGCTCCATATATACTTAGATGTTATTTTTATATCCATATTGGAGGATGAAGTGAATGAAGTTTTTATCTGTTTTCTTACTATTTTTTAAAACAGAAATTCCTTAATGGTTCAACAAAGTGGGGTTTCATGTGAGTGTTGCTCAGCACCATGGTGTGTGAATGGCCAGTTGGAGGCAAAACCTAGGCTATTTTAAGGCATATCATTGCACAGTAGCTCTTCCAGCTGGGGCCTTTGTTATCCTTAAAATATAAATAAATATGCTAACTGAATAAATTGAAGTGCTGCATCAGGTTCTACAGTGTATTTGTTAGAATACATTTGTATGTATGTGGGGGAGATCATCAGCACCATTCCCAGATGATGAGTTGTCTTGTGAGATGTGAGCTCAAATATTTGGGGAAAACCTAACTATGAGATGAATAGCAACCTCTGTATGAAGCGAATGAACCTCCATCATATAGGTGTGTTGTTGCTACCACTGTAAGCAACTGATTTTGAACATGACATTACTAAGGGAAGGATGGGCTGATTCACCATGCTTAATGGTTAATTTATTCTCCGATTTTATAATCACAGAACACTAAGGAAAGATATTTTAACCCCCAGCAAGTCAGCAATGCGTGCAGCTCTGTGGCACAGTGGAATCTAGAGCCAGGGCATGTCCTATCTTGGCTCCTTATGTGAGCTTTTAACATCTTTTGCATTCACATTTATTATCTTCACAAGCTTTAGAGGCCTATTAAGTTGTTCCCTTATCAGTCGAGGACTCAGGCAGAATGACTCTATTCACGTTTCTTCAGAAGAATCTCAAGAAAACACAAATTTTATTTTAAATCTGAAGTCTTCCCCCTACAGCTCTCAATTTTTCTCTGCTTCACTGCATTCAAATAGTCTAGAGATGTCTTAATCAATATTTTTTTTAATGAGAAGCAACCTAACTTTTTCTTAAAAGAAATCTCTGGCTGTCTTGTACAATATACTGAATTTCATTTACAATCAATCAGCTGAAAAATAGGTTGTATTTTTAATGGTAATTTATTAGATGCATTCGTTTCCACTTTGCATTTTTGTATGGTGAGAATGTATATGCTTTTGTTTGCATTTGTTTCACAGACCAGTCACATAACTTTCATACCTTACACACAACCCCAGATCCTTGTCTGAGCAAGACGGATCTGAAGCAATGTTGTCCAATCCATAGAATGTGGGTAACAAGCCCAACATTACTCACTGTGCCTTTATTTCTATAGATTTTTATTTTTTTAAGATGACGTGAGATCATAGTGGCATATGTCCTCTGAAAGCAACACACAGACTTAGTCATGCTTTTGTATGTAGTACTTACTGTCTACTCTGGAACATTTTTCATATTTTTCAGGGAAACTTTTTAGTTCCTCAGATACAATATAAAGAAAGGGTATATATTAAAGGGTATTCTGACTGCACAAGATCACTGTTTTTTATAGGTGCCTTCTACTACCTTTTCAATTTATGAAACATGGAAACATTTCCTATCAATATAATATAAAAAATCAAATATGCAAACATTTATTGCCTCAGTGGAAAACACTATTTTTTTCTATATTTTTAAACTTTTACAGTCTGTGTTATATGATAGGTTTCATGTATTTATTTCCTACAGTGATCATGGAAGAATACAAACCTGTGGGCTGTTTTGCTTGGCTGTGATTTCTGGAGGAATCAGCTTATTTAACTCTTCTTTTAGTGCTATCTTTTCCTCTTGTTGTTACCTGGAGCTACTGGGTTTTTCTACTCTATGTTGTATTCTGTTGGGAGCTTCCATATCATGAAGACGTGTAAAGCTCTTTCTTAAAAATGTTGTCTCCATCCCTAGTACTCCCTCTAGACAGCAACAAAAGCAGAACATATTCTTAGCAGTTTAGTGATACTATTAGACGTTGTATTTGTTCTAATTTTCTATTTACTCCTTTACATAATTCTTATATTCCTTTAGTAGGGCCAAACGGATGCTTTAAGTCCATAGCTTTACTTCTATACCTTCTGCTTTTGCCCTGTCTTTCTCTGCTTATTTTCCTTTTTCTCTTGCCTCACTGACTGATGCATATATGCCCAGGTTAAAATTGTGGTTATATTGATTATTCCTTCCCAGCTGTAATTTTTTTTTTTGGCACTAGGAAAGATTTTCCACCCTTTTCTTGTGCTTCTCCTGTCATCTTTTTTGTCTTGTTGTGATGGCATTGGCAAATTCTTGCAAGCAGTGTTGTGATTCTTCCTTTTGTTTTCGCAGTGACTGAGCCATTCCTGGTTTTGCTATTTGCCACGGCATGTAAAACTGTTGTTTGTTCTGGACTCTGATTTTGAGCTTTGTGTACTGTGTACTCTCAAGTCTCTTTACTTTTAGTATGCTGGACTACTTGTCATGTACCTGGTAGTCAGGCATAAAACACTTTCCATAAGCATTAGGGAAGACTGAGTGTCTCCCTTAGCTCAGCATTTCTAGTTTGCCTAGTTCGCAGGTGGAGGGTTTCCTTTCCCAATTATTCTTTGCATAGCTGTCAAGTGTCCAGACTGGGCAGTGAGACATTTGTGCAGGATTCATTTCTATTGAGAGAATTATTTTTTTTAGTTTTACCTCCAGAAACATAGGCTATTTCCAAATCTCATGGAGCCTTGTAGAGTCGGGCTACACTCAGGTCTGCCTTCAACTGTCCCTGTGACCCCATGACACAGGAACATCCAAGTCCCACACCAGTGCAGGTCAGCTGTGTTTAGCAACAGCTCCTAACAGGTACAGTTTGCCCAGACATGCCAGGGGACCAGTGAACACAAGTTTCTGGTTGTTGTACTATTTACACAGTGTTTCCATTTTCTGGTTTAGGCATTTTGGACTGTTTCAGGTATTTGCTTGCAGTAGGGTTTGGGTTGTGTTTCTGCAACTGGCTCTGATGAACTTGACTCTTGCTCCATCCTGACCTCCCTTTGACTTTTTCATCTGACAAATGACTCAGAGTTTGCAGCTCATGATCCAGGCACAGGCTTTTCTTGTATTGCTGCCAGAGAACTTTTTCAAAAGAAGAACCAAATGCACCATCCTTTAGGTTCTCCTTGTTCTCCTTTTCAGTCCTTTATTTATGTTCAAATATGACAGCATAAAAGACTGCCATGTGTCAGAACTCTCCTGGTCGCTTGCCAGTATTCAGGCAACAGATTATGATAAACTAGAGAGAAATAAGCCTTTCTTAGAACACTGGAATAAATCAGTCCTGCATCGTCTGTTACACGCTTCTTTGGGGGTTCAGGACATCAGTGCTCTAAAACAATTATATGGCAGATGTACCCAGAAATAAAACTGTGATTATATGCTGTTGGCTACAAAGCGTGACTAAAAAGTCCTCAGAGTTTTCCCTCAGTTGATGGAAATGAACTGTTACCAAAAACGGAGAAAAAATTTTCTTTAAGTCATGCCTTCAACATCAAAAGGAAAATGTGAGACTCCAAAGAAAGCCTCACAGATTTTGTAATCATCTTCCTGACTCTTCCACCAGAGGCACTTACAAGCTTCTGGGATTGGTCACTATAAAACCAGCAGGAACTAATGACACTCAAAAAGTCCACCATTTCCCCAGGAGAACTTTTTCTATGTAACCTTCAGTAGCACTTGAAAGTCTGTGAGAGCCAGTGAAAGGCTTATGGTTTAGGCTAAACCTCAGATTTTTGAATGACAGGGGCTGAGCAGCCAGTGATTATTTCCTTCTGCACCTGCTACAGCTTCTGGCATGATGGTGAGGTGGGCAGGAGGGGGCAGCATTTTGTTGAGCTGCCACAACTTAAACCTGTTCAGCTGATCTGTTCGAGCCCTTAGGCTCCTCTCTCTCCTCTGTAGTTCAAGAAGTAGTTACATTTGAACTTCAGCACTGCTTCTCCCTGCTCCTGCTTCCCCATCCCGTCCTGTAGGACAGGGGGCCAGAGCCAGGAGTATGGCTGAAGTCGTGTGAGAGCTTTCTATACCCGGATGAGGACAAATGGCTTAGGAAAAATTTTTCTTACTTAAGAATTGAAGATACGAGGTTTTCAAGATGCGGCCATGGGAAGAGTCAAGGCAATCCAAGACAATGTGAATTTGGGGATGGTAAGAAAAGACAGCAGGATATATTCTGCCTAACTTGGGTCACAAACTTGTGCTTACATTTTAGGCTAAACAAAGCAGTCATCATAAAATAAGTGCCTATGTTAAGTATCTGTTAATGTAGAGAGGCAGATAATCTTGAAAACCTCCAGAAGGAGATATCCACCTGACACAGGTACCTAACTTGTGCAGACATGATGTCTTCCTGAAAGCCTGCAGGTGGATGTCCCATCTACCTATCTCTATGTACCCTAAAGGCTCTGTTGGCCTTTGCTCTATTTGGTTCCTGCAAGGCAGGTGAGCATCAGGTGTCTGCAGTGATCCTGATGGGAGGATCATTGCACATTGAAGAATCAGTGATCCATGTAACAGTGAATCCGTGTAGACTCAGGTCTGTGCTGTGCTGCACACACAGTTTTGCCTCCAGCCCTGTGCTGTGCATCTTGCTCAGCACTGTATAAACTCAGCCAGGTGATGGTAATAGAGGAGCCTGCAAGGCAGCTCCAACTCGGTATTGGTATGGCTTGTCTTTGGTGTGTCTTTTGTCTATGGTTGTCTTTATCTAAAAATGCAGCAACAAGTTCTCCTGCAGACATCCTCTGTTTGGTAGTAGAAATGATGAATACAGTCGTATTCTTGTAAGAAAACCCTATAATAGCTTGAATAACCCAAATGATGCAAATTCTCTACAGGTAGGTTCTGCACAGCATGCTACATGGAGATCAGAGACTGTTTGATCCTGCACAACTCAAGGTTCTCAGCATCTAAAGGGACAGGAGATTATCTATACTATCCTCTTTCTTTATAAAGAGATGCTGCAATAAAAAGCATTTTAATTGATACTTTACAGAGTCTGAGTGCCTTCCTAATCAGGATCATAGCAGATCAACACCTCCTGATGCAAAACAGTGTCCCTTAGGAATAAAAAAAATGACAAAGGCACCTTAAAACAATGGATTGTATCTGAGGAATAAAGATTCTGCAATAGGCTTCAGGCAGGCCCAGGGGACTTTCCAAGCACATTCAATTACAGGGTCAAGGATACAGTTAAAAAGACTTTTATTTCACAACAACAAAGTACCTCTCCATTCTCCGTTAGAGAAAAGAATAGCACAGAGCGTACCACAGTAACTTTAGAATAGTATTGCTTTGATAATAAGTGACAGGGATGGTGTTAACCCTTTGATTTTCACTACTTTCTGTCACCGGAGTAGTTTTATAATGTGTGACATTATTTTTTTTCTTACAAAGAATGAATACTCTGTTCCTAGTCTGCGGTCCAAGGAAACCTGTCCAGGACACATCTGTTAGTGCACGAAGAACACGCTGAACTGTTTCATTTTTTCCCCAGATTGAGTCTTATTAAATGATAGGCACATTTTAATCTTCTCTTTAATAGCAAATATTTTGTTCTGATTCAGATAGAGTGCTACAACACAGAGTCCTTAATTTATTTTAATGAGCAGTGTTAAAAAAGTTTAATCCATGGACTCACTTTTGCTATAAAGTCCAGACAAGGTGGATCATCTCCTGGTCAGGAAAAAACAGTCTGGGGATTGTTTGCCTGGCTCTTTCCCTTGCCTTCTTAGTTGCATGACAACATAGCTTTAAGCCACAGTTTCTGTCCCACTAGCATCCTCTGCTCACAAAAGGCGCTCAGCAGTGTGCTGTTAATCCCGACTTCTGGAGTATTTATACTTAAATTACAAAATTACCAGGAGGGTTAAGGGAGGAAATTCAGCAGCTTGTTTCCACAGCTGTGATTCAAAACCTCACAGACATTCACAGGGGATGAAGTTGCCGCCGACCAACTCTATTTTCACATCCCGTCTGCTTTCTATCACCTCATTAGTTTTATTGTTTTTGCAGTCAGAGATCAGCTGTATTCCTCTACCGTTTGTATACCCATGGAGGGAAAGGCTTGGTGACTTTTTGCAATAGTATGAGATTTCATCTTACATGAGGCAAAGAAGTTGCGTAACTCCTTTGAAAGTCTCACTCAGTTTTCTTCCGTTCGTTTTATTTCTCCTATTTCCTCTTTGACAGGCTTATTACTCTGTGGGCAGCTTCTGAATATTTTTCTTTATAAATCTGATCACATGGAATGGATGTTTCTTTCTTTTATTTAAAGTATCAGCAATTGGAATATTGCTGCTCTATACCGCTGTGTTATGTTGTATTTAAACAAAATTGGGAAATGGACCTGAACAAATGTGCTCTTACTTAGGGATATGGTAAGCACATGATCAATCCCATCGAAGTTGTGCTTGTGCATAAGTGCTTTATTAGATCAACATCCTTCTAGCAATAATACAGTTCCATTGATATTAGGGCAAAAGATTGCTAATGAAAAATTGTGCAGAATTTTTAATATCTACCATTCCCTAAAGGATGGGAATAAGTTTCTCATTTTTGGCAAAGTATTTCTAAGGAAATTTTAGGTAAATTATTAATATTTTTGGAAGCTGGATGTCAGGTTTAAAGTATTTGTGACAAGTGGGAGTGAAACCTTTAATAGTTCTTCCAGATTTGTCATGCTATGAGTAATCTCTGCTTTCACGAAGAAAGATTTCCTTAGAAATTGCACAGTTGCTCAGAAGATGTTTTCCTTCGACCTATTATAATTAGCCCTGTGGAAATAGCATATTGTGTCTGTGAGTTTGGAAAGTTTTATGACAGAGAGTGCTCAGCAGAGGACGTCTGCTTACTGCTGGTTGTTTAGTGTTAGTGTGTACAAAACCACAAATAAAGGGACTGCATTTGACATGCAAGATGAAGTAAAGGCAGCAGTTATGAGAAAATGTATTTTAATATTTAGGTATGTCTACAATAGTGAAGAGGATGGATTATGAGATCTTTCTTATCTATCTTGAGGCATGTGAACCCACTTTTTTCTTATCCCTGCTTCAGATTTTGCCCCATAGCATCTCACGAGGGCTGTCAATCACAAATAGGGATTTTTAGGAATGCTGTTTATGCCTTCTTGTTTTCAGGTGTTAAACAAAGAGGTAGGTGATGTCTTGGCGTGCTGTGGGAAAGCGGCAGGGGGCTAGAGGTGTGTGGGACAGGGTTATCCTCTGGACTAACCCCAGCAGATTTTTCAGGGTCAAGTTGTGCAACCACAGGGAGTTGCACGAAAGGTTCACGGTGCCAGGGGTCAGCCAGGAAAGACCTGTTAGTGCAGACTTCTTTCTGATCCTGGACTCTGTTCTGGGATGAGGAGGGAAGAACAGGTGAGGTACTGTTAGCTGCTGGGTGGTCTCAGTGATAAGGCAGGCTGCTGGGTGCCAGCGGGAAACAACATTCAGAAACACTGGTAAGGAACTGAACCTTCTGTTTATGGCTATGTTGAATCACAGCTGCGTGAATCGATAGAGCCTTTCTGAGTATTTTGAGAAAATATGCACAACTAGTAATTGTGTTACATAAAATGTTACCTACTTTTCATATATAACTGATTTGTACCATTTCAGAAAAGAAAATGCTATAAACCAGTTTTCAGTACGGTGACTACGAAAAAACACTTAAAATGAATGAGATCCACTAGATTTTTGAGTGAAAAAGCAAGAATTTTAAAGGAAAAAGGAAAGAGGAAAGAAAAAAATAAAGTTGAAAGATTAAATTAATTGTTTATTCCAAATATCTTTGTTGAAGTATCTTCCAATTTTCTAGCTTTTCATTCCTTATTTTGTGATCCTGAATATTATAGGATATTGTCTTGGTCATTGGTTTGATAATTTATTTTGAGAAAAAAATTGCATTCCATTCTCTAAGATAGAAGGAGGTTTTTGTTTGGTTTTGTGGGTTTGTTTTTTCCCCCATTCTTGTATTTAGTAATACCACATATTCTTTGACCCTTACTTGGAACAGATGCTTCAGAGGACACAGGAAAAAGTATCTTGAGACTTGATATAACAAGCCACAGAAAGTATTTCATTGTTGTACTGTGAGTCCCAGAAGAGAAACACCAGTTCCTGTATTTGAGGAAAGCATTTAGCATTGTGAGGGACCAAAAATGCAAAGTGTTGCTGTGGCTTCAGCACATTCATTTTGGGAGAAAATGCTTTGAGAAATGCTAATTAAAGAGATTTTAACCTTCCCCTCTGGACTGTGGGGAGATTTTTTGATTTTCTATTGATAGAGATCACTGTCATATTCTAGAGAGTAACAGCTACCCAGAACTGGATCCCTGTACAAGACTCTCACTTCCAGGGTATGAGTGGGAACACAATGGACAGGTTAATCAAAATGAGCCACTGCAATTTTTATTTGTTTTTTAATGCTACAGGTGAGCTGGCTGAAGAAAACAATACTGGTCTGCATGATCACTAATGGGTTTGGTCTACGTGAAATGGATGGATAAGCAAAGGCAGGTCTGTAAGTAAAGTGCCTGGTTTTGAAAGAGCAAAGCTTGGTTAACTAAGGAGCCACTTAGTAGAGTCAACTAGATCAGGATGTCAGGGATTTGCATCTGAAGAAGTCCTAGTATTATTTTATTTGTCCTGAAAATAGCATAAATCTGTACCTCAAGCAAGAGGAAAAAAGCTCTTTGGAAGCAGTTGCAGCCTTCAAGGATAAATAGTGTCTAGAAAGTCATTAGGAGAAGTGCTATGAAGAATGGGAAAACGGATGAGTCAGCAAGGAAAGCTGCATACAGATGGTTAATATTTTTAGAGAAAATGAGAATTGCAATAAAGCTTTTTATTGAAGTTGGTGCAGAAATAATCCATGTGTGGTCCCAAACTACATGAGTATTTTGCTTAAGATTTCCTGTGCTTGGTGAATGGCTCTGTAATCCATTGGCTAGAGATTCAATTCAGTGGCCTACACAAGGGCTTTTTAGGATGCTCCAAGGTACGCAGGACATCTGCAAGGGACTGGCAGATGCAACCAATGTTCCTTTGTAGATGTACTGGAAACCATTTGCTTATCTTTGATATCTGCATTAGACTTATAAAAAGAGGTCTTCATTGAGGAAGAAAATTTTATATGACCTTTGTTGATTTGAAATAATTTAATTGGCAGGAGTTCTCTCCTGACAGTATTTCTGAGAAAGACACAGGATCTTGCTTATTCTGGGTTCTGATAGCTCTCTGTTGGCAAGTGGTGGTCAGGACCAGTGCAAGATGAGCAAGTCACTTTCTCTTTTGGGAGGGATTACTATTCCTTTACAGGGTTAGTATTGATCCATGTCTTAATTTCTATATTGTGGAAGTTGTGAGTGGAATGTAAACTCCTTCCTTCATATCTGAGGCACCTTCCTCAAGAAAGAAAATAGGAAAAAATGAAAAAACCTCTCAAGTGTGTTGCTTTGTGTTTGTTCTTTTTCATGGTTTTGCTAATCCTATTCGCTTGAACTGCATTAGAATTTTTTTGTGCCTGCAGGAGTGCCTGGCCATAAATCATGAGAAAGTATAGTAGTAGTATCTGCTGGCTCACAGTCTGATGCCTGAAGAAAGTCTGATTCATTGTTGTGATATGGGGTAGGTCAGGTCTTTCCCAACAAAGCATAAACTGCCCATTACTGGAAATACCATATTTTTAAAGATCTTGGCTACCTTAAATGTGGCCTTGTGCTGTAGCTGTCTAAAGACCAGCATGTAACAAGTGTCAGCATCCTTTAAAATTTTTATTGTGGGATTAGGATCTTAAAATTTGGGATGTATAGCCTACATAATAAAGCGAATAAGAAGTGGTAATTCCTTGTCCTGATGGCATGATTATTTTTGTTCACGCGAGAGTTTTCTTTACCCACAGGTATCCTTTGTGTTGCTCCAGCTGGGCAGGTTGGGTGAGTGTGTCATCTGTGTAGGCGATTTCCTTCTGTCACCCCTTCTGGCCTTTTCCTCAGTTTGCATCCCAGATACCTCCGAGTCCCTCTCACTGTACTGCAGTGATGCTGATGGCATAGTTTCAGAAAGGAAGAATATAGGAGGCCTCTGAAATCCAGGGTCAAGGAGCTCCTGTATCTGTTGCCAGCTGTGTTGTCAGATGTAATAACACAGAAGTAAATGGGCTACAGCAATGCAAATTGTCACTGTGAGCAAAGATGAAGCAAAGATGAACAAAACATCATTTTGTTTTTCAAATATTGTCCAAGGCTCTGGTACTTTTATTTTGTTCTTCACTGGACTAGGAGTGAATACACACACACGTCTTCTTCCCAGGCTGCAGGGTGGATATAAGGACTTACCAGAAAACTTAGACAAAATAATGTATGTACTATACTACTACATGGTATCTTGAAAATATTTAAACTTCCTTATCACCTTGCTGTTCATCAGAGGTCTGTTCATCAGGTCCCCGTGGCTTTGGGATCCGTGTCCATGCCTGGCTGTTCTGCAGCTGGGCTTCTAATCTGAGCCCAGCCCTGCCTCAGGCTATTCTCTGCTAAGGCCCAGTGACAAACCTGACCTAGACTTGATCTGACCATGCTAGGTCTGAGCAAGGTGTCATGCTCATGGCATTGCCTGACATGTCTCACATGCTTATGCCTGGCATGGTCACGCCTCATGGTCTTGCCTCTCTGCTCATCCCAATGCCTGAGCATTGTCAGATCAGAGTCTCACAAAGCCTCACCCGGTTTCATCTTCATGGGCTTCAAGCCTGTGTTTTCCACCTACCATAACTGTACTCAAGACAGAAGCTCTGGTCTCTTCTTGGCAAGTAGAGGTAAATAGTGGTGCACAAGTTTGTGTTTGAGTTGCTCCCCTGCCCCAAAGTGAGAACAGTTCTGCAAAAAAATTGTGATTTCCTTGGTGCAGGAAGGGAATGGGGACAATACAGGAAGGACCACAATATATTGGTTGGAGCACTGAATTAGGAGAGAGGTTTTAATTTTTGGTCCCTTCTCTCAGGCTTTTAAAAATGTTTTATCTTATAATAGCTTCATGCAAAATGCATTTTAGAGGGAGGGAGGGAGGAAGGGAGCACAGCTTGAGACCCTCTCTTTCCTTCTCTGTCCAGTAAAGTGGCAGACTACAAAGTTGTGCTCCATCTCATGAACAGATACGCTTCATAATAAGTTTTCATTTCTATTATTTTAACAAGGAAGGATCAGTAAATATCTTTCCTCTGTAACATTTCCCAGCTCAGCTGTCAGTGTAACTCCAAATGAGTTTGAGAAGGATATTGCATATTGTATTTCTGGAGTTGTTTACCCACTTTATGCATAAAAATAATCTACTTTGGAAGTGCTGACAAACATGAACCTTATGGATAACTAGACAAAAATTGAGTTGCAGATGAATTTAGCTCTTAGCCACTGTGTGGCAGAGGGAATAGCCTTAATACTTGGGCTGGATTGCACTGCAGACTTCTTATGGGAATTATTAACTTTTCCTGGATTTACTAATAATATTTCACTTGCCAACATTCATCTCTAACAGGGTTCCTCATAGTGAGACACAAACTCAGTTCTTATGCTAAAGAGTTGATTTCAGGTACTCTACGCTAAGCAGCAGAGGATGGTGCAGAGATGCTGAAGCTCACAATGCTGGGGCTCACATCCCCTCTAGAAGCAGGTCAACTGGATCAGCCCAATGTTGCAGTGAAGATGGCGAGGGTTGGTGAAAGCCCTCATTAAATCATGTACAAAACCTCGTCAGTGCTGCTGTACTGCTCTGGGATCTGGGATATTATTTCCATTCTATTCTAGTAGTGTTTCATGGACATTTCTACACTTTCAGTGCTAGTTTCAGCATTACCATGCTCTCTTGTGCAATGTGAAGGTGCCTATAGAGACGAGACACCCTCCAAAGAGAGTACAGACACCACAGGTCTGTCTAGTGGAGTACCTGGGTAGTACCACAGGCTGATCCATTAAAAGGAAAAGGACATCTACATTAAGATATAACAGCAAACAAATTCTTACAAACCATTCCTACACTGGGGTGTAGTCTCTGGTACCACAAGTGATTTAATTCTGCAACGTTCCATTTCTCTGTGTATAACATACACAACACTTGGCACTCACTGCTCAACAGCTCCACATTAGAAAACACCATCCACGTCTGTTTCCTCACTAGTCTCCTTGTGTTCTGCCTGCAGACTTAGCATCCAGCAGGCGTTTCTTGATGGCCAGACACAGAGACTCCAAAAATCAATTAATATTTGGGTCAGATTCTGATCTCTGTTCTGCTGATGTGAACTTGGAATAACTCCCTGGATTTCAGGGATTGATCCAGACTTGCACTTTCAGTGACAGAAAGTTTTTTGGTCGGGGTTTCTGGCTGAGACAAATGGGTGTGCCTTCCTTGGACATGAGAAGCTATGGACTCTACACTAGACCAAGGGATCACCATATGAAACTATGGCTTTACTGAAACTGTAATGTTTTTATACTAGCGTGTCAGAAAACATGAATGGTATGTTTGTTTTTGTTATTCTTTGCTTTGAAAGTCACAGCTCTGGAGTAGATCTCCATTGGGGTGACAGCCACTGAGCAGCTTCTGCTTCACCGTCTGAAGTGTGGCTGGCTAAGTAGCTAAGGAAACACAGAGCTCCAGACGGGTTGCAAGATCCACCTGAGAAACCAGGAAAGAAACTTGTTCTGAGATCTGTAGTACTTCAGGCAACTGCAGATATGCCTGAACTACAGGCACTGTGCTGCTGTCCCAAACTGCAATGAAAGAGGGCGTGGGATTGCCTTTTTCCCCCTGGACAATTCTCCTGTTCTTATGAACAAGCAGTGGTTTCCCAGTGCACATCATTGCATGTCAAGAAAAACACCACAACACTCCGTGCTTCATGTTGCTGGAGGTAGTGCTGTTGTCTTTGCAGATACAAAAGGGAATAAGCTGTACATACTTCTCTATCTGTTACCCCAACAAAAGAAAGCCTTGTACTTGAGGGCTTTTTTTCTGGCTCTGTTTGACTTTAGACAAGTCAATTAGAGCTTGATTTTCAAATAGTACCTTGATGCTTCTTGTGGTTACTAAGATCGACAGGTACAGGTAGTTCAGTAACCCCTACTGTTGTGGTTTAACCCCAGCTAGCAATCAGGACCACACAGCCGCTCACTCACTCCCTGACCCTGGTGGGGCCGGGGAGAGAATCAGAAAAGTAAAAGTGAGAAAACTCATGGGGTGAGAAAAAGACAATTTAATAAGTAAAGCAAAACCCACACATGCAACCAAAGCAAAACAAGGAATTCATTCACCACTTCCCATTGGCAGGCAGGTGTTCAATCATCTCCAGGAAAGCAGAGATCCATCACATATGACTGTTACTTAAAGAGACAAACATCCCCCACCTTCTTTCTTCCTCCCCTGGCTTTATATACTGAGCATGATGTCACATGGTATGGAATATCACTTTGGTCATTTGGGGTCAGCTGTACCAGTTGTGTCCCCTCCCAACTTCTTGTGCAGTCCCAGCTCGCTTGCTGTCAGGGCGGTGTGAGGAGCAGAAAAGGCCTTGAGAGCTTAGCAACAACTGAAACCATCAGTGTTTTCCCAACATTATTCTCACCCCAAATCCAAAACACAGCACCACACCAGCTGCTAGAAAGAATGTTAACTCTATCTCAGTCTAAACCAGGACACCTGCTATCCATCAAGTAATCTCCACCATTTTGATGTGTAAAGGAGAGATTTCCTGGCTAATGGTGGTCATGAAGGGGTGATTCATTTGCATCAGTTAACACCTGCTACCAAAGGATGTGCAATAGGATTCACAGAAAAGAACAAACTCTGGGAATAGCAGACTAGTAAAAGTGAAACCCACCTTAAAATTATTCTATTTTTGAGATATTTTTCATAACTGATTTCAAAACATTTGTAAATTCTGTCTCTGATTTTGTATCATTAAAGGTGTACATTTAAGAGACAAAGCTCAGTAAGAGAAACGGCATCCTCAGTCTGAGCAGTGGAATGTTTATCCTAAAATCATTCGCAATGAAGTCATTAACCATTTGGACCATTCACCATTCTTTAGACTCCAGAACCACAGCTCCATTGAGGCACACAGAAAGTCTGTGGCAATCCTAGAGCCTTCATTTTGACAGCTCACTCTGATCATATCAGATGTCACTCCGGTTAACATAATGGAGTTCACTGATATTAAACTCATATTAGATCAAACTCTACCTGTTGTTTTTATCAGATGGGAGACTCACCTGATGACATGTCGGTCATTGCTCCCTCCGCTCTGCACTTCCCTGATTTCAGCTGTGCTGGTGTGGAAGTGCTTAGGGACTGCACTGTAAAGTGGATGCAAAAGAGGGCCAGTGGACTGTGATGGAGGGGTGGGAATAAGAGGTGGAAGCTCCTCAAGGCAGCAGTATCTTTGAACAAAATGCACAGGGAATCATACCTTCAGTGAGACAGCACATGTTTGAAAGGGGTGCTCTGCAGCTCTGAGTGAGAAATGTCACAGGTAAACATAAAACCTTCCTGGGTTTGGCAGATAACATGTGGCAGAGGATACACCAGCACAGCTAGCTCAGAATGAGCCATGATGCTGTGAAAATCCCTCCAGGAGCAGCTGCTGAACCTCTCTTTCTCCTTTTGGGTGAGTACTCATAGATACATAAAATCAGGAGTAATGATTTGGACCTCTGATATGTCTTGAGCTTCACCTGAAATTCTTTCTATAAAGCTGCTCTTAGAGGCACTTTTAAATCATGATAAGAAACTTGTTACCAAGGCTGGATGCAGATGGTCCTTTGAGTGGAGCTGGTCTGCAATGTGGTTGCTCCTGCTGCATGTGGCACTTCACATCAGAATGGAAGAGGTGCCCTCTCCTTCCCCTGTCAGTCATCATCTGGTCACTCTGTCTTTGTGCGCATGTCCAGAGAATCACTGTTTCTCATGTGATTTCTTTCTTTCCACTTTTCTTTCAGATTGTGGTAACACCCGTACTCATTTAACTTCTTTCATCCAGCACTTTGTTACTTTATGTGCATGTTCCTTGCTCATACCATTGGGGAGGGATAGCCTAGGAATCACTGATTGTTACTGTCAGTTTTCTTCCAGCATCCTAGTTATTAACACGTCTTCTTCTCTGGAGACATTCAAAACTCACCTGGACACATTCCTGTGCAACCTCCTCCAGGTGACCCTCCTCTGGCAGAGGGGTTGGACTAGATGATCTCCAGAGGCCCCTTCCAATCCCTTCCATTTTGTGATTCTGTGATCACATTCCTTAGAACTTATTGATTTCACTAATGGCTCTTCTCTTTGATATAAGAATCCATTTTATTTAGTAATTTTTCAATGTGACTTAGTGTCTAGAAATCAGATTTATTTTTTTTTTCCCCAGGGTGGTATTTTTCCCTTTGGTATAACTTTGAGTGGCTCAATATAAAGGTAGATTTGACAGTGATGCGTTCAGCAGTGGTTTCTGTGGGACATTAAAG